>NW_022103896.1:43157809-43200485 GCF_000313985.2 Echinops telfairi | reverse complement strand
GCTTGTTTACTTTCAAGCCTTTAAGTCCCCAGACGCTATAGGTCTTGATAGCTGGGCACCATCAGCCTTCTTCACCACACTTACTCTTGTGTTTTTAAAGGCAATGAGTTCATTCTGAAGAAAAGCAACCCTGTGTATGTCTGAGTAGGATTTCCAACTGCTGATCTTTTGGAAGTCGGCCACCAGGCGTTGCTTCCGAGGTTCACCTGAGTGAACTTGAACCTGCATCCTTTCATTTAGTTAGCAGCGAAGCACATTAACTGTTTGTTTCACCCAGGGATGACTCCTGGCTTGCCGCCCAGTGATACTAACAAAAATGTTTCCAGCCATTTACTTATAAATGTGTACTCTTTGCTTTGATGCTTTATCTCACAAGCTAATTTAATATATTAAATTAATTGTCACAAGGCAAGACCCCAGGAAGGGTACCAGTGACAAACATGGTCATAGGCAACCGTTAGAAAAAGACTTTCTTTAGTCTTATTTAAGAGACTTCATGGTAGCGACGGAAGTACACATGGGGGCAAAGTGAAATCAGAAAGTTCTCACGGAAGTTCACAAAAAGAAGAAAAATACTTTACAGTTTACAAAGCTATCAGGAAATTAACTCCCAGAGAACTTAGTGATTTGCCTAACATCACAAAGCTCTAAATGAGGGAGAAATTAGAGTGTGAGGTGCATGTTGTTCCCATTATCTCATGAACTTCTTAACTAAGCTCTGTTGACCTCAGGTGAACTGGCGGAGAGTAGGGTTTCGGGAAAGGAAGGGTCCATTGCTGTTCATGGCACCTCAAAGGTCTTCGTGGGAAATAAAGGGAAGGAAATCGAATGGAAGATTAATGATGCACCTTTGTAAAATAGAAAAATCATAAGCTAAACATGCATACACTTCATTTTCCAAGACCTTTGGGGCTTCATTTTTAGGAGAAAGGATGAATATCAGGCAAACAAACTCAGACCAGATGATTTATTCTAAAAAGAAACAAATTCTTTTCTGTCCCCTATCCAAGCCAACATCTTTAACAAGAACCTCTGCAAAAGAGACTCACCCCGCTGTGGAAACACCACAATCCTCGCTCCAGTGTGTCAGGTAATTGGGATTCTACCACAAACTAATAATTACGGTAGTCAGACCTACTGGTTGAAGCATAAGTGAGGCCCTTGTGAATGAAAGTTGCCAAATTATCTCTGCAAAGGGTAACTGGATATTTACAAATTTCCAACTTCTGGGAGTCATGGGGAAAGACACTGAGGAAAGCTCACATTGAAAGAAATGTAGACCCTTCCCTTTCCAGGGATCATGGGGTTGACATAACTTTTGGCAGTAAACACTCCCGCGTCAAGGTCTTTGAGTATGGGTGGTTCCCAAGTTTCTTGTGCTGATGAAACGAGGACACTAGAAGCCTGCTGTACATTCATTGCTTGTCTTGAGTGACTGCATCTCCGGCTCTGCTAGACACCTGCATAGTGAAAGAACGGTGCTAGGGATTCCGAGTCATTTTCCCAAAATGTGTTTTTCAAGTAGGCCTCTTGGGCATAACTGAGTACATAAAATAGTGTCTTCTATCCTATTGGCCATCATCTTGAGGTGGTGGGAATTTTGCTTTTACAGCATAAAGAGGAAAGATACTTACAACTTATAGAAACACTCAAGCAGAGCCAAAATATGTATACAAATCCAGATTCAATTTTAATGCCATGATTGAGAATAAGTACAACATCCCTGCGCTGATGCTTTCTTGCATGACAAAATAATCAATGGAGGCCTTCCTTCTTCAGTGTCAGTAATGCTGGAAGAAGTAGGACAATTTATATTGCAGATCTGGTTCCCCAAAAGTTTTCGTTATTAGCCGGAGTTATGGGGGACCCACACATAATGGGGCCAAACTCTTGTTACCTATAGGGTTTTCACTGACTTATTTTCAGAAGTGAGATTACCAGGCCTTTCTTTTCAGTTCCTGTCAATCTGGAAGCACCACTGAAACCTGTTCAGCATCATAGCAACACACAAGTCTCCAAGGACAGGTGAGCAGCACCTGGCTCGCAATGCAGCGTCTGGGAATTGAACCTAATTCTCTCACATGAAAGGCAAGAGACCACCAACCGCCACCTCAGAGCCTTGACCACTCCTCCCTCGCTGAAAGAGAGTCGGGGTTATGAGCTTGTTCTACAAATTTTAATCAACTGTGTGTTACTCATGGCAATGTAGTGAAATATCTAACGTGACTCTTCTAGTTTTAGCCTTTGGTATTCCTACCAAACAACCTTCGTTTTCCTGATAGGTCTGGGTTAGAAGGTGGGGAAAGAGGCGGATTGGTTTATAGGATTCAGCTACTGTTAAGTAGGTCATATGATTCAGCAACTGTTAAGCAGGTTAATGATGACTTCCATACTTCTGGTATAACGTGAGCCGCCTCATAAGTAAGAAAAGGGACTTCACGACCAGCAAGAGTGAAGGGCTAGCTGTGGACTGTGTCTTTTGAAGCCTAAGACTCCATCTATATTGACTCTCCTTGATACAGGAGACAGTTTGGGCACCAGAGGAGTGGAAGCGGAGCAGCAGCTGCCGAACCAAGAGCCGGAGCATAAGAGAGTGGTGGATTTTTTGGCCCAGAAAGCAAGTTAAGCTGAGTATTTTTGGACAGAAGGCTGGCTTGTAGAGTGGGATGCCTCCTGGGCACTTAATTGGAAGAGTTGAGATTTGATGACCCTCAGGCTTACAGTGGAGTGGGGTGTCCTTTGAGCATTTATTGGAAGCCCTCAGAGAGCTTTGTAAAATGGCCTTAGTAGGTCAGAAGCCAGGGCAAGAAGTTAAGAGTCAGAGAGAGGCTTGTCTGTGGGCACAGCAGAGAAGAAACTGTCCTGACTGAACATCTGTATCCTGAGCATTCCCCACCTGTACTGCAACCTCTTAACTTCCCTAATAAACCTCACAATTGTGAGTATTGTCTGTGTATTCTGTGTGGCCATTACAATGAATCATTGAACCCAGCCGATAAGCAGAGAGAGCTGTGGGAAGGATAGTTGGTGTCTGAATTAGTAAGACGCTTGGAGGGTGAGGTGTGTTCAACTTCAGCATCATAGAAATCAGCCTTGGGAGCCACAGGAGTTCAGACAGCTCCACACCATTTCTTCATTCAAATACAATGAAAGTGATTTTAATCTCATTCATGATTCCTCGCATGGCTTAATTACAAGTGGTAAATGAACAGAAGCATCCATGGTCTCTGAATAATTCACATATGCAGGCACTGGATTTAGCCCAAAGATCCTACTAAGTAAAGTAAGAAGTCTTCCTTGATCGCTCCTAATGGTTGCTTTCAGCACCTCTTGCCATTTGTGGGCATGTCCAGACCTTGGTGGTAGACAGATCTGTTAGGCATCAATTAGCCAATAATATAGTGGCTAAAAAAAGACTTATTGCGGGTGTCGGAAACTAGAATAATGGCTACATTCATATCCAAACCATCTGGCCTATAACAGAGTATATCCTTCCATAGTTTTATCTTGCTTTGCAGTAATAAATTATTTAATCGCATTCCCAATAAGGCACTGGAGCAGGGGAGGTCAGGTGACCCTGAAGTTTCTGATTTAATTCAGGACTCAGTCTGTGCTGCCCACATTTCATCACCAGCTCCAAAGCGGAGGGGCGTGCCTTTCTTTCCCCTACTGACCTGACAACCAGGAATGCTACTCGCTGAATTATAGGAACCATGGAAACATTAGTCAAGCAAGGTCTGATCATACAGGCAAGGGGCAGGAAGGAGGGAAGAGGCTGTAGAGAGGCGAGAAGAGTGGTTCCCAAGCCTGACTGATGATTAGATTCACATGGCAATCTTAAGATACACATTCCCGAGCCTCGGGCTATTTCCTTAGAGCACTAGGGGTGTTGTTGTTGTTGTCAGCCGACATCAAGTGGGCTCCGGCCCATAGCACCCATGTGCACAACAGAAGGCAGCGCTGCCTGGTCCAGGGCCTTCTCCTAATGGTCCCTGTGCCTGAGCCCCCTGGTGCAGTCACTGTCAATCGGTCTTGCTGCGGACCTTCCTCTTTTCCACCACCTTCCACTTTACTAGGCACGGTGTCTTTCTCCAAGGACTGGAGCATTGATTGTGAAAACAAATGAAATGAATCCTAGACAACTTCATTCTTTTCTCTGTTTATCCTGATGCTGTCTGTTGTTTCATTTGTGAGGATTTGGGTGTTCTTGACATTGAGGTGTATGCTCTAGTTAAGACTACGCTCTGATCGTCATCAGCAGGTTTGTCAAGTCCCCATCACTTTCAGCAAGCAAGGTTCTGTCCTCTGAGTACTACAGGTTGCTAATAAGCCTTCTTCAATCCTGATGCCGCATTCTTCTTCACATCCTCCAGCTGTGATTATGTGCTCACCATACAGATTGAATAAAACCAAAGAAAAATTGATGCGTTTGAATTATGGTGCTGGTGGAAAATATTTTATGTACCATGGATTGTGAAAAAAAAGAACAAATCTGTTTTGGAAGAAATATAATCAGAATGCACCTTCAACATGGCGATGGCCGCATTTCATCTCGGGTACTTGGGACACGTTATCAGGAGAGCTGTCCCTGGAAGAGGACGTTGTGCGCGGCAAAGGGCCAGCAAGAAAGCACTCGCGGACAAGGAGTGACACAGTGACTGCAACACAATCTCGAGTACAACAGTTGTGAGGGTGTGGCAGGCCCTGGCACTGTTTCATGCCGTTGACGCTAGGGCGCCGGACACAGCAGCGCAACAGCACTCTAAGCACTCTTCTAGGCTCCAGGGAAGGAAGCAGCGTGAACACACAGACAACAGCCCCTGCTGACAGTCTGGTCAGGGAGACGGCCGTCAAATCAAATCACAATAGAACACATGCCCAGTGAAGGCGAGTCCCAGGTGGAAAACTAACTGGCAAATGAAGAAAGTCTTACTAGCTTTGGCCATCAGACTTCGTCTGAGAGCATAACGTTTCTAGCACTTTCCAAAATCCCGACTAGGCATCGAAGTTCAAAGGATAAACATGCACTGAATGTAGGGGATAAACCATGGTTATCTTAACATGCCAATCACTGAAATTTAATTCTTATGAAAGAGATCCATGTGGCCATCCCAAATCTTCTAGTGTAGCGTTTCTCAACCTGTGGGTCATGACCCTTTGGGGGGTCAAACGACCCCTTCACAGGGGTTGCTCGATCCATAACAGTAGCAAAATAACAGTTGTGACGTAGCAACAAAAATAATTTGATGGTGGTGGGGTGGTCACCACCACACCAGGAACTGTATGAAAGGGTCGCGGCACGAGGAAGGTTGAGAACCACGGCTCTAGTGAATAGAAATTGAAATGAGCACACTTTTCTTCTTCTACGATGCTATATCCCATTAGCTTGAGTGCACCTCAAACTTGCTGCATTGCATCGGCATCTCAGGATAAAGAACACGCCTCCTGGGCGCAGTGAAATGGTTACAGTTTTGTCTACCCAGAAGTAGGTGATTGAAAGCCACCAAGAAGTGATTTGGAAAACAGGGCTGATGATCTGCTTCTAAAAGGCCATGACCTTGGTGACCCTATGGAGCTGCTTGACTCTGCACACAGGTCACAGGTGACATGAGAGCAGCTCACAGCAGCAGCATGAGGGTAAGACAGAGAGTCTGAAGTTTAAGCAAAGTCCAATAACTTGTAATAAAGTCCATTCCCATCACCAGCATATGCACTTCCTGCTTGCTTCTATTGAGGAGTCTTGGTGGCGCTGTTGGGTAAGTATTGACCTGCTAGTCACAAGGCGAATGGTTCAAATCCACTCTTCACTCTGGAGGAGAAAACTGAGGCTGTCTGCTCCTGTAAAGATGTACGGTCGCAGGAACCCTCTATGAGTCTGAATCAAGTCCACGGCAATAGTCGGTGGGTTGTTTCTCATAGCGTCTTTCCGCCTTGAAGAACCCGAAGGGAAGACGTTAGTTTTAGATTCTCTTTTTGTTTATCCATTCAGTAGATATAACTTGAGCACATCTCTAGGACCGATGGACAAAACAGACAGAATCCCTGCCTGTAGGTAGTTCATGCAGCAAGATACAGACAATTAACAAAATCATTTGCCTGTTGAATGTGATCTTAGGAAGAAAAAGTCCAGACTTTCAATTGCTCTAAAGCCCTGAGGTTGTCAGCGAGCGGGAAGCACGGAGCGTTTCAGCAGTGTGCTCGGTTGCCACTGACAGTTGTTAGGTGTGGACCTCGCACACATACTCCACTGGCAAGTTGGTTGGGAGCTGTTGCCCTTTAAGCCTTCTGGGCCCAGAGTGGATCATCTGTCAGACTGCATTTCTGTCTAGCGCTCAGATGTGGTTAGGGGCCATCTAAAGGGAGTGGGACATGATCAATCGTTTCAGAATAATTTGTTTGATGAGGCATCATGGACCACAGCTGGAAGCAAGCACATTAAGAGTGATAGAACTTTGGCAGTCACAGAGGCTCAGACTTGAGACTTGCTTTTCCACCCCACCAAGTGGACTGGCTGGGCCTTTTTTTAGGAAGGAATAACCGTCCCCAAGTCGTGGCTTTCATGTTGCGTTGTCTCCCAAGGACTGAGCGAGCAGCGCAGGTGCCGCTGTATTAATGTATCAAAAGGTGGGTGGTCCACTTTCACTACAGGTACAGAATTTAGTTTGAAAATCATATCATAAAACCTTGAATAATTATAAAGAGCACGCTTACCTTATTATGAGTAGCTTCAATAGTCAATGGAGAATACATACAGAGAGCAAAGTACCTATGGATAATTTGTGTTAAAACATTTAATAAACTGAGTTTACTCTATAAACTCTATGCCTATGTTGAGTCAGTAATTTGCATGACGGTTGAGGAATTTTCTCAGTTGCTGGTACATTTAGACAGAAAGAGCTTCATATCTGGAACATCTGTGATATTCAGTTGGACATATTTATTGAATGTCTACTTTGTGCCATAGGCTGTGCTGACAACTTTACACATGTGTTAGTCTGGGTACATTAAAGAAACTAATCCACAGAAATTCATACGTGTAAGAGAGAGTTTTATATAAAGGTTGAGTGCACATCAAGAAAACATCCCAACCCATTGCTGCCCAAGTCCACAAGTCCAACATTAGCCCATATGTTCAGCACCAATCTACAAAGTCCTCCTCCATCTCACAAAATACATGCAATGATGCCGACTACAGGAGGAAAGCCGAGTCAGTGAACATGTAAGCATTTCAGTGCTGGCAAGGGTCTCCACATGGCTGCTCTAGCACCCAGGGCTGCATTGGGTAGTTCCATGAGTTAGTTTATTTTGCCAACCTGGCCAATAAACATATGTGGGGTTAATTGAAGGGCGGAGAGATAAATGGCTCAGTGAGCCTTGCCTTTTGAGTTCTCGGGTCTCTTGCTTTGTGATGGTCCTACCAGAGTGCAGCTGCCTTAGCAGTTCCCTGCTTCAGCTGGCAAGGCTCACTTCCTGCAAGACATCCCCAAGGAGAAGCCACCTACCCTGATGCAGCCCTGGGTGCTGGAGCAGCCGTGTGGAGATCCCTGCCAATGCTGAGATGTTTACATGTTCACTTTGCTCCTGCAGTTGGCATCATTGCGTATGTTTTGTGAGGTGGAGGACTTTCTGGATTGGTGTCGGACATATGGGTTAATGTTGGACTTGTGGGCTTGGGAAGCACTGGTTTGGGATGTTTTCTTGATGCACACTTAACTTTTATATAAAACTCTCTCTTATACATGAGTTTCTGTGGATTTGTTTCTCTAAAGTACCCAGACTAACACAGTCCACGTGGCTTCTCCTCAGGGATGTCTTGCAGGAAGTGAGCCTTGCCAGCTGAAGTAGGGAACTGGATAAGGCACTTTCACCCTGGTCCAACCATCAGAAAGCAAGAGACCCGAGAACTCGAAAGCCGAGGCTCACCAAGCCATTTATCTCTCTGCCCTTCAATTAACCTAACGTGTTTATCGGTCAGGTTGGCACAATAATCTTTAACTATCTCACACATGTAACACTGAAAATTCTGTCACCTTGTGAATTACTGCTTCTGTCACCATTTTGCATCTAAGAAACTGAGATTCAGAGAATTTAAATAATTTTCTCAAGGTCAGAGCTGAGATTCAAGATCAGACCTGTCTGGCTCTACAACCTGTGTGCTCCTCTCAGGATTTCAAACTGATGAAGGAAACTCCTGTTTTAGCTTGGCCTGGAAAGCCACAGGAAACAGAACATGCTTGAAAGAATCAAATGTTTGCCACCAGAAGTGATATCTATTGAACTGGTTGGTCTTCCAAATGGACATGCTTCTTGATGTACTGGTTCACGTGCATCTTTTGCTGTGAGGTTGGCCTTCCAAAGACAGAGGATTGTCCTTTGGAACACTTTTGACCACAGTGTTTCTGTGGTCACTTAGGGAAAGCAAGTCCAGTGACATGCATGAGGGCGGCTCTTCTTTAAAACCGAAAAGATCTGTTCTTCTGAATGGCTCCCTTTCTTCACCTCACTTCCTTTTTGTGAAAGGTCAGGTGAGAAGGGCGATCATGGAAGTCTACATTGCAGGGGATGTGTAGATGACACAACATGAAGAAATGAAGCACTTATTGATGAAGAGCAAGGATTGCAGCCTGCAGTATGGACTACAATTCAATGCAAAATCCTCACAACTGGGCCAATAGATTGAAGTTATCAAGGGTTTTGTCTTGCTTGAATCCGCAACCAATGCTCATGGAAGTAGCAGTCAAGAGATCCAATGATGCCTTGTGTTGGGTAACAAGGGCGTTATTTGAGGATTCAGGTGCACCTTCTCAAAGCCATGATATTTTCCATGGATTCATATGCATGTGAAAGTTGGACATGGAATCAAGAAGACCAAAGAAGAATCAATGCAGTTGAATTATGGTATTGGTGAAGAATATTAAAAGTACCATCGACCACTAAAAGGACAAACCAATCTGTCTTGGAAGAAGTAAGGCCAGAGACCTCCTTAGATACAAGGATGGCAAGAGTTTGTCTTACGTACTTTGGGCATATTGTCAGCGGAGACCAGTCCCTGGAGAGGGCCATCATGCTTGATTAAAGGGAGGGGCAGCCAAAAAGAGGAAGGCCCTTGAGGAGATGGAGTGACACGGTGGCTGCCACAATGGGCTCGGGCATAGGACCAGGAGTGAGGAGGGCGCAGGACTGGGCAGTGTCCCCTTCCGCTGTGCACAGGGTCCCTACGGGTCAGAACAGCCTCGATGGCACCTACCAGCAACAACAACACACAGGGGAGTTTCACTTTCTTCATCAGACAACACTCTTTTGCTCTTAGAAAAGGAGACATAGCATACTTGGATAGCAAGAATGTGACTTGCATTTCATCAAAAAAGAGGGTTCAAGTGCCCTGAAATCTAAGCATTGTCTTTCCTGTACCTTGAGCTTCCCCTTTAGGTGATCATTGTATCTGGGACCAGAAAAATAGATGCACCATTATGTATAGGACTCACGGTTTGGTCACTAAGGAACCAATGAGCAAAGAAAGGCTTGGGTTGCAAGTGAAAATTTAGGTTCAAAATCTCCAGAGGACTGCTGTTGAAATGGGTATGTTGAGTTGTGACGTTTCTCTGCCCGGGCTCTTTAGGAGAAACAAGGGAAAAGATTGATCCTGGTAATTCACACACGATCCAGGGGGCTGGACCAAATGATCTCACCTCTGTAAAATGAAGTTAATATTTTAGAGTGACGCAAGATATATGAATAATCGATACCATGTCTGGCACAGAGTAGGAGCTCAACTAATGCTACTCCTTCCCTGTTACTGACCAATGGCTTGTGGCGTGCGAAGTCATCTCAGAAAAAAGAACGTGGTTGTGGGAAGCCCTCCATCTACACACATGTGCACGGCTCAGAACTGCATCAAACTAATCTGAGGTTGAACTTAATCTTGTGAGTTAACAGCTCCCACACACTAAAAGAGGCCAAAGAGGGAGTAGACATTGTTGTTGTTAGCTTCCAAGGAGTCCAAGCCGGACTCATGGCAACTTCACGTACAACAGCATGAAACACTGCCTGTTCCTACGCTCTTTCCATAACTGGTTGCAAATTGGGCCATTGTGATTCATAGGGTTTTTAGTGGCTAATTTTGGGAAATAGATCACCAAGTCTCTCTTTTTTGTCTGTCTTAGTCTGGAAGCTCTTCTGACATCTGTTCAGCATCACAGCAACACAGAAACTGCCACTGACAGATGGGCAGTCACTGTGCTTGAGATGAATGGGCCAGGAATCACGCCTGGATCTCTTGTACAGAAGACAAGAATTCTACCATTGAACGACCAAGGTCTCTAAGAAATCCTAGTCATGATGATTAGCATGCTGCTGGTCTTATGAGAGCTGCTAGGCTGTTAATGTAAGTTAAAAGTCAAACATTTCTCCAGGGCCTTGCAAGATCTGACCATGCCATAATCCCCAGTCCTCACCCCAGTTCAACTCACCCGAAGTATTTTATTATCTTCTCATGTCTAGCCTGTGAATAGGCTCTTAAATGGCTTTGTTTCCATGTTCCTTCCTCTTTCGCAAGGCTTTGTCACTTACTAACGACACAGAGATTTCACTGGAGCAGGAGTGTGTGTGTGTGTGTGTGTGTGTGTGTGTGTGTGTGTGTGTGTAAAATCTGAAAGCCAGGGGTATTCCTGAACAGGGACCCCCACTATGAGTCAAAACAACATTTTGGATCATTCCAACTAGTTATTTATTTAAAGTTTCACATCTTCTTTCTATGACTATAGATGGTCTCTGGGGAGGATGACTTGTTTTTTCCTTATGGCCGTTATTATATTAGGTTACTCGAGTTAACGTACCCCATCAGGAATGTTCCACTTGCTAAACGTTTTGAGGGTTTCTTCAATTCACTAACATATTCATCAGCTGAATACAAAGTCCGCTAATGGGCTTTCATCTTTCCATTTCGGATTTCTTCCCGGGCTCTCGTTAGAGCGATGGGCTCGGCTCAGAGGAGTTTGGTAAGTGCGTTGTCAGAGAGGGGCTTCCTGAGGACTTATGGGGTCCAGCTTGAGTTCTCAGTTGAAATGTTCCAAAAAGACTCACACAGTCACATCTGGGTGCTTTCTTTTTTCCTTTTCAGAGAATGCAGGAAGAGAACATGGGAGGGTGGTCTCCAGGGTAGGGAGAGGCTCCGAGGTGAGAAAGGAAGAGCTAGAGAGAGCGCAGTCAACCACAATGTCCCAAGACCCTAAACAGCGGAATACAATCACTTCAAGCTTCACCTTGCACACCCTTGCCTTCCATAGTCAATGACAGAGGTGCCAGGGCTCAACATGGCCTGTGAGGAGCAAGCGTTACAAAGTACTGGTACAAAGAAAATTCACTATTTTGCAAATGACATATCTGATTTTCTTTATGAGCCCTCCACCTGCTTGGCTAGCAAGAAACAAACAGACACACAAAAAAACCATCTTTAGTAGAATCTGGTTTAAAGTGAGTTTTGTCCCATCATTTAAGGAGACTAGATTTTGCCAGCTGCTATGCTCCGTCTTTCAGAGCTCGCTTCTCCCTTTTTTGCTCCTCTCTCAGGAAACCAGGACCCACTGGGGAAAGGGAGCCCTGGAATTGCACTTGTGCTTGGGAATGCAGTGCCTGGTGCCTGCTAAGGAATGCTGGGCAGTGCCCTATGGCTGGCGTCCGCAGCTGGCACCCGCAGCTGACATCTGTGGCTGATGTACTTGTGGTCTATTTCTGTTTGGCTTGCTCAGATCTGGGGCCCCTCCCTGAAGAATTATCCCTTCCACTTCACTTTGCCTGGTGAGGACCCCGTTGACTAACTGTCATATATGCGACTCTGCTTCTGACCTCCGTGGTCAACGGAGGATCAGGCGAGGCTAGCCTCCACCCCAGCAGAGCAAGGCAGGCCCGTGCCTTCTCAGAGCAGCGCTCTTGTGCTGTGAGAATGGGGAGGGTTCAGGCCCACAAATCCATCCCTTTCTCAACCTGGAATTTCATTCTACACATTGAACTAGGCATCCCCCCCCCCAGTTTTATTGGCATCTAATTCACATTTCATTTAATGCAACACTTCAATCCTAACAAGAAGAATTGTACAATCATCACCACAATCAGTTTTAGAACATTGTACTCATCATAATTAACGCCCCATTTTCCCCAACCTCCCCTACCACACCCACAAGGAACCATGAATTTCAGTTACTGACCCTATAGATTTACCTCTCCTGGAGTTCGTATACAGAAAAACTTTATTTTTTTAAAGTAACAACAATGACAAAGTAAAACATATAAAAACGTCAATTGAAAAGAAAGCAGAAAATATCAAACTAGTTTTAATTTTTTTTTTAACTAGAAAGAATTTAAATGGATCATAAGGGAGATCAAATGATAGGGTGCAAAATTTTAACCTAATTGCCTCTACAACAAACTACCTTCCAACACATTCGGCATGTTAGGAAGACCTGTCCCATCCTGGTCCACGGTCAGAGGGGATCCACCAGGGGAGTATCCACGTGTGTATCTCCTTTGGGTTTTTGTTGTTGTTGTTGTTTTGTTTTTAATTTAGTTAAAATTAACATCATTTCAAAACCAGTTGTCTCCATGCAGGGCTCAAAATAAGGGTGGGTCAAGAGTTCTTGGGTCCTCTGGTTGTTCTCAGCCTGCCCTTGCCTTCCCACATTCCTTGAGACTTTGAAGAATCAGGAAGATAGTGTTCTTCTCCATCTCAGTCAGCACCACAACCCCCTACACTTAGAAGAGGCAGACTTTTCTTTCAGGTTTCCCTCTTGTCTACCTTCTGTTCACTACGATTCCAAATAGATTTCATGGCCACGCGTGACAACAACTTCTCTACCTACCTATGACTATAATGTGTGCCCCTCAGACCTACGTGTTACATAGACCCGAGTAATTTAACACTCCATCTGTAAGACCTCCTTTCCAAGACTCTTGTCTGGCTGCAAAGTGATCTTTAAAATATTAAAAAGTTTATGATTTCCTTTATGTTTTCTATAATTTTTTAATTCATCTTTCAGTGTATTGATTTAGAAGACGATCATTCAGGCAGAAACATTTTTTGAAAGAGTATTAATGTTATTCAGAATATTGTACAATGGAGCCCCGTACTCGACCACACTGCATCGGAGCTCGAACAAAGTGACGGAATCCGGCCTGCTGCACGTGATGTTTATAAACAAAAGCAGTTCATGTTTTGGTCACTTGGCTTTAGTTGGAGTTGTTAGTCCGCGTTGTTTAAACCTTTGGTGGCTGTGTTCCAAGTGTTTTGGTATAATTTTCTTAGTTTTGGGGACTTTTTGTACTATTCTTAGATTTAAAAAATGGGTTGGAAGAAAGAGTTTTTTGAAAAGAATCATCATGATAAGGAACTGGTTAGCCAATATTGTTGATAATAATCTTGTAAGCCCATTTAGAAAACAGTTAAGGAAACGCCAACAGCAGACCACATTAGACATTTTTTTTTTTAGAGAAAGCCAGCCAGGTCCCAGTGAAAAGAGGCAAAGAAGGGGAAAAAAACTCCTGAAAAGCAGCTGCCCGTTGATGTGAGGGAAGGGGACTCCCCTCCCCAACAACGACTCTCTCTCCTCCTCTCCACATCCGTGTCCGCAGATCCAGATCCAGATCCTCATCCATCTCAAGGTATGGGCCAGACTGGAGCTGCTAAAAACTTTTTAATGTTGTGTTTCTTATTAAATTATATTATTTAACTCTGAACTTATTTACTCTGAAATTTATGTGTAATGTTTTGTATAAAAAGGCAAGGTTAGGGTAAAAACTTGGTGGGCGAGAATGGATTAACCCGTTTTCAGGGATTTCTTATGGGAAAAATTCGTTTGGAACTCAACGACATCACATCTCGACACTCCTTCTAGAACGCATTAGCGTGGGGGCCGGGGGTTCTACTGTACGCATTGTACGTGTTCTGAGAAAGGGACTGGCCCGCGAGCAGTGGGTGAGCTTGAGTGGATAAAGAGCTGGCTGTGCTGAGCTTCAGGGCTTCGTGCCTCAGAAGAGCCTCATAGCTCTCACTGATAATAGCGTGAGCAGGACGGTAACACTCAGTTTTTCCTCCAGCAAGTTTCTGTCATGGCCCAAGCTGTGATGCTTCCAAGCTAGTTTCTTGGGATCACCAAGATCCTACAGCTAACATCAAAATCTCTTTTATTTTCCCACCCATTCATTAAAAACTCCTTAAGCACCTACAAGGTGATATATACTCATCCAAATGCCATAAGACTCAGCGTGCAGTGGACGTTGCCAAAGAAATCAGCAAGAAAATATTTTAAATATGATTTTGGGTCTTGTTGCCAGTACTATTGACCCTGAGCAGCTCTAAGTGGTGAAATTAGTTGATTTCCATTACAACCGCTTGGATTTCTGAAGGCCAAGAGGCATTTAAATATAATTTATGTTTTCATTCATCCTTTCAGCAAATGTTTATTGACTATCCATTATATCCTAGGCATTTGACTGACTGGGTTCTGAGTAGACAGAGACGATTAAGATACATTTTCTTCCTCATAAAGTTCTATCTAGTTCATCAAGAACTAGAGACTTTTAAATAGAAGTATTATAGGAGTTCCTATAACCTTCTGTCTGTGGATTCTATACCTGATTCATAGACCAACTAGCTTATAGAATAAGCCCAGAAGAGTATGTTCCAACTTGGCAATGTTTCGATGCTTTGCATAAGGTTTTCAGCAGCTAGTTCCTCTGACGTGGGGAGCCGATTCCTTCTTCTTTGTTTTTAGTCTGAAATCTCTGCTGAAATTTGTTCATTTTGGGTGCCCTGTTGGCATCTGAAAGACCAGGGACATAGCTTCCAGGATCCCGGCAACACACAAGCTACCACAGTCCACTATGCTTGTAAAGCGGAAGGTCACTGAAAACGAGGAAGGCCCTTGGCAAGATGGATCGGTAAAGTGACTGCAACAATGGGCTCCAACAAGGCAACAACTGGGGGGCTGGTTTGGAATGGGGCTATGTTTTGCTCTGTTGTGTCTATAGGGTCACTATGAGTCCCCACCAACTCGATGGCACCTAACAGCAACGACAACTTTAGTTAAGTCAGAGATGGTCAGAGGCTGCAACAAAAAGATGGTAATGCTTTAATGGAAGCGTCCAACCTTCACAGTTGTGTAACTATTTTCTTCTCCTTTTTTTTTTTTGACATTTCAAACGCTTGGTTTATTCACGGCAAACATACATTAAATAATTTAGTAGTTACACAAGAGCAAGGAAGGGTATGGGAATTACACAGCAAGCCTAATTAATAAAGTCAAGTCCAACTTATATGGCAAGCAGAATAGAGTTAAGTCATAGTCCCATCATCATGGCAATGCCTTCCTCAGTGTACTCACCACAGGTAAAGTTGGAGAGAGTAGGAGTTGATGTCTCCCTGGGTCCTATTTTCGTAAAGAAGGAAATCTTTTCCGGTAGAGGAAATTACAAGAGCAAAGGCGTGGAGGTGGTTCACAGCATAACACGTCCAGGGAAGTACAAGCAAATGGGAGGAGTATAGAGGGGGCCTACGGAGAAGAAATGGGACATTGGTGGTCCAGTGACAGAATTCTCACCTTCCGTGAAGGAAAATCAGATTTGATACCCAGCCAATGTACCTTCTATGCAGCCACCATCCACCTGTCAGTGAAGGTGGGAGTGTTGTTGTGAAGCTAAACAGATTTCAGCAGAATTTCCAGATGAAAGCAGACTAAGAAAAATGTCCTGCTGGTCTACTTCACAAAAACAGCTAATGAAAGTCCTATGAATCACAGTGGGCCAAGGCACAACAGATCAGAGGGATGGTACAGAACCAGGTTGTGTTTCAATTCATTGTGGGAGGACTTGCCATGAGTTGAGGTTCATCTCAAATGAGGCGCTGGCTTGATGGCAACTAAGAGCACCCCCTGGAGCAGAAAGCAGTAGAGACCAGCTCCTTCATGCATAAGCCAACCAGTGGGGCTTGGGGTCATTCTTGTGTGGACACTTTTCTGGTTCTTTTCACCTCATCTTCGGTAGGCATAAGGTCATCAGGTCAGTCACCGACAAGTACCTTGAAGGGAACCACTTGCAGAGGACCAGAGAGAAGGGAGGCCTAGTCTTCCGGTCATGGACACTCAGATCCCCGGTACTCTGTGAAAACTTGCTTTGGCATAGGTCACAAAGTCTATCACCTCAGCCCACAGAAACGTCAAAGAAACCATCTCCCTAGAGTGAAAGCCCACCAACAGTTTAGTGTCAACACTGTGGAATTTCCCCAATTGCTTTGATTATCAATTTTAATGAGAGTGACCTCTCTGCTATTTACCTAATTTGGGTTTTCACTTCTAGTTTTATATTTGATCCTCAAAAGCTGCTAGTGCCTGCCTCTAGACCCTCTACTTCTGCTACCATACCCTACAAGGTGGATGCACCTGATGTTTATTTTACTACTTGTATATATGAGAAGAAAAAGCAGAAGCAGGAACGAATGAAGAAAGAGTCATGGCTAATGATTAGGGAGAATTGACATGTGTCTAGCAATATTCTAAGCAGTCTAAGGAAGAACTTTTCAAATCCTCAAAAATTTAATGAAACATGTACAATGATTCCTAAACCAAATTTACAGATGGGATTTTGTGGGTAGGCGAAACAATGAACAGACTCGGATGTTACCAAAAGACTGGAGATCCAAGTCCACTCAGAGGTTCCTTGGAAGAAAGGCCCACTCATCTCCTCCCAAGAGCTCAGCCTTTCAAAACCCTATGGAGTCCAGTTCTCCTCTGACACACGTGAGTCAGGGTTGGCTCACCAGCAGGGTTGGTGGTTTTTGGGGGGTTTTTGACAGATGAGGAAACCAAGTTGCAGAGACTCTAAGTGGCTCTTTCAAGCTCCTTCACGGCGTAAAAATGACACCATGGAAATGGAAGCAGTGGCAACCTGCTCCAGGGTCCACACGCTGATGGACCACTTGCCATCATCCTCTCCATGAGCAGAGAGTTGATCTGTGGCAGAGCATGAAAGCCCACGGTTAATTAACATGAATTAAATCCAGACTTGAATCATTCACCAGAGGCATCAAATATACTGTAAGCAAAGAGGGGATTGGAGTAATCATTCCTTAAGTACCTTCCATAAACTAGATGCTGAAGAGACGTAGCCCCGTTGCCTTCTCTCTTAATAGTCTGTGAGTTGGAATGAAAAAGTGAAATCACTGGCCTGGGCTATCCAGCAGGTCAGGAGTCCACCTCGGGTCCTCAGCCATAGCGTGTACCACTCCAACAGTCCATTCTGCCCACACAGGAGGGTAACTGTTCTGCAGAGTCCTGTCTGGTTTGGGGTAAGCACCAGAGGACATGAGAGAAAGAAACAGGGAGAGGGGCACAGGAGATAGTGAGAAAGGCAGGGAACCAAGGCAGAAAGCCAAGGGGGAAAGCAAGGAAGGAAAATGAAGATTCTCTCTGAAATCATTCAAGTTTATCATGGATATGAGCCAGCCAGATGCCAAGTCCCGTGTGTTGCTTTATTCCTGTGGGTTGAATAACGCAAAGGCAGCCTGCCAGGTCCCTGCCCCTTTGAGCCCAGCTTTCTTCAGAGGAAATGCCACACATGGAAGAAAGACCCTGGGCATGCCAGGGAATGACAATTTGGTCACATATGCCTGGGGAACAAAGTAACCTCTGGGCAATGTGGAGTTCTATCACCCTACATCGCGCTATGACTGGCCTGGTGAGCTGAGAAAGGCAGAAGCTCTTTGTGCAGCTAATTTCGGCAGAGCCCAGACATACTTAAATGTCTGTTTATTTCTGTCACTCAAATATGACCCGTATCCGTAAAAAATGGGCTGGAACAACTTGAACCCTATCCTCTTTGACCTCATTATTCAAAACAGGCTGGATCACAGAGAGTCCCTAACAAACCAGATGCAATGGCCAACGGCCTCTGAGATCTTAGGCGTATCATCTGCATGTGTAAGCCAATGTCTCCCTCCACATGTGGGAAGTAAACTAGATGAACCCAGCCCCAGGGATCAATGATTGTAGGTACAAGAGAAGAGATGAATGAGTAGTATTTTACGAGCACCAATTGAGTGATTCTCCCAAAGCAAATATCTAATGAGTGAAAATAGCAAGAAAATTTAAAATAACAACCACAGCATAGTTTTGATGTGCAGCTGAGGAAAGCTGTGCCCAGGCCAGGGGGTGTGGGTGTGTGTGTCTATGGAGATCTGAAAAGACTAGACAAGCATAGGATGTGGTAGAAGGTACACACCAAAACACAACGCCATCAAGTCATTTCTGACTCCTGGTGACCCTATAGTAAAGAGTAGAGCTTCCCATCTGGGTCTCTGAGACTTTGAATCTTTAAGAGAGCAGATGGCTTCATTTTTCTTCCATGGAGTGGTTGGTGAGTTCAAACTGCTGACCTTGTGTTAGCAGTTCAGTGCATGGTCCTCTACACCACCAGGGTTCCTAAAAGATACAAAAGCTTATGGAAATCCACTTTGATTGCAGATTAACTGGGTCATTACTGCCTTCTATTTTCAAATAAGAAAGCATTTACAAGAAACATCTTGCTGAGTTCATATGAAATTTGCACACAACTGACTTGCTCCCTGAAGGTGAAGACACTTTAAAGCACTTACTAATGAAGATCAAAGATGCTTTATACCTAAATAGACAACAAAACTCAAAACTGGGCCAATAAACAGCATCATGACAAATGGTAACTATAGAAAAGATTGAAGTTGTCAAAGACTTCTTTTCTTTTCTTTTCTTTTTCCTTGGAACCCCAACCAACACCCATGGAAACAACAGGGACTTGCACTGGATAAATTTGCTGCAAAATATCTCTTATGGATGTTTAAAAAGCAAATAGGCCACTTTGAGGACTGATGTGTACCTGACTCAAGCCATATTCTATTGAATTGCTTCATGGGTTTGTAAAAGCAGGACAATGAACAAAGAAGACTGTAGAAGAATTGACAGATTTGAATTATGATGTTGGCAACACACTTATCATGGATTCCTAGAAGAATGAACAAATCATCTTGGAAGAAGTACAGTCAGGCTACTCTTGGGATCCAAATTCTCCACTGACTTCAAACAGGTCCATTCTAATTTCATCCCCTCCTAGGAATTTGCATTTTCAATACATTCTTATATATAAGAATCACTTGAGGATTTATACATGGCCCAAGATTCCAATATTCCTTCAAAATCAGGTTCTGTGTTCCCCTATGGTATCATACACTTAGTCTTGCCATAGCACTAGTGCTTAGAAAATATGATTTTCTGTTTATTTATCTATCTTTGCCTAACTGACCATTCCTCAGGGGCACACACACACACACACACACACACACACACACACACACACCGCCAAGCAGGGCAGTTCTTTGAGGCCAAGGACTGTGTATTGTTTACCATTAAAACGCCAAGATAACCTAGCATGGTGTCTGACACAATAGCTCATGGATAGTTGTTAGCTGGAAGGAACCCAAAGAACAAGGAAATAGTGAAGAAGAAAGTGAAGGAAGGAAGGGAGGGAGGAGAGAAGGAAGGAAGGAAGGAAGGAAGGAAGGAGGAAGGATGGAAGGAAGGAAGGGGAGGAAGGAAGGATGGAAGGAAGGATAGAAAGGAGGGTTGAGGTGCTCTGGTCTTGGCAATGTATCATTTGTCGGAGTCTGCACTCTTTCTTCCCTCCCCCTCCCCCTCCCCCGTCCCTCCTGCTTTACAAAGTGGAGGGGAGTTTGAGCAATGAGAATACTTCCCTTACCCCAAATCACCATGGGAGAAACCCATTGCATTACTGAGCACTGGTAATGGATTGGCCCCGTTTCAGAATATAGGGTTTTGCTGCCCCTGCCAGCAGACTTATCCACGTGAGCTCAGATGGTGCCTTGCCCACACCTGTCTGGCCCCGGGAGCTTGCTGGGATGTCAAGGGGAGAGCTGGGCATGGAGAAAGGCTGATGAGCTTTGACGAAAAAGAGAACCGGGCACACAGGTCCCATTTGTAATCCATCCCAGCTGCGCCTCTGCTGGGGAAACTGGCATTCTGTTGTGTTGGCCCCATTTCCATCAGGACAGCTGTGAAACCCTACTCAGTGAAGTAATCGCAATAACAAGCACCACTTTGCATGTTGATGCCTTTCTTCCAGAGAACTCAAAGTTCTTTGGAGACATAACCTCATTAATCCATCCTGCATGAAGTGGTGGCTGGTGGGGAGGGGTGGGGGCTCTTGCTCATATTTCCAGGGCTGGGGGATTTTGAGGAGGAGAGTGAAAAAGTTAGAGAACGAGGTTTCAGAGCTAGGGAAGATAAGGGGGTGGATCTCTTTCCTCCTGAATCCCACTCTGGCACAAGGAAAACCCTTTGCAGGACAATACTCAGGGAAATGTGTGGCAAAAGAAGATGCTGTATAGCCACCGCCCTCCCAAAGGAAGAGAACTCTAGACACGGAGCTAGAAAATGCGATTTCTACCTTGATATTGACACTAATAACTGTGACCATGAGCTAATCTCATTCTCGGAGCAGTATTGTCATATTGGAGAGTGCGTGACCTTGTGGAAATGTCCAAAGTGCACACATACAACCAGGAGTCTGGAGACTGACGTCTGCTTCTACAGCTGCATGCTTTTAGAGGCACGACTGCAGCTTGTGAGTCTCGACTTCCTTCTTGGAACAAAGGAAGGCAGACTACATTGTCTCCTTGTTCTTTTCAATTAAAAAAAAATACACCAAAACAAACAAACCAAAACACACACACGTGCTTTTAGAGCTGCTGGGCTGGGGGACATCAAGTCTACTTGGGGATGCTCCAAAAGGCAAACTCTCTGTCAACGAGTCTCTGCCTGGATTTTCTACTACTGCCATGCTAAAATTCAGTGGCTTCTTGACGTTATATGATTTTTCATTCCTTTTTGGGTTGTCTGAGCAGTTCTGTGGCTGCTTGTGTGCTGACACATGTGACTGAATTCAGCACAGAGACTGGCTAGATATTCGGCTCTGCTGAGACAGCTGTCAAAGCCATGTGGTCTGTTATCCTCAAAGAAGCCAAACCATGTGTCCTCACCTGGTGATGCCAGCACTCTAAGAGGGCAAGGTTGTGTTTATTGATGTCCCATTGGCCAAGGGCAATCACACGGCCCAGAGTCAACAAGTTAAAGACCTGCAGAAGGACTTGACTGTGAGGAGGCTTGATTCACTGGCAGCCATTACAATCATACCCTACTATACCATCAGTTTAATAGAAATAAGTACACAAATACGATGTGATCATGATTAAAAATATGAGAAATAAAGAGATTAATGAGTGGCAGTAATGGCTGTAAAGCATTGCTGTTGTTATTGTTAGCTGCTGTCAAGGTCAAACCCCTAAGTCACGTGACCCTACACATGCTAGAACTAAGACCTGCCTGGTTCTGTGCCACCCCATGAACAATGCAGAGCTGGCAGCTGTGATCCACAGGATTTTCAGGAAGTCGATTTCCAAGCCTTTCTTCCTAGATTTCAAGCTCTGACGAAACGTCTTGCGTCATAAAAGCTGCACCCATTTTCCCTGGGAGACGGGTGGTGGCTGTGCATGAGGGGCACTGGCTGGGAATCAAGCCCAGGTCTCCAGCACGGAAAGCAAGAACGCTACCACTGATACAAAAATAGTTCTTAGACTCAGCCAGCGAGGGGCGTGGGAGAGCAGGACCTCAAGGGACAGCACAGTCACTTGGCATAACATAGTTCATCGAGACCATGTTTACGTCCTACGTTACTGAGCAGTAACCGGGGTCTTAAAAGTTCATGAGCAGCCATCTAAGGGGAAAGCATTGGCTTCTCCACATCAGAGTAAGAAGAGTGATGAAAATGCATAGATAGATGGAAAAACAATTCGTTCAGTGGACTAATGGACCCTGTGAACATCATTCCCACAACCCCGAGACCAGGAGAACTGATTAGTGTCCAATTGACACTACCAACTGCTCGGAAAAGGACTGCATTAGAAGGGCCTAGACAGAGTGGGAGAACATGGGGGACAAAACTCAATCATAAAAGAGACCAGACTTACTGGTCAGAGGAGACTAGCAAGACCTCCAAGACTATGCCCCGCGCTCTTCCTTCAGGTCTAGAAGGGAACTCACTGTGTTAAGGAATAATCAATAGTTCAGGATCAAAAGGGCAGCATTCACTCAAGGACAAAACTGTGAGGGCTAGGTCAGAAGGAAGAGTGAAAACAGAACACAGAGGATGTGGGATAAGGGATGGGACTTGAGGAGATTGCAATAAATGAGCTGAACCACAGTGTGCATGAATTCTAGAAGGTCGAGCTGATGACCTTCTCTGTGATCTTCACCTAAGTCACAATAGAAAGTTTTTTTAAAAATTCTACCACGGTGGCCCACCAAGCCCTGAGGACGAAATTCCCACTCAGAGCAGCAAAAGCACAGAGACAAGCATAAGGCTGACCCCACTAGGAGACACGGCGTCCCTCGCTGATCCATAGTGCTACGGTGGACAACACTGGAGATCTGACCCCACTACAATAAGGCGAAACACGAAGGATGTGCAACAGAACAGCAAGGGGAACAGAGCAAGGAAGTCCCCAGGGAATACCAAAAATAGACTTTGGGGCCAGGGCATGGCACCTCCTCAGACTCGACCGGAAAACACTCCTAGGTCAACAAACAGACCTTTACAGGATTTTATTTTTTGTCATTGGTTTGTTGTTGTTGTTGTTTTCTTTTCTTTAGTTGCTTTGTTTTGCTCTGTCTTGTTTTTTGTACATATCATTTTATCTGCAGGGCTATCTAGGTAAGATAGGTGGGATAAACAATCTGGAGGAGAAAACACCGGGAACGACAGTTCCGGGGGCACATGGGAGAGGGGGAGGCATGATCCCAATTCTACCTTACAAATCTGGCTAGACCAGAGGATGTGCACAGGTACAGATAAGAGCTGGAAACACAGGGAATACAGGGCAGATAAACCACTCAGGACCAGTGGTGAGAGTAGAGATACCAGGAGGACAAGGGGAAGGTGGGAGAGAATGGGGGAACCGATCACAATGATCTACATATAACCCTCTCCCTGGGGGACGGTCAAAAGAAAAGTGGATGAAAGGAGACATCGGACAGTGTAAGACATGGAAAAATAATAATTTATAAATTATCAAGAGTTCGTGATGGAGGGAGGGTGGGGGAGAGAGAGGGGAAAAAATGAGGAGCTGATACCAAGGGCTCAAGTAGAAAGAAAATGTTTTGAGAATGATGATGGCAACATAGGTACAAATGTGCTTGGCACAATGGATGTACTTCTAGATTGTGATAAGAGTTGTACAAACTCCCACTAAAATGATTTTTTGTTTAATCTGTTGACTTATCAATGCCTCATTCTACTGCTTTGCTCCTCCCTAATATCATGCCCTTTGCCATCTGACTCCCCTACTAGAGCCTCCCACTAAAGACTACGGGCTTGTTTTCCCGCCTGTTGGTCTTGTGGTAGCCAACTGACTTGTTTCAGAAAACTGAGAAACAAGAAAATGTCTCAATGCCAGTTTCTTAAGGGACTTGGCGTACATCCGCAAACCCTGGGCCATTGTCCCTGCCCCTAGTGGCTAGGTTAGCCTGCCCAGGATCAGTCTCCTGATGCTCCCGAAGTTTTCCCCCCTTAGGTATAAGCCCAGCACCCCCCGTTTCCCTCCCACTTCAGCATTTCAGAGCCATGTGTTGCCATCTGTTGGAAGCGGGGAGAATGCCCCTGTCCTCTCCTGCGTCCTCCCTTTTCTGCCCTGGGCATCTGTGTCCCTCTCCCTGCCCTCTGCTCTCTGCTCTTCCATGCTAAGCCCTTAGGCCAACAGACATGCAATCCAGTGTTCCCACTTGGGTTTCCTAAATGCCTATGTTTTCTTACCAAAATGAGGATCACACTACATCAATTGCTTGGCCACATGCGATTTTTAAGTGACATCGCATCTTTGATATTCTCCCATTTCTGTAAATACAGATTTAGGTGGAGGTTATTTTCACCATTGCACATATTTAATCACTTCATCTTTGAGGCTACTTTTATTTCAATAGTTCCCTAACGTTCCACATTCTGTTTCAATATCTGCTTACAAAGAATGCTGCAGCGAACACTCTTGTAATAAATAGTCACTAGGGGACCTGGAGCAAGTTTTCTAGAGCAGATACATTCATAGAGCGGGGACTGAACTCTGCAGTGTTTTCTTCTGAGGGCCTTCGGTTGCTGTGAGTCAGAGCTGCCATGATGGCAGTGGGTTCGTGGGTGGTGGGTTGACACATATTTCAAAGTTACCTTCCAGAAACACCTGCATCGACTGATGCCCACCGGTTGGGAGTGGTTTTTGTTCACTCCCGTGTGGACACCATCAACGACTCTTGGTGATCATGGCCGATGAACAGAAGCAAACGAGAGTGCTTCCGGTATTCTCCAGTGGCTTTCTTCTCTCCTTTCCATCAGTCCTTGGGAAACAGGGGCGTGGCTTAATGCTGCATCTTCAAATGCAATGGAACCGTGACAGCAAGCAGACACTAATGAAATCAGAAATGAGCTCACAGAAAGAGGCGGAGCAGGGGAGAACAGACACAGACGTGTGGCCTAGTCAGCGTGGTAGCGCCTCATGGATGTCATTTAGCACGTTAACTTGGAGTGGCTGAAATGTGAGTGAATCAAAGTCTGGCTGAGGCTCGGTAAGTCAATACTCCAAGGAACTGGAAATGCAGGATGGACATATCAAATGAGTAGATCTGGGAAAATGTAAAACAATCTAGGCGGGAAGAAAATAACCCCGACAACACGCTGCCACAGCAACAAAATCACCCAGTTACTGTTGAATCAGCAAGACTCCCGACAACTCCCACTGTGCAGGGAGGAGACCATTCCATAAGGTTTGTCAAGGCTCTGACCTCTCAGAAGTCCGTGGGCAGGCCTCTCATCAGAGGCACTTTGGGTAGATTTGAACCACCAACCTTTTGGTTAAGAATTGAGTACTTTATCATATGTGCCATGCAGGGAATTTAGGAGGGAAATAATATATTCCAAACGCATACAGGGAGTAGCCATGTTGGACATGGCTTGCAGAGTGACGAGGATTAAGACAGCCTGAGGCTAATGATCGACCCACAGGGTAGTGCCAGCCATCCTGATCTAAGATGGAACTGGGTGCTGTAAATTATGGGCAAGTCCACCCCCATGTTATCTACAGTGGGGGATAGTTCTAAGAAAGCGAAAGGCATGCTCTCACAGGGATGCTAGCTAAGTGTGAAAACTAGCTTTTTACGCGTCGCTTCTTTCCATGCTGGTAGAAGGATAAGTTGGTTTCATCGCTGTAGAAGGCAAACGGTAGATATTATTTTAAAATTCCATTGCCACAGAGTCAATTCCAACTCTAATTATTACAGGTCTTAAAAGTGAGCATGCCATCTGGCCTGCAGTCCCACTTAGAAATGTATCTTAATGCAATGCTACAGCGTACCCCCAAACTTCACTGCCGGGATTTTCACTGGATCACTGTTTATAAATAAATTACTCAATAGCCATTTGATTACACAGCTCCAAGTGATGATATTACAGAAATATATTTACTGACATGGATAGATGTGTGTGTGTGTGTGTGTGTGTGTGTGTGTATAAGTGTCTACAATCTGTTTGAATTCTACTAAAGTCCCCAATCCAAACCAATGCTGACTCACAATGACCCTGTCAGACAGAGCGGACCTGCCTCAGAGAGTTTCCTGGGTTCTGAGTTTTACAGAAGCATATCACAAACCTCCTTGACTGGTGGGTTTAAATTGTTGACCTTTCACTTAATAGTCAAGTACTTAAGCAATGCCCCACCAAGGAACTTTCCATTAAGGACAGCTATCACTGTTTTCAGAATTTTACTAGCTCCCTAATTCTCTCTTTCAATGCTCAAAGGACTCTTAATACACAGTAGGAACCTGGTGGTATAATGGGTTGCACACTGAGCTTCCAACCACAATGTCTTTGGTTCGAACCCACCAGCCACTCCAATGGAGAAAACTGAGGCTGTCTACTTCCATAATGATTTTTTAAGTCTCAGAAACCCAAATGGTGTTCTATCTGGTCCTATAGGGTCCTATGAGTCAGGACTGACTGTACAGCAGGGACTTTGAGTTTACTAAAAGATTGCTGTGAGTCGGGATCAACTTGAAGGGCAGTTGGGATGGAATGGGCACACTATACAGTTGGAATCCTAGATGTTAAACTCACCTTTTCCTGCTCAGTACTTCTCTGGAGTGCACTTATCCACGAAGGGTGGGAAATCGGTAGCCGGAGAGGGTAGAGGAGTGTAAATGACAGCTATACCTGGAATCTAGAATCATGATTTTCTCCTTCAATCCCTATTGCTGAGTTTGACCCCTGAACTTGACTCATTATGAATTCTTTCTCAGATACCCACAGAGCCTCCTTGACATTAGTCTGGTGATAGGGAAAAGCAGCCTGAGCCCATGGTTTGCCAGACATAGCTGTATATGTCTGAACCCCTGGTCTGGAGAATGTTTCTACATTCTTTTTTCAGAAAACTCCTCATCACTGGGTGAATCACATGGAAGCAAATAGATATTTGGGAAGAGGAGCCCGGATGGAAGGTGTGAGGGTACATCACATACCCAACATATTTGACTCTTAGCTCTAGCCTACTCAAGGCGTTTGGTTACTTGTGCTTGTGTGTATCACCATGAAATTAAATGAAGTTCATTGGGGCCAATGTTCTTATAAAGCCAAGGGGAGAGGTTATTCATGATTTTTATTACCTCCATTTTTCTTGCCTATGTGTCCTAATTTTTCTACAATGATCAAGAATTCTTGTGTACTCCTAAAAGCTCCAAGTACTTTTTAAAAGGTATTTAAAAAATATATACATCTTGACATTTTGACTTGTAGGTTTCTACGAGCTCACCTCCACCATTCATTCCATTGTGAAAACTCCCATTTTCGTTTTTATCCCAAGGCTACCAACTCAAGTGTGTTTGCTCCCGAGTAAGCTCCAGTCTTTTTATTTTTGATATCCAATCCATTAGCTATGCTTTATTTATTTATCAGAGAACGATGATTCTGATGAATAATATAGAAAGAATAGGTAAGGGATCAAAGTTTGAAAATTCAAGATAAAGCCTTCCAAGGAGACTTCGTGAGGCATTTGAGAAAGCACTGCGTGCCCTTGCAGCTTTATGAGAGGACGAGACAAATCGACCCCTGCAGCGTCATGGAAGACACTGCAGGAAAGTCAGGGAGGTGTTCTCTGCAGAGAACAAATACAAATCCCATGGGAACAGCACAGGGTGGGGCAAAAGAACTAAGGGTAGGTCCCCAGTTTGCCATCGAAGGAGAAACTTGGCAGCCACCTTTGACTGACATTTTTTCATGTCTGTTCATTTATCCCCATTCGGAAAGAGCTGTCGCTCAGCTCCTCCCACCCTGCGTGGTGGGCTGCCACGCCCTAGAGATCCACCCAGCCTGGAGTTCAGGAGTGACCTCCGGGTCCACAAAGGCAATCTGCCACCGCTTGGTCCTGCCTCAACCTCACCAGCCTCCTCAGAGAGGGAGGATGCCAAAGTTCTTTTGCAAGGATGTCGTGAGAGTTTGAGTCACACTCTTGCTTAAGAGGAGACTCTATGCATTTTCAGACATATGACTAACTGGGCAAAAGTTTAAAAAATATAATTCAGAATAACAGAGTGTTCTGCGGGAGAGTTGGTCCTCGCTTTTCATGTTGCTTGAGGGGCTTGGGGGTGGGGGTGGGGGGAACGGGACTAGCCTGAAATACGGAACAGCCTAAAGAGACAGATAGACAGAGAATCTAAGTCTCTGAATGGCATTTAATTCCATGTTGCTGTTTTTCCTGGTCTGGTTTCAGAAATCCTCTGACAGTTGGACTATTTGCGATTTAGTCATTTTACTGTACTCATTCCTTTGACAATCAACAGCCATTGCCTAATTTCGCGCTCATACAAGTTTAATTTGATGGGATTTTTTTTTTTTTTTGGTTAACATTTCCAAAATAGCACATATGATACACAGGGTTGGTCGACATTTAAGCATATTCAGGTTTTAGCCAAAACAGCTTGCAGTAACTAGATTTAAAGAACACGAAAACAACAACAAAAATACCCAGCCCTAATCGGAGGCTTTCACATGAAGTTCTGAAACACATTCTTTTGGTCCCCTTGTGCCTGGTTACCAAGATGGTAGCACCTGGAAAAACATGCAGCTGGATTTTCATAATAGATATGAGCTCAGATAGGAAGGCCTGCAGTACACCGGTGCCTTTGCCATGGGTTGCAGCTATTGCTGGAGTCCAAGTGGCTGACCCGTATGTTTGCAATGGGGAGTGAGTCTATTCATCTGTTTGTGAACATCACCAAGCAGAGACTGTTTCCACACAACACGCCAGAGAAACGTGCAGGTGTCCTGTCACCAGCCAAGACACAGAGACCCAGGCCAGATCACTGCTGCTGTTCGCCTCGAGTCTTTATTTTGCTTTTTAAAATATATCTCTATATTGGGGGGCTCTTACAGATCTTATAAGAATCCATCATTCAATAGTATTAAGCCCACTTGAATGCTGGACCTTGCATTACTATCTATACATTCTTTCCTCAGTGAGAATCTTCTGCCAGACCAAATGAGAATGTCCTTTCTGAATGTAGAAAGGTGATTTCCACCTAATCCCTACGACCCAGCCGCCCGCTGAAGTATGTGTCCAGTGTGTGCTTGCCTTCCTCGTGACTTGATGAATCAGCCCCGGAAACTTCATTTCACTCTGCTTGCTAAAAAGAGAGTAATTAGAACAGCCTTTGACCCTTTCGTCTCTGCCCCTCTTGGTTTACAGTGAGCTGTGAAATGTGATAAGTTAATTTCTAAATATATACTTTCATGCCAAGCACACACGTACCTCCTGTTTGATTTTCTGTGCCCCCACAGGAACTTGGGGTTGTTTGTTTAAGAATTTGACATCCAGTCTTTTTTGTCAGATGAAACTGAAAAGAAATGTCCTCCAGATGACACAACTGCCCTATCAATAGCGGGTTCATGAACGTCCCTTATCTGAATATCTATGGCCATAAGGGACTTTTTTGCTCCGCATGGAAGGGACCGTTTTCATTACTAGTTTGAACTATGAGTGCAACCCAACTAGAGGCGATTAGCCTCATTGTCATGAAATATACAGGTCTCCTGAGGATGACATTGGGAAGTCCAGTCCTCAATTGTTCAAGTGTTGAGAAACACAACCTTTGAATCTTGGGTGTGGATAGTGGGCTAAACTGGGCCTCAATGAACCTACCAATCCACTGCCCCCGAGTCGGACCCTGAGTCATAGCTCCTGATAGAACAGAGCAGAAATGTCCATTTGAGGTTCTGAGGTTGTAAATCTTTTTTTTAAATAAATCATTTTATTGAGGGCTCTTACAGCTCTTAAAACAATCCATACATTAATTGTAGCAAGCACATTTGTACATATGTTACCACCATTATTTCTAAAACATTTTCTTTCTACTGTGCCTTTGGTATCAGCTCCTGTTTTTTCTCCTCCCTCCTCCACCCTCCCACCCTCATGAACCGTTGATAATTTATAAATTATTTTTATTTTCATATTTTACATTGTCTCCCTTCACCTATATTTCTGTTGTTCGTTCTCCTGGGGTGGGGGGTGGGGGTGTTTGTACGTCAATCATTGTGATCAGCTCCCCCTTTCCCCACCTTCTCCTCTACCTTCCGCCCACCCTCATGTCACGCTACTCCTGAGGTTGTAAATCTTTACGGGAGCAGAAAGCCCCATCTTTCTCCCACTTAGTAGTTTGGAGGTTTGAAGTGCTGACCCTGACCCTGTGATTGGCACACCAATGGGTCACCCAACCCACTATGCTACCAGGGCTCCCTGCGGCTCAATGAAGGCACCCAACTGCATGATTTTTCAACCCTTTTTTAATATCGTATTTTGGGGGTTATCTGGATAGTTCATGTATGCTGTAGAAATTCTAAGGAATGAAAAGGATAAAGAAGTAAATGAAAATGATTCTAAAGTCTTACCTCCAGAGATAACCACTTGTGAAATTCTGATTCATTTCTTCCCATTTACGTCACACACACAAAAGAATAAATCAGAAAGTCTTGCTACTTGAGTTCTGATTTATACATGCATGGGTTTATTCCAAACCAAACACATGAAATCAGCTGATGACTACAGACAAGTTCACTCAACTATACATTTATCTTAATTTATATATGTAGAGAGATACATAGATAAACAGAGAGAGAGATGTAAAGTGAACAGATGTGGGAAGGTTAGTGGTGCTACACTTTTGAATATAGCAGAGGGCTTTTCTACCTCTGGAGTTAGATGGGCTACAAAGGTTTCCACATGTACAGAACATACAGGGGGAAAACTTATAAAAATGTCTTAGCCATAACCAGACACCTTGAGGGAATGACACTGGGTTTGGGGATTGAGAATCATAGTCTCTGAGGCTCTCTAGAACAATTGGCCCAGTCCATAAAGATAGTGTTTAACACCACCACTCTGGTGAGTAGCCACTGGGCTCCTAACAGCTTGCCAACAGCCATCTACGATGTAACGACTGATCTCTACGTGTAGGAGGAAAGAGTGAGGAGAATTAAAGACGCCAGCAAGTGACTAATAGACTACATGGAACTCAGTCTCCACTGTCCTGTGTCCAGAAGTACAAGAGGGTGCCTGGGTACCACTACTGACAGCTTTGATTAAGATCACAACCGAATAAAGTGGGAGAAACATGGAGAGCCAAACTCAAAATCACAAAAACATGTCTCCACTTCCTCGTCTGTGAGAGGTTGGTGGAACTCTCAAGACTTATGCACCCTTCAAGCCTGGAACTGAACTCCACCCCCAGATCAACTTCCAGCCAAACAATAGGTAGGATTATACAGTGAGCCAGAACACCAGGGAGGAATGCTTGCCTTAAAACAATCAACCATAGGAGATCAAAGGGGCAGCATTTGTCCAAAACCCAAACTCAGAAGGCAGGAAGGGACAGGAATGAAAGACAAATGGAAATGGCAGAATACACGGAGGACATGGAAAGAGTTTGCTTACCTCGTGGGGATTACAATCAATGTCTCATAATATAATGTGTCTAAATGGATGAATGGAAAACACATTTGCTCTGTAAACGTCGACCCAAACCACAATAAAAGGTTTTTTAAAAGGAAGAAGAAAACAAAAGAGCAATTGCCAATGTACCATGCCAAGAACACTTGTCACAGGGATGCTTGCCTCTGCTACACTGATTCCACTTAGTCCCGACGCATAGCACTTGTAGTTCCAGGTAGTGAAGGCTATAAACTCAATTCCATATACTCAGGTAGTGGATGCTATAAGCTAAATTCCGTCTATCTGAATGGCAGACAAGGTCATGGCTAACTAGTGAGGATAAGAGAAGGCAGAAGCAAACATTCTTCTCTCTCACAAGCTTCGGCAGTCTCCTGGGTAACTAATACGTAGTGTTGTCGGACCACTCAAATAGAATGCATTCAGGATCATCTAGACTGGTGGAAATAACCACAATTGTTTTAGCTTTTAATATGCAGGACTCATTGCCTCATGCCCTCTACTTTAATTGTCCCTCTACTTCTCTATCTTTCTCACTAGACTGTGAACCAGTGAAAGGGTGGGGGTAGTGTCTGTCTTATCCATCTTTGCACTCCTTTTCCTATAGTTTACGAGACTGTCCTGTAGAGTGAGTATGCAATCAATACTTGAACGAAAGAATAATGGTCAAGGCAGAGACATCGACGTCATTCTTGACTCAGCCTTGTTCTCAGAGTCAACCTACCACCTCATTCTCCGGAAACAAAAACGGTTCTGGAATCTATCCACCTCTTCTTCCTCTTTGACAACCCCAGTCCAAACCACCAGCCTTCCTTTCCTGAATCAGTGCGACTAATTCCTAACTGATTCCTTGCTTCCCGTATTGCAAAACAGCTATTTATTCATTGTAAAGCCATCGGCATCTTTCAACTTGGTATGACACCTCTACTGGCTTTTCATCCCACCCAGCAGAAAATCCCCACCCCACCTGCCCCCCTCTCCTGGCATCCCTTCCGTCACTTCCATTTTGGCCTCTCTCCTCACTCTCTAGAGCCATAGGCAATTCTTCCCATCTCCATAAACCAAACTCATGGCATTGAGTCACCTCTAACTCAGGGCACACTTTAGGGCAGACTATCACTGCCCCCTTTCAGTTTCCAAGACTTACACTTTACAGGGTAGACTGCCTCACCTTTCTCCTGAGGAACTGCTGGTGGGTTCAAACCACTGACTTGGAGTTAGTTGGTAGCTCAATGCGTGACCCACTCTGCCACTAGCTCTTCGCCATGATCTTCTTTGCCGATGATTCTGCAAATGCTGTTCTGTCTACAATGTTGTTTCCCAGGCCTCTCTCCTGCCTCCCTCTGACTCAGTATGCAGATCTCATCTTGAATGTTATCCACAGGGAAGCCTGACTGAAGGTAGGCTGGCCGTTTAGTCTCTCTCCTGGTATAGGTCTCTTAGCTTCATTGTCCTTCTCAAAATTATAATTATTTAGTTTATTAATTTATTTCATCTATAGCTCTCTTATTACACTAGATAGACTTTCTTTTGAAAGCAAGAACCATATCCATTTAGTTCCCTGCGTCAGACACCTTTCTCTTCACGTCACATCCTCTCAGTCTCCGCTCACAGCTCTGGCACAATTCCACCAACATTAAAGTGGCTCATTCTACTTTCACCACCTGCTGAGAATTTGCATTTCAACTCCAGTTATACTGAATAAGCAATCTACCTTTTTAGAAAATCCCCGGGGTGATTCTTGCACGCACATAAGCAATATACATGTAATAAAATTACTTTGTATACATCAGCATCACTTAGGGATCTCCAAAACTCGCCCAGTGGTCCTGTTAAATGGACATTCGCATTCAGTACATGTGGGGTAGAAATGGAACTTCGCAGCAAGGGGCTGAGCTAGAATGAATTATGGGCTTGAAACTACTTGAAACTGTGTTCTGCTGGTCGTGCACGACTCCAGCCTGCACTACGTCCCCATCCGACCCCCCGACCCCCCCCTTGCATCCTTCTCCGGGCTTCCCTAACTCCCTTTGGTGGAATACCTGCAGGAACCTGCTCATCATCTACCCAAGTGCAAAGTGTAACCCGGAAGGGGACCACCGTTAGTGCTTGGTGGGGGTTGTTCCCAAGCAAGCAAGACAGGAGATAATGGACAATGCTCCTTCCTTTGGTCCTTTTTATACATCTTTCAGGAAGCGGCCACACGAGTGAGTACCAGCCATCTGCACAGGTGGTCCAATCCAGGTTTCGCCTTTTTATTGCCTTTCTTTCTTCTCAATATCAAATTCCTTGGTCGTAGTGGTGCCATCAAGTCGGTCCCACGCACATTGCACTTCAGCATTTGTTTCTAAACTTGAGATCATTGGATCTGAGCTGATAACTTGAATTAGGAAACTTATAACTAAATCAATTCATCTTCACAGTCTCTGGACTTACAAGACAGCAACTAGAGGATCCCATTATTCAAAAGAAAATATTCTTCACATCAAAACCTTTACAAGTGTACACATACAACACCTCCCCCAACACACACACATACACACACTTCCAAAGCATCGTGGTCCTGGGGGGATGGAGACTTTGTCCCCTAGAAACAACATAGGGTGGCATGGGTCCTGATGAAAGCTGATTGTATGGATTCGGGGTGTCCTGGGAGGCTACTGTTCACCACCTGTCTCAGGACATGTGTGCCTTTTGTCTGCTCGTGTTCTCAAAGGTCAGACCCTTGTGAAAAATAGTTGCTCTATTAATCATCTTGGAAGACTTCTCCAGACACATTTTCAGAAGAGATTTAGTAAGTTTTGTCTGCATAGTGCACCCTGGGAAAAGAATTTCTCTTCCAAAAAGCAATCCTACCTCCAGGCAAGTCTTTTCTTTTTTCTCTTACACTTTTTTTTTAAGCAATAAAATTATTGCACATTTTGAAGGCATCGTAAGGCATAGCCACCCCTTTGGCATAGGAATGTCTGTGTGCTCAGGACACCCATGCCCAATTAGTGAGTTTCACATGACTGCTGGTGTTGGCAAAAGTTCAACACCCAGCTGGTGCCCAGTATTTGGGGGAACAGAAGATTTAACCATTATTTGCCATAAGCTCAAGGACAGGGCAATAGAATGGAGAGCTACAAATCCAGACTAATGAAAGGTCCAGCAGCGATACTGACTGACCATTGGAGCCATAAGTTCAATCATCACCTTACAGGCAATACTCGGGCTCTGGATAAAATCTGTTCATCACGCTGTCTTTAAGAATCTGTAGGTAAGTCAAACCAGGTACAGACAGTTCTTGTTTAGCCCTACTACAGTGCAAGCACAGACTCCACGCGTTCCAATAATTTAAAAGCTGAACAAGCGGCACATGCGGGTGATTGTGAGGACGGATTGTGCTGTGAGCAGGGCTGGATTCCGTCATTTCAAAGGTGGTGCAGTTTATATAACAGTCAAAGGAGTTGTCCATAAATCGAATGTTTATCATCCAGGCACTGCCTATATATATTCTCCTTTACTTTATAATAGCATTAAAGTAGTTGCTATTCTTTCCTTTCCCATCTGTTGCAAAAGATCTATCCTATCATGCCTTAATATTCAAACATTGCAGGGGCACTTCTACCCATTTGGGGAATGAAATCCTGTCTCACCTGCCTTCCTTGCCTGAAGTCCCTGCTTGGGATATCATCCCAGTAGAGAATAGTTTCATGTGTGCAATGTAAAAGCAAGCAAAGAACATAGAAACTCCAGGGCTTGCTTTGTCTCCTATAAAATGTTTAATCTTTTGCTTTTTTTCTCATGTAGCTTCCCAGTTCTCACATAATCTAATATCCTAATCCCCGTGGCCAACTCTTGAAAACAACAATTGATCTAATATCTAACCTTATCTCATGGTCAACTGCTCATAACAGCAATGAGCAAACGCCCTGACAAATGTGTCATTCATTCATTAAGTACATCTCAGTCTAATCCTGTTACAGGAACATCTTTTTTTAATCCTGTGATAAAATGATATATTTCAGATATTATTTTTAACAAATCTGTGTGCTGGATAAAAGCAAGATTTAATTCTATAATTCTCACTTGGAATGAGAAATAAGTGATAAGCAATGTCCCCATGGAAGAAGCAAGGCTATAAGCCAAATGGCTATGGCGAGGGAGGTAGAAGACCCCCATGTTCAGCAAACATACACAATACTCTGGACTGTGTCCCAATGGGATGCAGACCAGATGAAAAAACAATGAAAGTGCTTAGAAATTTGTCTTGGCATTTCTGTGATCTCTATGACCTCTGCGATAGAGGGATGTCCCCCCTCAGGCTCCTCCTCCCCTGTCTGTGCGGAACTGATACTTTTCAGGAATAAATGTGGGTATTTATTCCAGGGCTCTGTGTCTTATAACTTCATAAAGAGACTCATCCAGGTGGTGCCAGACTGTAAGAAAGAAAGGTCTTAAAGGCTTGTCTTAAAACAAGCAGCTACTTAAGTGAGGTAACAGCTAGGTCCACATGGAAAAAGCACACCAACCTGTGTGATTGAAGAACTGTAAATAATAAAACCCAAGACCAGAGGAGGGAATCATATTAGACCTTGCAGAGGGCTATGGGTGACAGTGAAAGCACAAAATCCATTTGCAAAGCCCCTTCTTGAACTAAGTCTGGGGCGAATCCCCTCTGACTATTGGCCAGGAATGTAAATAGCCTTGCTAACAGGGTGCATTGAAAAGTGAACTAATGTAAATGTAGTTTGGTTAAAAATTAACATCTTATTATTTGTTCTCCTTTTTGACCCATGTTAAATGTATTATGGTTTTTATTATTTTGTTATCTTTTCAATGAGATTTTTGTATGATTTATCTTGTTATTGTTGGGTTTTTGTTTTTCTTTATTTTTATTATGCTTTGTGGTTTTGTAGTTTTTTATTTTATTTCTTTAATAGTTTTATTGGCATACACTTCACATATCATGCAATTTAATAATTCAATCATATTTAAAAGATTTGTGCAATCATCCCCACAATACATTTTGGAACATTTTCTTCTCATACTCATTATTGTTGGCAACCCCTTTCCCCATCCTCCCCTGGCATTCCCCTAGGTAATTATCAATCCAGTTACTCTCTCTATAGATCAACCTATCCTGGCTTCATACACAGAAAGCCACAGACAACAACAAGAAAACCCAACAACAATGACTAGACAAAACATAGAGAAACCTCAATCAAAAATAAAGCAGAAAATACTAAAAACTAAAACAACTTTATAATGTGTCAAAAGTGAGATCAAATGATAAGGTACTATATCGTAACCTAACAACAACTGCCATGATCGGTTTTACAAGCTCTCTGTCTGACAGCAAGGCTATTCACATCCCTGAACCATGGCTAATGCAATCAGTGCAGCTTGAACTTCCGCCTTCAGCACCATTGGTTTTTACTCATATGCTACCTTCTGAAATTTTGGAATATCAACTGGGGCTTTTTTTGTACAATGACTCTATGTATTCTTTCTATCTTCTTTTGATGCTTCCTGAATCATCCAATAGCTTTCCCATAAAATCTTTCAAGATTACAACTCAAGGCTTGAACTTTTTTCTTGAGTTGTTTCAGTTTAAGATATGCCGGGTGTGTTCTTCCTCTTTATTTCTCTAACTCTAGATCTTTCTGTGTACATTTCATTATGGGTAGTGCCATTTATTTAGCCAATTGTATATAATTTAAAAACGCTTTAAAAAGGGAAATTATAGAAATATAAGCCGTCTTCAGACCGCAATACATTAATTGTTGACTTGTACAGATTAAACCCTTAAGTGCCTGGCCACTACTACATAAAAAATGGGAGATGGTGATAGGGCAAACCTTTCAATAACACTCATTCACAAAGGCAGAACCATGCCTACCAGATTAAGACAGTCATAAGAAAGCAAGGATGGTGTTAAAATAGTAAATAATAGTAGTCCCAGGCCACCATTCATTGGGCACCCTCAAAGCAAGAGATCCAAACCCAAGTCCAATTCCATAACCCTAGGATAGTCATCAGCTTCTTCTTAGGACCTTGAGGGCATCTCAGCCTTAAGTCCAAGGGAGTATGTTGGTTCTTTAAATCTGCTACAGGTGGGTTTAAAGTAAAGTCCAGTTCACTTAGCGAGCTTTCCACATCAAATCCTGATGGTGTGTCTTATGAAGTGTGTCGTGTGCCTGGAAAGGACAGAGTTTAAAGTTCCAGTAGTCTATAGCACTTGCACTGAGTCCCCAACACTAGATAGGAGCTAGGTCAACGTTGTCCAATTAGGAACATTAGTACTGGGCATATTCTCCTCTTAGGCTTTCTATAAGTATTGTTAAGCAAATTTTTCCCCGATGAGAAGTTGCTCCTCTCAGTCTTCCCCTCCAACAGAAATGTAATCCCCTTCTCTGAGGCATAATGTCTCCTCCCCTCATCTTGACTTGAATTTCCAGTAAGTTTGTTTCACACTTGTAAGAATAGCTGTTGGGATGACAGCAAGTGTGTGGTAGCAACTGAACGGTCTTCTCCCCTCCGCCCATCTTGAGAAACTGACCCCAGCTAAGGTAAAGTCCCTTCTGCTAAAGTGTTTTGGTTTTGGTTTGCCTTTTAAACAATTTTATTGGCATATAATTCACAAATCCTATAATTCAATAGTTCAAGTGTATCATGAAGAGTTGTACAATCTTCACCACAATCAGTTTTAGATCATTTTCTTGATTCTTGTAGTCATTGTTCTCAGCTCCCCATTTCACCCCAACCTCCTTTGCCATACCCCCATGGAACCACTAATCCAGTTTGTCTCCAGATGAACCTATCCTGGATTTAATAAACAGAAAACATTCAAAAACATACAAATAAAACTGACAAGAATAACAAATAAAACATAAGAACCTCGGTCTAAAAGAAAATAGAAACTACTAAAATCTAGACCAAATGTAAATGGATCACAGGGAGATCCAATGACAGGGAGCTAAATTTTAACCCAACGGCATCTGCAACGATCCACTTTCCAAGGCCTTCTGCCTGTGAGCAAAGCCATGCACTTCTGGCCTAAGTGCCTGGTCCTTGGCCAGAGTGGGTTCAGCAGGGGCTCAAAGTGGTTTCTAAGGTGTACATATAGAGGGGAGGATAGATGGTTCCTGAGCACTCAACAGGCTATTGTGCTCAGTCAGTGAAGTTGCTCAAACAAAGAAGGCCAAATATGATGAGTCTACTACTGTAAGAATAACTGTGAAGAGGTTGGTGTCCCAAGCAATGAGGTAGAGAACCTGCCTGGCTCCCATGAACCAAGGATGCTTTTCTTCATATGAAATCCAGGAGAGGTAAATCTATGGAGACAGTAACTGTATGAATATTCTCTTGGGGTTATGGGGGGAAAGATTGAGGAAAATAGGGAGCTAATAATAACGAGTACTAGAAAGAAAAATGGCTCTAAAATTGTGTTGATGATTGTATAACTTTTAAGTTTAAACTATTGAATTGTATGATATTTTAATTATATATCAATAAAATCTATTAAAATTATAATTTAAAAAGATCCTGTTTCAAAAATACCGAGGCACGGCTGAGACAAGACAATGACAGAATGGCTTAATTCCAATCCCATTTCAATGTACCTATTTTTATGGTCCACAACCACATCCACTACCGCTATCTCACACGATCCCCACAATCAGCTGAATGAGTTTTCAATAAGATGCCATCGTTGAATAAGAGGACCAAGAACTGGAAAGTGGTAGTTAACTTGGAACGGAAGTATTTTTGAAATAATCCTAACATACTGTTCACTGAGCCTAAGTGCATATGGTAATTTGGAAAGTCAACAACTAATGACCCTGGCAACAGACAGTGAGCACTGCTAAGAGTCAAGAACTGTATTAGGATGTGGGCCACAGAAAGCCCTCTGGGGAGAGGAGCAGACATATCCACACTTTCTCAATACATTGACACTTGAACAACTCTCTCAAGTGAGACCTGGGGAAGGTGCCACCGGAGAGCTGGTCTCTACAAAGAAAGAGGAGTATGTCTGTCAGGAAAGAGAGAGAGAGCGAGAGCAAGGCCGTTCCAAGAAGCAAGGCTCTGATGTGTAAAATCACAGAGGTGTGAAAAGTGTGGCACGGTCAGGAGCCTGTAGCGCCTGCGCTGTCTGGAAGATGGCACGCAAGCAGCATCGCCAAGCAACTGCAAAAACCTGGTGCTTTCTGAGCTGAATAAATCAGGAAAGATTGATTCTCATGAAGCCGAGACATCTTGACCTCAAAGACAAGAGGTGTATCTAGGCTCAGAAACACTAGAAGGAATTGAGGCTGTAGTCACTCCCTCTACTTCTCCCTTTCCCTTTTTGGACCATGAAGTCACTTATTTCTACTGAAGCTCTGCTCTGTGTTCCTCTCGCTGCAACCCAATGTCACTACCCACTGGATCATTGCACATGGCCCTGTGGTGAGAATGCCGAATGATTGACCTTTCAGGTTCACATTCTCTTCTGTCTTTCAGCATGGCGCCCCACACAGCTCAGCATTCTGTACTAAGTCCACATTTAAGATTGACTAAATTTTGTTGACCCAGTCTGCACCTGAGTGGTTTGTAGCTAGTCTTAAGGATGGTTACTGCTAGGCTGTGAGCAATTAAGCAATTTAAGAGGGCAGAGGACTTGTTAAAGAACTGGAATTTTTAGTGCAAGGAAGTGGAGAAGTGGGTCGGGCCATTTGGGAATGAGGGTGCTGGTCTCTCAGCAATCAGGGTTTGGAGTCACTCATCAAAATTTCAGATATTAACTTTCTATGGCTCCCATAGACCACCCCACCTCCTGTGTTCTCTTCCTGGAAAAACCAGTTGTCATAAATTTATTTGTGAAATTATTAATCAGACACATTAAGAAGCTTACTGCAATTCTTCCATATGTTATTCAGGATAACATAATTGCAACAACAGTTTACATTTATTAAGTGTTTAAAATAGGTCAGGTACTGTCCTAAGTGTTTACAGGCATAATTTCACTAAATCATCACATCACCCTGAATATCATTGTCCCTCTTTATAGGAATAGAGAACAGAGGAGTAACTTGCCCAAAGACACAAAGTTCATATGCTATTGATCCAGGATTGAAATCAGAAATCTCTGACTTCAGAACCTGTGTTCTTATGGATTCAGCATAGAAATGGTGTGGGAGTGGCACCTGGCTTCCCCTAGCTTCATGGGAGGGAGAGAGAAAACCACCATCAGTAATAACCGCCAGAGAAAAACTCCCATGTGATGGGGGTCAGACATGCCTCCAACTTCCAACCATTTTCACCCATTCTGACAGCACGTGCACCCCTGTCCCAGCACTCTCTGTTTCTCCACTGGATTCAATAGTCCGTTACAATGGCCACACAGAACTCGCACACGATTAATGGTTATGAGGATTATTAGGGAAGTCATGGGTTATGATTCAGTGTCAGGAACACTCAGGATACAATTCTTCAATTAGGAAAGTCTTGCTCAGCTGTGCCTGAAAGCAGATCGTTTATGGGTCCTAGGCTCCTGGGTGTGATCTCTGCCTGACTCAAGCAAGCGCTACAGCTCTTTAGCTCTGCTGATAAGTGCCCAGAGCACCCCTCTCTACCTATAGGCCACGGACTGAAGGTGCTTGTATCTAGTTCTGTGATATGTTCACTTTAGCACCTCCAAGTGCCTAGAGAAACCCCACTCTGCCAGTCTGCTTCCAGCCGGAAGGCACTCAGCTTTCCCTCTCTGTGGACTGAGAAACCCGTTCGCTCTCTCCTGTGCGGGCCACTTGGTTATGTTGCCTCTGCTGCCACAATTTCCCTACCACCGCTTCTCTCCAGCTCTCTCTGTTTCGGATGCCACAACTCTCCTAGATTAAAGAAGTTCTCAGTGCAGGAACCCAGGATCCCAAAGCACAGGCCACTCTTGACTCTTAGTGGTTATGAGATTCCTCTTTCCACTTCTGGGATAATTTATTTTAAGCCTCACAGGATGGCAAAACCAACAAATCCCCATGTTCATAAGGTTCCATATACCTTGTTTGCACACTCCTATCCAAATTTGCAATTCACTTCATTTACATTATCAGCAAGTTGACTAATCCTCTTGGTGGACCATAGCACCTCACATGTGCATACTCCCACCCAGTCATCTGGTAGGGTTACAAACACTGTAGCTAGAGGGGTATATGAAAATAACCGACAACATCCAGCCTCCCTAGGAGGAAGCTTGCACCTCAGGCGGCAGCACAGTCATTGGTAAACAGCTGAGACATTTTCATCCACCCATCCTTGCGTGTGCTCCTCCTCTGTGCACAGGGAGCTCTTCGTCAGCTCCATTATTGTAGGTGGTGAGTAGTATAAGTCTACCCAGAAGTGCCTCGAAGGGAGGTCTGGCAAACAACTTTGAGAAACTCCGCCATTGAAATCCTTGAGGAGCACAGTTCTACCCCCGCGAGGCTGCCACGAGTCAGAGTCAACTGAACAGCCACTGGTCTGATAGGAGGAGGAGAGGAGGGCTGACAGCATGGAGTGCACAGGTGCAAGCCCAGGGGACCTGCTCCGTGGCTGAATGCCCTGTTGTTGCTATCTGGCCAACTGACTTTGTAAATGGAAAAAGAACGCAAAGGAGCTCTAGGAAACACAGATGCCCAAGGAACCCCATCACACCTGTTCTTATCCAGGTTACTGCCCTGTAGTAGCCAAGCACTTCCCACTGAGATGATGGCATGAATGGGAAGGGAAGGACAGGGCAACCCATAGTTCCTTTTCCTTTCAGATCTTCCTCACTCATTAATTAGTAAGCTGCAGGGAGAAAGTGTTGGTAAGACTAATTCATTAGTAGAATAAAAAATATTGGGTGTTAGTCTGGGAGACTAGAGAAATAAATTCATAGACACGCATATGTGTATAAGAAAGAGCTTTATATCAAGAGCAATTGTAGATTGAGAAAACATCCTAGCCCAGTCCAGATCAAGTCCATAAGTCTGGTATTAGCCCATATGTCTGATTCCAATCTAAAAAGTCCTCTTCGGATGATATTCTGGCTCACAGCAGCCAGTCTACAGAGAAGACCACATGGCAGGCCCCACTGAGGCACCACATCCCTCAGTAACCATAGACCTAACAGGGGACAACACTGGAGACACAGTGCGGGATTTCCGCCAGACCTGATCCCACCACATCGAGGCAAAACACTAAGGGTATGCAACAGAACAGCAAGGGAACGGAGCAAAGAAGTCCCCAGGGAATACCAAAAATAGACTTTAGGGCCAGGGCTTGACTCGACTGGAAAACACTCCTAAAGGCCAATAAGCAGTCCTTGAACTAACTACACGTTTTTCTTTCTTGTTGTGTTTTTTTGTTTTTTTGTCATTGGTTTGTTGTTGTTTTGTTTTATTTTGTTGTTTGGTTTTGCTCTGTCTTGTTTTTGTGCATGTTATTATCTCTTCAGGTCTGTCTGATCTGTCTAAATAAAATAGGCTGGATGAACAATCTGGAGGAGAAAACAACGGGACCGACAGTTCTGGGGGAAATGAGATGGCGGGAGGTAGGGGAAAAGGTAGTGATGTTGAC
>NW_022103896.1:43141295-43156746 GCF_000313985.2 Echinops telfairi | reverse complement strand
TTATAAATTATCAAGGGTTCATGAGGGAGTGGGGAGCAGGGAGGGGAAGAGGGGAAATGAGGAGCTAATGCCAGGGCCTTAAGTGGAGAGCAACTGCTTTGAGAATGCTGAGGGCAATGAGTGTACAAATGTACTTTACACAATTGTTGTATGTATGGATTGTGATAAGAGTTGTATGAGCCTCCAATCAAATGATTAAAAATAACAATAATAAATAAAAAGTCCTCTCCAGACTCATGAAACACATGCAATGATGCCGAATGCAGGACAATCACAGGCCAGTGGGTGGGAAGTCTTGTGGATCGTGTAGCATTGTAAGCATCTCAGCACTGGCAGGGGTCTCCATGTGACTCCTCCAGCATAGGGCACTAGCATAGCTTCATGTGTCTTGTCAGCTGCAATGTCTCCCACGGAGTGAGCCTGCCTCCTGCCTCCAGTGAGCTATTTATCTCCCTAGTACCTCTAAATTAAGTCATCAAGCTGGGCCCTGATTGACAGGCTAAACTCTACCCCTTCACTCTGAGTTCTTTCACATTGACAGCAGGTGATATAACTTCCACATACTGGGCTCGTTTGCACAGGGTTTCCGCTGTTATGCAAAGAAAAATGCACAAGCATGTAGGAGCTGCAAAATATGGATTAAGTGATGTTGGGGATTTTATCATGCGTTAGATGCTCTAACATTTTCACTCAAATCTGGCATCACACAATAGAATGACAAAGAGTCAAATCTCTGCTAGGAATTTACAGTTTCCATTCTTCTTTACTTAGAACAAAAACAAGACCAAATTCACTGCCCTCGAGTTGATTCTGACTCGTGGCGACCCTGTAAACAGTAGAATTGTCCCTGCGGGTTTGGGAGACTGCAACTCTTTATGGGAGTAGAAAGCCTCATCTTTACCCTCAGAACGGCTGGTGGTTTTGAACTGCTCACCTTGCAACGAGCAGCACAACACGTAAACCCAAATGTCCTGGCAAATCAAGAGGGGTCACAGAACAGAAGGAAACATTTTGTATCTTAGTAATTTTTGCAGCACTCCTGTCTTTTGAACAAGACCACTCATCATTTTCATTTCGTGCAGCGACTCGCAAATGATACAGCCATCCCTGACTGGGGTGTGTGTGGGGAAATAAAAACAGTCAGGATCGCTGTCTTCTTGGAGCTTACTTTCCACTGGGAAGAGACATTTAAAAAAAATCAGAAACATGGCTAAAGGGAGACAACGGACAGTATAAAATATGAAAGTAAAAGTATAAATTATCAAGGGTTCATTAGGGTGAGAGGCTCCGGGAGGGAGGGGAAAAAAGAGCTGATACCAAGGGCTCAAGTAGAAAGGAAATGTTTTGAGAATGATGATGGCGACATATGTACAAATGTGCTTGATGCAATTGATGTATGGATTGTTATAAGAGCTGAAGAGCCACCAGTAAAATGAGCCAGTCAGGGTGCGATGTAACAACAATGAGAAATACAACTTTCCTCTAGTTCCTAAATGCTTCCTCCCCGCTCCCACTACCATGACTCGAATTCGACCTTGCAAGTCTGGCTAGACCAGAGGATGTACACTGGTACAGATAGGAACTGAAAATACAGGGAATCCAGGGCAGATGAGCCCTACAGGACCAGTGGTGTGAGTGGCGAAACAGGGAGGGTAAAGGGAGAATGGGTAGGAAAGAGGGAACCAATTACAAAGAACTATGTGACCTCCTCCCTGGGGGACAGACAACCGAAAAGTGGGTGAAGGGAGACGTCGGACAGGGCAAGATATGACAAAATACCAATTTATAAACTCTCAAGGGCTCATGCGGGAGGGGGGAGCGGGGAGGGAGGGGAAAAATGAGGACCTAATGTCGGGGGTTTAAGTGGAGAGAAAATGTTTTGAGAATGATGTACAAATGCGCTTTACACAATTGATGTGTGTATGGATTGCGATAACAGTTGTATGAGCCCCTAATAAAATGTTTAATAAAAAAAAACAAAGAAAAAAAAAACAATACCATTACAAAAGACACACACAAAATGAAATACCTAGGAATACACCTAATAAAAAAATTTTAAATCAATAACTAAACAGAGCTTTACCTATTATAAATATTACAACAGCTCTTTGATTCCTGAGTAGCATGACACGGTCCAGAGTAACCTATGGGGTCCACAGTAGCTTCAGTGACAAAGACGGCCCCTCCAGGAGCAAACTTGGAACTTTGACGGGAGATCTGAAGCAGGCACAATGCATCACTTTGCTGATGTGAGTCTTACTCGCAGTATATAAGCCCTCTAAACTGCACTCTGACATCAACCATAAAAACCTGCATTTCCTCTCAGTCTTCAAGATAGCGACCAGTTCTTCCCCGAGCCTCCCACGTCCTACCTTCAGACGTCAGCCCGTGGTGGCCTTCGTTGGGATTCCCTGTCAGAGAAAGCCCAGAGACGTTTCTCATCAAAGCTCTCAGTAGACCAGGACAGGTTGGGACCAATGACACGAAATGCCCCTCTTTCTCCCAAGACTCCTGAGGAGCAGGTGCCCAGAGTTCAGAGCCCAGAAACAGAGTCCTTGGAGGACAAATATCATCTCTTTCCCAGAAACTTTCTGGAACAGCCACCTGACCAAACCTCCTGCTTTGTCCGTCCCTGTAAAGAGAGGCACATCAAAGGGAGGGTGGTTTGAATGAGCCCAGATGTCTCACTTAACAACTCAAGCCTGCATAGCAATTGAATCACTTTTATTTTACAGTTGTTTCTTTTCATGTCACGCAGATGCTTAAAAGTGGTCTAGGGAGACAGCATGTCTTAAAAGGTGACAATTGCAAATGGCAGCAAAGAGCAAATACGATAATAACTTGTCATGTTGAACACAGAGTTACAGCCAAGGCAAGCTGCTTTCGCAGTAAGCAGCTGTGGACGCTGAGGAGGGGAGCCGGTGACTGGCGATTTGCAGGCAGGCTCGCCAAGCATTGTGGCGGAGGATTATAAAACACACGGCCTGCGTGGGACACTAATAATAAGTGACATACTGAGAGCGGGATTGAGGCATGTGCAAGACTTACTGTCTGAGAGCTTGTTGGTAGGGTTTTTGAAAGCCTACCTGATGCCTCAAGATGACTTGTTGCCAATGAAGTGGGAGATGTTCGTGTAGAGCAGCCGTTCTCATCCTGTGGGTCGCAACCTCTTTGGGGTCAAATGACCCTTTCACAGGGGTCCCTAAAACCATTAGAAAACACATATTTCCGATGGTCTTAGGAACCGGGACACCGCTCCTCTATCCATCTCCAGGAAGGTCCACCCACGTGCAGACACACCCATGTATGAGTACCAGGCGTGAAGACAGACCAACTTTCATTTATTTGTCATTAGAAATAAATAGTTCACAATATATAATTACATGTGGTTTTATGGTCATCACTATGCTTTAATTAATGACAATGAAAATAGATCCTGCATATCAGACATGTACATGAGATTCATCACAGGAGCAAAATAACGGTGATGAAGTAGCAATGAAAATCATTTCATGGTTGGGGGTCCCCCCTCCCATGTGGAACTGTATGAAAGGGCCATGGCCTTCAGAAGGCTGAGAACCATGAAATGCAGAGGCTGCGAAGCCAGATTGGTTCCATTTATGATTACACAAAAGCCCGCACCCTGCAGCGCTCTCAATGCCAGGGAAGGGAAGTTCGTAAACTGATGAAATAGCTGGGATTTGTCTAAAGAGCCTAATGGTTAGATCAGTTTTTTAATTTAATTTTTTTGTTTTTGCCCAGACCACTTGAAAGTAAATCCTTCTCTCACTCTTTGTGGTGTACCTGGTGGCTCAGGTGGTCACCATGCTTGGCTGCTAATGGAAAGGCTGGGAGTTTGAGCCCACCCAGAGGTGCCCTGGTTTCTGCTTCCCCAAACTCAGCCATTGAAACACCCCACAGAGCTCGGTTCTCTTCTTACCCCCTGGGGGTCACCATGAGCTGGGTTCCACTGCAAAGCACCAGGCTAATGGCCCCATGCCACTGCTGCTAAAAACAGACTGGGCTTGCCAATTCAGAGTGAAAGAGGTAGAAGACAAATTTGGGCAACCAGTAAAATCAAGCCTCATAAAGCCTCACTACATATTTGTTGGATGGGTGAAAGGAAGGATAACGAGAGGTAAGAAGCTTGGGTTCAAGAATAATCGTCTGCTCTTCCTGAGCAGACAAATCTACAGTAGTTGTCAGCTGAACCTCAACGGACAGTAACTCCAGCGAGGTCAGAGTAGATCTGTGTCTCCATTGGGTTTTCAGTGGCTGAGTTTTGTGGAAGTCGATCACCAGGTCTCCTTCAGAGGTGCCTCTGGGGAGAGTTGAACTTTCCCCCGGGTGTGTTAGCTACTTGCTCCATCCAGGGTCTCAAGGTATATACGTATCCATGGGGTAAGTATGCAGCACACACAAGGAAATAGGGTCTAACTACCTGCCAGTGATACGTTTGAGAAGTTTGGTGTAAACATGGAAAGACTGAGTTTGGTTGCTGTCGGTGAGGCACCTCAGGCCCGGAGGGGAGACAGCAGCTTTGAGTAGTTTTTCCAGTCTGGAGCCAAGACTGGCCCGTGCGGCCCCTGCCTCAGCCTGCGAAGGTTGGGACTGTGACTTCTGAGGGCAGGCTCCTGGTGTGAGGTAAAAGAGGAAGTGATTTCAATCGTGACTGTTTGTCACACGTGTCGCCACAGCCATCACCCATGCATGAGGTCTTTGGACACAGCAAAGGCAGAGGGGCTGATGCTGTTTGGTTGGATGCTGTCAAATGGGGCAACTGGACGATGAGATTTACTGAGCTGCTTCCTCAGCTCAACGACTTGCGGGAATCGTGGGTCAGAGAAGCCCAACTTGTTGGAGTGTTCGTTGTTCACAAGATGATGTTCTCCTACGATTGTGACAAAACGCCTGAATACACTGAGCTGGGAGCCTGACTAGTGACAGGAATCAAAGAGCAACACCGATCACGTCTATTGAAACCAGGCAGATGGTGTGTGGAGAAGGCAACCATCGTACAATGAGGTATTTTGAAGGATGAAAGAATTTGAGGACAGAAGCTTGGTTTTCGGGAAAGAGCAAGTGTTCAGGAAGGGCAGTGCAGCTTCACAGCACCTCCTTCCCCACAAGCAGGTGGTTCCCACCAGCGACTTGGTTGATAAGTACTGTGAATCCAAGAACTAATATTTCCATGAAGTGTCAGAGGTCTGTTAAAACCTCCGTGGTTCTGGCAAAGTGCATTGTGCTTCTTTCTATCTGCTTCTGCAAATGAAAGCAGAGTCACTGTGGATGCTACAATTTCAGCCTCCAAATTAGGATGTGTGGCCTGACCGAATATTTAAAAAGATTCATTTAACATATATATACGATTAGTGTCACCCACATGTTCAAAGTTGACCAAAGCTGTCACTGATGTGTGCTGTGTATGCAGGCAGCAATAAAACCGATTAAACTGTCATGATTTGGAGGAATTGAAAAAAAAAAAAAGCTATCATTATGGCTTTCAAGCACCCACAATTTTGATTGGGTAATTACCTTGACTATTTGCATTCTAGGCTCATGTACTTTGGACAGGTTGTCAAGAGAGACGAGTCCCAGGAGAAGACCATCCTGCTTGGTCAGGTTGGAAGAAGGTCAGTGAACAAGAAAGACTCTCAGCGAGAGGGGCGGACAGGGGACAGCCACAGGGGGGTCAAACAAGGCAATGACTGCGAGCACAGGGCAGCGCCAGGCTGGGTCTCAATCTATTGTACCTTGGGCCTTCATGATTTGGAACTGATTTGATGACATCTAACAGCCACAGCACAGACATTCAGGGTCTCGCCTTTGGCCCTTGGGATTGCTGCTCATGTGGCTTTTTAACAAAAATATAATGAGTTTTCCAGCTCTATGTCCTCAACTTCATCTGCGTACGAAGGGTGCCTTGCATGTGTTCCTTTCCCTCAGGGGCCACTCTGTGGTCCCTCCGGACAGGGAGTGGGAGCCAACTGGTTCCCTGTAGTTCCCTTCCCTCGCAGGCTCCTGCACACTGACCCAGTGATGTCTGTCACCTTGCATTTCTCGGAGGACTCGTCCCGTCCCACAAGACCCATGACCTTTGTGACTCAGACATTCACGCTTCATTCCCCCACAGAGTTCTCCGTGTGCAGGAGACTGGGGAGGAAAGAAGTCACTAGCCAGCATCTGGTTCTGAGAAGACTTCCAAGAATAACCGCTACAAGAAAACAGTTTTGAACAAAACTCTGGGTTTTAAAGATCTAGAATACTGTCCATCAACCAATCTAGAATGGAGACTGTAAACTGGGGCTCAAATCATCCCACAGGCATGTTTTGTTTGGCCTGACTTGTGTTGGCCTGCAGAGTGTTTAAAGAAAATAGTTAATTAGTTCCCAATGTTGAAAAATCAGGAGAGTTCACATTTTGAAAATCCAGATTTCTGGCATGGCTGGACTGGGTAGCACAGGGCCTGCCTCCCCACCTGGCAGCTAGTGAGCAATTCTCCCATTCTCGGCAGAGGGAAGGTGGAGAACAACGTGTGGAGACAGGGATTACTTGGACACACGTGGGAACTAGAAGAAAAGCCAGGATATGGCTAAAGGATAATGCAAAAGAGGAGAACGGCAGGACCTTGTGTTGCATACAGAGGTGACACTGGGAGTTTGGGAGACGGTGCTCCACCTCTAGGAATGGAAGAGTTCAATTAGATTTCTGAAGATCTGCGGCCACAGCGACAAGCTCACTCTCACTGCCATCAAGTCAGTTCTCAATAGTAGTTACCTTATAGGACCGGGTAGAACTTCCCCCTGTGGGTTTGCAAGACTTTATGGGAGTAGAAAGCCTCATCTTTCTCCCAGGGAGCGGCAGGGAGTTTCAAACTGCTGACCTTTGTATTAGCACATAACCCACTACCAGGGCTCATGGATTTCCATCATACTATCAATGCAACACGTTCAATACTTTTAGGTTCAATAGACTTCGTGGATTATCCCGAAAAATGGAACAATGGTGGCTGTCGTGTGCCCTTGAGGTGATCCAAGGCTCATAGTGACCCTATGTGACAGAGTAGCACAGTCCCATAGGATGACATCTTTACAGAAACCGATCATGAGCTCTCCTCTCCTCCAAGGAGCAGTTAGGGAGGTTGAACCACCAACCTCTCAGTTGGCAGCCAATGGGCTTCACCGTTGCACGACCACGACTCCTCAGAGAAGCTCAGAACCACACAAGTGTTCACAAACCCAAGCTGTTGCCGTAGTGTTGGGTCTGACTCACAGTGAGTCCCGATGGTAGAGTAGAACTCTCCTTAGAGTTACATGGATGGCACGAAGGATTACCCTCCACTACTCATCAAAAGGTTCAAGGTTTGAACCCCTCTCAAGATGCCTCAGGAGATAAACCTGGTCACCTGCCTGCCAGAGGTCACGGTCTTCACAACCTTGTGGAGGAGTGGTACGCTGCACCTGGGTCTGAATCAATGCAGCGGCAGGCGTCACCTTGATGGAAACAGATTGCCAGGACTTTCTGTCGAGGTGCTACTCAGGGAGGAGGGCCCAATTGCCAACTTGTAAGTCAGTAGTTGAGGGCATAGACTCGGTGCCACCTTAACCGAAACCGCAGATCCACTGCCATGCAGTCCATTCTGACTCACAGAGACTGTGTGGGGCCAGGGTCAAACTGCCCCAGTTCCCGAGGTCATTACAGAAGCCGCTGCTATATCTTTCTCTTGGAGAGGGGCTGGGTGATTTCAAACTGCTGACCACTCAGTTAGCAGCTAGATGCTTTAACCACTGCGCAACCAAGGCTCCTTTTGTATCCCTCCAGCCCACTGCCATCGAGTCAATGCCAATGCCTGCCCATCCAATAGAACAGGAAGTGGCCCCATAGGGTTTCTGCGGTTGTAAATCTTTATGGGAGCAGACTGCCTCATCTCTTTCCTTAGTCAGGTCCCCTAGAGTCCTACAAACAGCACATCTGTACAAAAGACAGGGCTCCGGCTGTCAATGTGCTATCACGTTTTTGCTTGCACAGAGGGAGAAGCAGGCCCTTTGTAGCCTGAGCATGATGTCGATGAGCTCTCAGAGGTGAAATAAGGAGGCTTTCTCAAAGGGACAAGAAGCTCTCGGATCACAATCAGTCTACCTCTCAGGAAAAGGGTAAGAAGCCAGACAATTTGTTTTGCTGAAATAGCTTGGCTGGGTTTCTATTCTAATACAGCAAACTGTTAATATCAAGCATTGCAAGGATACCACCCTTCTCCTGCGCTGGCTGTTAGCAAGGCTGTGGTAGACCCTGAAGAGATGTGCAAACATGATGAAATCTGGAGGGGCACCATTGTGCCTAGATCTACAGCCTAGACCAGTGGTTCTTCCTAATGCCACGACCCTTTCATACAGTTCCTCATGTTGTGGTGACACCACCCCACAATCATAAAATTATTTTCATTGCTACTTCATCACTGTCATTTTGCTACTGTTATGAATCGGGCGACCCCTGTGAAAGGGTTGTTCAACCCCCGAAGGGGTCATGACCCACAGGTTAAGAACCACTGGCCTAGACGCATAGCTGCTCGGAGGTAGAGTTTCACAAATGTTTGTCCCTGGCATGGGGCTACTGCTCTTGGGTTCCTGGGATTATGCTTATTGGTAGGCTGTGTGAGTGGGTGCGGGGAGGGGTGGAGGTGGTCAGTCACCTAATCTGGTGTCAATTTGAGGATTAAGAGTGTAGGGGTGGAGTCTAGCCTGTCAATCTGGAGATAGCCAATGAAACCTCTGTGTGGGCATGGCCTTCTCCTGAGAATTCTGGGAAATCCAGTAATTTCTGCTTTGGAGATGGGAGACACCTTCGTCTCTCTGCCACTCCCTGGGAGACATTGCAGCTGACAAGACACATGGAACTACCCTAGTGCCCTGAGTTGGACAAGCCACATGGATGCAACCAGACCTCTGCAGCCGGAGAAGCCACAGAGAGTCACCTGCCAGCGCTGAGATGCTTACAATGCCCTGGACCCAAGGACTTTCTACCCACTGGCTTGCGATCATCCTGCATTTGGCTTCATTTCATGTGTTTCATGAATCTGAAGAGGACTTTATAGATTGGTATCAGACATATAGGCTAATTTCAGACTCACGGCCTTGGACTGGACTGGTTTGGGATGTTTTCTTAATGTAGAATTGCTCTTGTATATAAACCTCTTCCATATACACATTTGTGTGTCCGTGAATTTGTTTCTCTAGTCTACCAGACTAACACAGTGTGTGTGTGTGTGTGTGTGTGTGTGTAGCAGTTTGCATCCATCCCTGCCACTGCACAAAGCATCGTTTGAAGACTGAGTCTTTCCCTTTGAACCTTTCCTTCCACCCCATCAGGACAGGACACTAATCGCCAGATCTGATAGCTCACCAGGTCTTCCCTTTGGAGAGTCATCAGGCAACCGACCTCCAATCTCCTGGTCTGGAATTGTGTGATCTGAGCCCCGGACAGGGTGCTGAAAAAGCTCATTTACCTGGGAGGAAACTAATAAGAGCCTCAAATGGTGTCTGAGCCTTGTCCTGGGAGCTAGGTTTCACTGAATAAGTCCTGAAAAATTCATCATTCAGCTTCATGAAAGCTGTATTGGAAAGAGCCCTGATGATGCCATGGTTAAGGTTCGTTTCCACCCAGAGGTGCTTTGGAGGAAAGACCTGGCTATCGACTTTTGAAAATTCAACCTAATCAGCCAACTTGACCTCATTGACATGTACAAACCAGTCCACCCAACAACAGCACGATATATATTCTTTTCTTGAGCACAGGGAACATTCTACTGACTAGACCATACATTAGGCCACAAAGCAAGTCCCCCCAAATTTAAAATCATCAAGATATTACCATGTATCCCCTCAGATCACAGTACTATAAAATTAGAAGTAAACATTGGGAAGATAAAAAATTGAATATATGAAAATTAAATAATATCCTTATTAAAAACTACTGGGTAATAGAAGAAATAAAATTTTCAATTCCCTTGATGCAAACAAGAATGAAAATACAACACCCCAAGTCTTTGATACACAGAAAAAAGCAGGAGTTGGATGGCAATTTATAGAAATAAATGCACACAACAGAAAAAAAAATAACCACAAACCTATACTTTAACCCATTTCCAACAATTTAAAAAAATAGCAGGAAAAATAAGCATATCACAAGAAAAGAAATAATAAAGATTAAATTGCACATAATAAAAACAGGAAAACAATAAGATGAATCAACAAGACTAAAATATGATTCTTTAAAAAGATTAATAAAAACAACTGGAAAATCTAACCTCCAAAAAAGGAAAAGCTACAAATAACATGAATAAGAAATAAATGGGCAACATCGTAACATAATCAGTTGAAATAAAATGAATAATAGCAAGATACTATAAAAAGCTATATTCCAGGAAATTAGAAATCTAGCAGAAATAGAAAAATTTCTAGAAACACACTACCTACCCAAACAAATACAGTCTGACAGAGAGAATTTAAAAGGCCCATAACAAAAGAACAAATTGAGCAGGGCATCAGGTAAAGCTCTGGCCCTGATGTCTTCCCTGGCAGATTCTCCACAACATTCAGAGAAGAGCTGGCACCAACTGTGCTCAAACTATTCCAGATAGAGAAAGGGATGGATTACTTCTGAATTCATTTTATGAGGTGAACACATTCCTGATACCCAAACCAGCCAAAGATATCACTAAACAAGAAAATTATAGACCAATATCCCTTACGAATATGGACACAAATTTTTTTAACAAACTCCTAGTCGATAGAATTCAACAATATATCAGGAAGAAAATAGTCACAGCAGACACTTAAAACATTCCCCTTGTGAACAGAAACTAAAGTAGAATGCCCTTTATCACCCCTTTTATTCAACAGTGTACTGAAAGTCTTATTCAACAGCCCTATAAGGGATGAAAGGGACTTTAAAGACATCCAAATTGGCAAAGAAAAATTAAAACTCTGTGTGCAGATGATATAATCCTATACATCGAAAATTCCAGAAACTCGAGAAGAAAACGATTGGAACTAATTGAATGTAGCAAAATGGCAGGGTACACAATGAACATAAAAATATCAGTCAATTCCTTGAAAAAGAACACAGGAAAACAATACCATTTTAATAGCTACCCAAAAGATGAAATATTAGGAATAAATCTAACATGATAAATAAATGACCAATACGAAGTAAACAAAAAACACTGCTATAAGAAAACAAGAGATCTATGCAAATGGGAGACTATTCTATGCTCATGAGTAGGAAGGCTTACCATGATGGAAATGTCAAAATGCCCTAAGAAATCTGCAGATACTGTGCAATCTCAATCGAGATTCCAAAATATTTCTTTAAAGAAATGTACAAACTAGTCACCAACTCTAAATGGAAAGGAAAAAGACCTCAGATAAGCAAAACACTGTTAAAGAAGAAGAAAGGAGGAGACTGCACATTTCCCAATCTCAAACCCTAGTCGGCAGCCACAGTCTGCAAAACAGCCCTCTACTGATACAACGATGGACATACTATCAATGGAACAAATCTGAGAACCCAGAAGTAAACTCAATCCCCCAAGGACAGCGGATCTTTGACAAAGAGTTAAAACTCATTAAATGGGGGGGAGGAAATAGTCTAATAAAAAGTGCTGGAAAAACTAGATATCCATTTACAGAAGAATAAAATAGGGCCTATATCTTACACCATATACAAAAATGAAGTCAAGATGGATCAAGGACCTAAAACTATAAATACCATCAAAGAAAATTTGGGGACAGACTTATAGTCCCCAATACATGACATAAATACAAGCCTAACTGAAGACACAAATGACAGAAGATAAACTAGATGAATGGGACCTGTGTTTGGCCAGAGACATTCGTATGTAAGAGAGAGTTTTATATCAAAGAGTAATTGTATATTAAGAAAATATCCCAGCCCAGTCCAGATCAAGCCCATAAGTCCGATATTAGCCCATAAGATACTAGGCCATAAATTCCTCTTGAGACTCACACGGCACATGCAATGATGGCAAATGCAGGAAGATGACAGGTCAGTGAGTAGAAGGTCCTGCAGATCTGGTGGCAGTGGAAGCATTTCAATATTGATGCTGGTCTCCACGTGCCTCCTCCAGCTTTCTGAGTGTCTCAACAGCAGGAAAGGGAGGGCAGAGAGACTGGATCTGGCCTCTAGTGAGCTATTTATCTCCATCGCGCCTCCAAATGAGGTCATCAAGCTGCAACCTGATTGACAGGCTAGACTCCACCCCTTCACTCAAGTTGACAGGAGATTATGTAACTGCCACAGGATGTCTCTAAAAATAGACATTTGTGTGCATCAAAAGATTTTACCAAAAGAATAAAAAGAGAACCCACAAACTAGGACTAACTTTTCAAATTTTATAGAAAACTTCAACAGCGCAGCAAAAGAAGATAAATAATTTAACTAAAAATGGGCAAAGATTATGAATAGACACTTCACCAAAGAAGACATTCAATAGGCCAAAAACATGTGAAGAAATGCCATTAGAGGGAGGCAAATCAAAACAACAATGAGCTACCACCTCACCCTAGCATTAACAGTAAAGCTCGAAAACAGCAACAAGAACAAAAAGCAGAAAACACAAATGCTGGCAAGGATAAGGAGAGATTGGAACCCTCATATCCTGCCAGTAGGACTGCAAAATGGTTCCACCACTGTGGAAAATTGTATGACACTCCTGCAAAACATTAGAAATAGAAATACCATATGACCCAGAAATCCTTCTCCTTGGTATATATCTGAGAGAAATAAGAGTTATGACACAAATAGATAGATGTACACTCATGTTTATTACAGTACTATTATTAAGCACTACTGTTGCAGAATGTTTTTATTAAGCACAATAACTTAGAGATGAAAATGGCCCATCTGTCCGTCAGTGGAAGAACGGATAGGCAAACTATGGTGCACACACATAAAGGGAATATAGTATAATCTCAAAGAAAGATTTCTTTCAAAGCTGCAAAAGACCTCATAAATGGATGAATCTGGTGGACAGTATGCTAAATGAAATTAGTTGATCACAAAATGATAAAGGTTGTATGAGACCATTAGTGTAAAAAATCAAGAAAACAAAATGTTTTCACACTTGTGGTAAGAAGGTAAGGGAGGGTCACACTCCCCACCCTAAACAAAACAAACAAACAAAAAACACTCACTGCCATCGTGATGAGGCCAACTCATAGTGACCCTATGTGACAGGTCACTGCCTGCCCCTATGAGTTTCCAAGACTGTAATTCTTGACAGGAGTAGAAAGCCGTCTTTCTCCTGAGGAGCAGCTGGTGGTTTCGAACTGCTGACCTGACGATTGCCACCTATGTAACCACTACTCCACCAGGGCTCCCTAGTAGCAGAAAACGAATGGGAGGCATAATTACCATGATTAATATGTATTTTGTAGCTCCTATGTGCTGATTGTTCTTCCTTTTGCCATTATCTTGGCCAGTGAGGTAGATATCAATACCCCCCCCACACTCTATTGGAGGAAACACGCTCCGCAAGGTGGTACGAACTGAACAAGATCCTAGAGTGACGAGCAGGGTCCATTTCAGACCCAGCTGCTCTGATCTCAAGCCTAGTGGTTTTCCCACTGCCCAGGAGCTCTCTGATATTTTAACTCGGTCTCATATTAATGGACTATGGGTCATGGTAAGAATATTAATGAACAAAATTACCAATGATTCAGTAAGGGAACAGTTTTAAAAGTTTAACTTTTATTAGAAATGGCCAATTTACTTTTATAAGGGATAGGTCATACTGAAATAAGTGACTGGATTTCTCTAGGATATATTTTCCATAGTGACCATGGAAAGACTGATATTATAAACTTGGAATTTCAAAAAGGTTTTGGTAACATCTCAGAGATTATTAGCTCAGATCTTGGACCGTGGGGGAAGTACCTTATTAGATAGAAAGCAGACTCCAAAAGGCAACTGAAAAGACAGATTTTTCTAAATGAAAGAAAGGCAGAAGGTGAGATTGAATATTGTTATTTGTGATTTATATGAATAGCTAGCGTCAGGAATAATAAATTCCTCATGGGCTGACAATACAAAAGTCAGAAGAAGAATACCTAACCAAATTAAAATGAATGCTTCATTTTGGCATATCACAAAATAATCATTACATGTAATCTAATGCCTTTTGCGAGAAACAATCAGCCCCTTGGCCAGAGAAGTATCTGTGTGTAGAGACCAGCTCAGAATAGCTTCAGGATTAAAAAAAAAACTACATGAAGCACTGAATCTTTTCAAGTTAATTGTTTCTGTTTCTTATTTTATTCTTTGTTAAAATTGGAGAGACAAAAACAATAAATACAGAAGAAACAAAAATGACATAGTCAGAATTGCATAGGAATACACAAGGGACCCAACGTCAAAGGAAACATCTAAAATGGCCTCTAATTTATAATCCATGGTTAACCCTTCTGCAGTGCCTTTCACTCAAATCTCTTCAATAATTCATTTACCCTGAGTGTATATTGTCTCCTTCAATCCTTGGGTAGAACAAATGGCTCGTGCTTGCCTGGTAAATGAAAGGTTGGTAGTTCAAACTCACCCTCAGATGATCTGCTTCTGAACCGTCAAAACCTTGCAGATCCTGTGGAGAGCAGGTCTTCTCTGAAACTCATGAGGCCATCGTGAGTCGTGATTGACTTGACAACAACTGGTTTGTTTGAAACTTGTATCACCTCCTTTCACCTACGTTTCTCGTGCACGCTTCTCTCTCACCTCCCCACCTTTGTGTACAGCCCCAAACGCCTCTTCTCTTTGGCATTTGCAATCCTTCCCTTAATTGTCCCAATTCAAAGACTAATTGCACATGCAAATAAATGATTGGAAAAATAAATAGACTCCTTAATCTATCATTTCCTGACTTCAAGGGCCAACCATAACTTTTTAAAGAGAGGTCTTCTATTTCCTTTATACCTTTTATAATATTTGGAGGAAAGGGAGCAAAACTCTGAGCCATGGGCAAAATGTGGTCCTCCGCTAATTTTGGTTTTGGTTCTTTACATGCATTTTTAAAATTTTAATTGAGGTTTAGTTTAAATTAATTAATTTCATTAATTTCTAACTTAATTAGAAAGTCATACAACATAAGATTAGCCTTTTAAAAATGTACTCTCAGTGGCATTTAATATATTCACATGTTATACAACCACCACTTCTACCAAGTTCCTAAATACTTTCATCACCCCAAAGAAAGCATCACAGCCCTTAAGCAGTCACTCCTAATACCCCCACAACGTCTGGCATTTACCAATCTCTACGATTTACCCATTCTGGATATTTTATATAAATTGAATCATACCATGGGCAACCCTTAGGGTTTAGAGCTTTCACTTAATATAATACCTTTGAAAAAATACCCACATCTTTATTTTCATTTTTAATC
>NW_022103896.1:43137739-43140538 GCF_000313985.2 Echinops telfairi | reverse complement strand
TAAGGCAAACAGAAGCAGTAATGAAGTCAAAGAACTGAACAGAAAATCTCAAAGGGAAGCTTCAAAAGATGAAGTGAAATATTACCATGAAATGTGCAAGGACCTAGAATATCAAAAAGGAAGGATATATACCCTCGGCTTATCTTAAACGGAAAGAACTAAAGAAAAAAAATTCAAACCTGGAGTCTCAATATTGAATGATTCTAATTGCAAAATACCAAGTGATGTAGAAAAAAATCAAAAGAAGATGGAAAGAATACATTTAACCATTTCAAGAGGGAGCATATATTATTCTTAATTTAGCCAATGTAATAGAATTGATAGAAATCAATTTTAATAACTAGGAAAGAAATTTAACACTCTATTAATAGTGTATCTTATAATTAATTACTGATGTTGTTCACTTATCTTTGGTTTTTCATATGAATATTTTATCTTCTATATCTTCTAAATTAAGATGACTCTAATTTATTTGTTGGCAATTTGTTTCAATTGTTCACTCTGTGTAAATTAGATGAAAAAATATTGGTTTATTTAGGTTTATTTTAAGATCTTTTAAATAAAGGTTTATTTGGGTCTATTTTATATTACTTAAAAAAAATAACTTTGTGCTTTAGAGACTTCAAACCTCTTAGGTAATTCAACCCAGCATTAGCAATTTTATCATACAAGTCAAAATCCATGCAAACATGCATTTTAACAAGGGGGTTGGAGAATAAGATTAAGAAAGAGGTAAGCTAAAGAAAGAATTCCTGGGAACTGGAAGAGAGAAGATCTCAAAGAAGGAAAAGAAGCACAAGGATGATTCTGCCCTCATTTATTTCTATTTATCATCTTTTTATTCCTTTGTCTAAAAGTCCACTCCTAATTAATAGAGAGTAACCAATTGCCCATTTGCCCTTGGCCTTCTTGTCCAATCTCTCACCATCTTTGTGCTAGGCAATGAGGGTGTGATGATGGACAAGGCAGCAGGGGTCAAACCCTCATAGGACGACAGAGATGCTTCAGGGCAAGGGGGTAAGGAGAGCTCAGAGTTGCTTCACCTGAATGCATATTCTCTTTAATTGTTTGAAAATTACTATGATTATATTTCCAACTCGAAGGTGAATAAGGATGACATTTAAACTCTAAAATAACTCACATGCAATAAGGTAGATAAATCATGCAACGAAATATTTCACAACCCTAATTTTATGACTGCCCTCCACGCTTCAACCTCTATTGCAAACCCTCAGTATATAGCAGTGCATAAATCTGACAAAACGTTTGCCTCGTATTCTGGTAGGGAAATATAGTTCATAAATAAGTGATGCATTTGATAAATTCAAAGAGGGATGTGGTTACTAAGCAACTAAAGCTGTATAGTGAGACAGAAATCTCACTATAGAGTTCTGAACTACATAGTTGAGATCAGATAAGAAGGTTCTAGACGCTTGTCAAAGAGGTAAAAAGTATCCCTACTTCTAGGGTGACCAGTACACAGTGAATGAGTGGGCAATGCATTGTAATGATTAATTTTATGTGCCAATTTGGCTAGGCTTTGACATCCAATTGTCTGGGAACACATTAGTCTAGTTGTTGTTATAGTTACATGTGATTAAATCAGTTGGCTTCAAGTAAAGCATGTAATGTTGGTGGACCTCAACCTAATAGTTGAAGAGATTATGAGCAAAAGGGAATTTTCCTAAAGTGTATTCTTCCTCCAGACTATCAATGGATATTTTTTTCAGAACACACTTCCACTCTACAGTCTCCTATTCCCTGACCTATGAATTTTCGGAAGTAAACCTGCAGGAGTCTCCAGTCTGCTGCCTAGACAGATTCTGGACTTGCCAGTCCCCTACAGTAACATGGGCCACTTTCTTCAAGTGTCCTTCTAACCTACCTGTCTGTCTGTCTGTCTGACTATCTGTCTGTCTATGTCGATCTCTAACTCTCCTCCACCCTCACTAGTTCGGTTTTTCTGGAGAATTTTACAACAGAAAGTGGCAGCAAAGAGAATTCTAAGACACAAGGCGAGGTCAAGGAGCTTAGGATCTGGTAGGTCCAACATCTGGCCTTTGGATTTAGCTCTACGGGAGAGGAAAAAGTCTTGGAGGGTTTAAAGCAGGAGGTGGTGGGATTTGATTCACATGGTAAATAGCCTGCTGAGAGCTGTGCTGGGTGGCAGAAAGTGAACACTATTGAGTCAAGAGCAGAAGCAAGAGCACCAGCAGACACAGTGCCCATCTGATGCCTCTAAAGGTTAATGCCAGTACCATTTTCAGACTGTGGAAAATACCTATACTGGGTTTGTTGTGACAGGGTGGGTGGACCAGATGGGGGTGGACTTAGCTCCTACCAGATGCCTGGGACTAGGTTTCAGCACCGATTTCTGCACAGTTTTTCTCTCTCCAGACAGCACTGTGGAACGATCAGGAAACAGGCTTTACCATAAAACAGGCTTGTGCTAGAATCTCAGCCCCTGTTCTAGTCCTTTTGTAGCCTGGAGTCCTTCCTTGGTGAAGTGGGAGAATGGATCCATCTTTCCAAGAAGGCTGTGAGGATTAAACAAAATCATGGACACAGGAAGTGCTTTTCCCATTCCCTTGGGCAGCGGTTCTCAGCCTGTGGGTCATGACCCCTTTGGGGGGTCTAACGACCCTTTCCCAGGGGTTGCTTGATTCATAACAGTAGCAAAATGACAGTGATGAAGTAGCAATGAAAAGAATTTGATGGTTGAGGGGTCACCACAATGTGAGGAACTGTATGAAAGGGTCGCAGCCTTGGGAAGGTTGAGAACCGCTGTCCTAGGGGGTC
>NW_022103896.1:43130126-43136928 GCF_000313985.2 Echinops telfairi | reverse complement strand
CCCCATTGCCTTTCTGCACATTGCTGGTCCACCTCTCCCCATTTCCGCTTCTTTCCAACTTGTGATTCCTAATAAAACTTCTGTGAACCGTGTGGTTAAAGGCTAAGGGTGGTAGAGTGTAGTTACTCTAGCAGCGATAGCGTTGAGGTTCCCCTTTTGCATGCATTGACAGAACTGTTCCACACTTTCCCACTTCCCTCTGCGGTAGTCAGTCTTTGTTGCAAGGAACCGCATCATGTCAGGGTCTCAAGGTTTGGTAGGCTGACAAAGACGCAACTATTTTAATCTAAGCGCAACTAACCTCAAATACAACCAGAATGCTCCTTGGAAGAAAAGATGGCTAGACTTCAACTCACTTACTTTGGACACATCATTAAGAAAGACCAATTGCTACAAAAGGATAGCATGGTTAGGAAATGGGGTACCAATGAGAATGTGGGACACCTTCCATAAGACTGAAATGGCAACAATGGACTCAAACATACCAAACACTAGGAGTATGGTGCCGGACCTGGCAGGCAGCCTTTTATTTGGTTACATATGGTCTTTGATGGATTTGAGTAGACGTATGCAAACAAACACCAGTGGAGTGGCTATGCTCCCGAGTATTGATCTGGTGGGCTTTGTTCCAGGTCTTGGGTTGGGTTCAGGTATATTCCATATGTCCTCCCTCATACTGGGTCCTGCAGTTATCTGGGTTCTGCCCTCCTAGAAAGTGGAATGTTTAATGGAATTTTGAACTCAAAGGGCAAACTAAGTACCTCAAACATAACAAGCCTCTGCTCTCAGCATTTCCTTTAACATCCACGCGCAAAATAAAGTCGCCCAGTAGCACCGGAAGTGTTGTGGAAGGAAGGAAGGAAAGGCACAAGGCATGAAGTATAAGTTCACCCAAGGAGGTGGGAAGAGGTAGGAAACAATTAGTCAATGTACTGCAATTTTCTCTAAGCCCTGGTGGTGGTCTGGGTCTTGGGCAGCATTGAGCAGAGAGGAGGAGCATGTGGGGCCCATCCTAGAGCTTTTCATTCATTTCATCACCATTCATTCTACTTCCTCTCATTAGAGTTTTCATGGGTCTCATTAGTCCCTTAATATGTACAGATGAAATCATATAAATGATAACAACTCTAACGTTACTGGTTGCCAGTTCATTGGTATAATATATGATCTACTTCCCTCGTTAAACTTTGGACTCCCCAAGAGTGTCTGACCTGATCTCACAAAAACCCTTTCTTCTGGGTTTCCAGTACTGATACTGATGGCTGTGAATGATGAGAGAGCGAGTACCATCAAGACCAGTGTGAACAGACCCCTGTGACAACCTTCCACAGCTTCCACGGCTCATGCTTATCGTGTTGTTCAACCATTACCATTATGCACTTCCACATTGTCCTACCACCGTGAGTAGAAGCTCCATGTCCTTGAAACAGTGAGTATCCCTCTCCCCTTCTCTCGTCTTATTTCCGGTACCCAACCCAAACCCACAGACATTGAGTCGATTCCAACACACAGCCATTCTAGATCTTTATGGGAGGACACAGCTTCACGTTCCTCCCTTGGAGCAGCTAGCGGGTTTGAACTGCCACGTTTGTCTAATATCTAATCCAAGCCCCACCACAGCTCTTTCTATCCCTGGTGACTTGTAATCAACTTCCATCTCTATCTCCTTACTTATCTGAAACGTTTCATCATATCAATCAAATCAGTGGTCCCGATTCATGCTTCAACAGAGAGAACTTGGAAACTGTGATGTTGAATGAAATAAGCCAAGCTACTCCGGAGTTACTTGGGGGAAATGTAGGACTTAAGAGATCAAGTGAGCACATAAAGAAATACACAGGTGAGTAATTAGCTATTGAAAAGCTAAGGAGTCCTTCCCAGAGTTGCCTAGATCCTTATGTGCTCTGTAGAAACACTGCCCTGAAGGTGGCAGACGCATGCACAGGTATCTAAACTAGGTGAACAGTAGAAAGGCCGGGAGTGCCATGTGGGCACTCTGTGCCCAGCTGCCAGGTGCTGCGTGGGGCCTGGAACATGGAGTGGTGCATTGAGAAGTTGGAAACAGCTCCTCTGAGCTTGCCTGGCATCCGCAGTAACTGTTCACAGACCTTGTTTCCACTTGCCTCTTCCCACCCAACTCCCAATTCCTTGCGCGCTATCGGCACTTTTTCTCTGTGTTGTTAACAATTGCATCTTTCTTACATTGATCCTTGACTGCTGCCAGCTGACCTTAGGGTTCCAAAGAAGCAGTGCCTCCCCATGAGTTTCCCCCAGGAGGACAGAGAAACTGAACTACATGCGCCTCCCCCTTCTCTGTCACCCTCCTTGACACATTGGTACTGAAGCAGATCGGCTTATTGCCCCCACCTCAGACTACATGTAGATGCTATCCAAGTCCCTCGGGTCACTCAGAATGCTCCAACCAACGTCCAGCTGCAGTCCTTAGATCTCTGAGCTGGGGGCTTTCGCTCCCCTTCGTCTTCTCTCAGAATTGAAGAGGTCACTAATCCACATATGCACTGGACTAGACCTGCCAGGGAATGAACATGGACTCTGATATGTTCCCCACCTCCCATAGCGAGGGTGGCTTGAATGCTACCTGTTGCCCCAAATTTCCCAACAAGAATAAATCCTAGTCACCTAACAGTCACTCAGCTTTATTGGCTGCCTTTCCTTGCCGGTATCATCCCTGAAACAGACCAGTCCTTGAATCTCAGGGTCAGCACCTGGGGAAACCCAAACCACAGCACGGAATCCCTGCCAGAAGCAGGGATTCTTCAACTATAGCCACTCGCCTCTTTCTCCATTTTGCTGTCCTGCACATACCCCCATCCCTACCCTCCCTTTGCCGGAATGGAGTCTCTTCCTTACATGTATGTGTGTAAATTGGCCTGTGTCACTTGCCAGAGGACTCCTTTTGCAGACCCACCAGACAGACCTGCCCAAATTAGTGCCTACAATGAGCTGTATTTCCGACTCCAGCTCAAATGAACAGATCCCTTACATGGAAGGAAGTCTAGACATATAGCTACAAGACCATAGAAACCTTTATTAAACAAAGCCAGTAAAATGTGAAGCCGCTGTGTCTCGGCATAGCTTCCATCTAAGTCTTCTTTGGAAGGCTGGTTTCTCTCTCTCAGCCCTCCTTGAAGAATTCTGCACTCTTCAATTTACACCACATCAAAACGGGAGTTTTGGCATCCTCAAGGGACTGAAATCCTGTTGTTGTCATTGTTGTTGTTTTAATGTTGTTTGAGTTTGAGGGAACGCAAACAGGTTAGAAGGGGTAAACTTAGGGCTGTGGGTTAGGTCAGGTAAGACTTCCCAGTGAGACACTCAGAGGAAGGCACTCGCTGCCCTTGAAAGGGGAACAGGTGCATTGTTGTGATGGGACAAAGTGTCCTTGGCATAAGTTTCCTGACCTCTTTCTAACCAATGCGATTTTTCATTTTCCTAAAAGTCCCTGTGATGTTCCTTTGTCCTTTCGACAATCGATTGAGATTATTCCTTTGGGACTCTCCCTGACAAAAGCCACCTAAGCTGGCCCTCTGTCTTGAAATTGCCTGTTGTAGCATATCTCTTCAGAAGCCACATTTTACTGGTTTGATTGCACATTTTTAAGTCTCCCTGTGGGTGACCCATAATGCCTCTATGCACAATGGAAATAAACACTGCATGGTCCTGTGCCATCCTTACAATTGTTGCTATACCCGAGCCCATTGTTGCAGCCATTGCATCAATCCATCTCATAGAGGGCTTCTTCTTTTGTGATGCCCCTCCCCTTTACCAAGCATGAGGTCCTCTTCCAGGGACTGTTTTCTCCTGACACCCTGTCCAAAGTATGTAAAACAAAGCCTCACCAAGACTTACACAAGTGTATTACTGAGAGATGTTATCTGTGGTCATCCACCGATCAACAGGTTTAAACATTATGTGGGATTAACCTGTGCATGTGTGAATTAGAACCCTAGAAGCGATGCATGTTGACTTACACTCATAATGCCACTTGACATACATTATCGTTAATAACATTTCTATGGGCAAGGAACTGTGTGGTAGGTACTAGTGACAACAAGTTATATAAGAAATGTCTCATGGCTTTAAGCGGCATCTTCACCTGATTTGATGGAAGAATTGCTACTCAGGCAAATAAAGTCTTCTTTGAACGTTCTTTACATCCTTCTATTGGTATTTTGAGAAGAGAATGTACTCACTATAGCTTCTGTCATTAGCAAAAAAAAACAGTCACACAAATTGGGCTCTACTTCTCCCTATTTGTGTGTACCCACGAACTTTGACCTCTTTACCGTGTGACTAAACCAGGGTGACACATTGAGAACTAAAATGTGCCCCACCCAGGTGACCCAAGTCTCATGGTATTTTAAGTCACCCCGTTTGCTTGTGAAGGTTGACACTGAATCGGAAAGACTGAAGAAGAATCTATGTATTTGAAGTATCGGACTGGTGAATAATACTGAAAGTACATGGACTGCCCCAAAACAAACCAGTCTATCCTCAAAGATGCACAGTCAGGATGCTCCTTCGAAATGAGGATCCCTAAACCTCATCAGACCTACTTTGATCATTCTAACAAAAGACAGATGCCTAGAAAGGGACATCATGCTTATTTAAGTAGAAAAACCAAACTCACCACCACTGAGTCAATCAAAGTGACCCTACGGAACAGGAGAGCAGCACCCCTGTGAGTTTCCTAGGCTGATAACCCTTTACAGGAGTAGGAAGTCCCATCTTTCTCCCACAGAGTGGCTAATGGTTTCCAACAGCTGGCCTTATGGGTCTCAGTCCAGCGTGTAACAATCACACCACCAGGGATGATGTTCCGTAAAATAGAGGGCCAGAGAAAAAGAGGAAGACCCTTGACAAGATAGATTGACACAGTGGCTGCAACGATGGGCTCAAACCTAACCATTGTAAAGACGGTACAGACTGGGCAGTGCTTTGCTCTGTGGCATACGGGGTCACTATGAGCCAGAACCAACTATGAGACAGAACCTAGTACCAACAGCAGCACTGGACCTTGCCCAGGGGAGGCTCTCGGCGAACGCTATCCCGTGAATACAGCGCTGCCCAGAGCTCGCATGAAGAACTCATTTCCCTTCTCTGGGTTCTGATGCAGAGTTTCAAATATGCAGCATTGAACATGGTGAACGCCAAGATCCCGGCTAGTCTCAGACACGCTGTGCATCAGTGTATTCTGAATACACATTCATAAAAGGAGGTCTTTGCGACACCGTTTCTAAGAATTTTTTTCCTGAGCCAGAGAGGGGATACTTCTGAAAACGTAGTGAGCCTGGAAAAAGCCTGAGGGGAAAGTGTGAGGTCTCCTGATAGATTGTTTAGACCAAATGTGCTTCAAACTCTGTTGGTCAGAACCATTAAGAGAAGGAAGAAAACCCATCGTTCATTTGTCATACATGTATTGAACCGGGCGTGAGGGTAGCACAGATAAACACACAAGCTCTCTGCCCTCTCATTGTGTCCTCTCAAGTCTCACAGTGTGCTTGAATTCGGCTCACTTAGATCCTGATTCCATCTCTCTCAAGTCGCTCAGAATAAATTCATTGCATGTAGACATTTCTGGAATGTATCATTTTATGCTATGACCTGTCGGAGTTCAATACTAAGTTCTAAATATTGCCCCATCATCAGATGAGCCAGAGTCCCCTGATAGGACAAGCAGTTAATGCACTTGGCAGCTAACGGAAAGATTGGAAGTTCAAGTTCACCGATAGACACCACAGAAAACCTAGCAATCTCCTTGCAGAAAGCCTACGAGAAAACATAGTTCTCTGCTGTACATTGGGTTCTCTGATCAAGATTGGGTTGTCATGAGTAGACTTGGGTGTGGTGACTGGTTTATCCCCCCTGAACAAAAAAGCAAGCGCCATTCCCACAGATGTTCTGGAGAGAAGGAGCGGGGGTCCAGAGAGAAGGCTGGGGACCTCTCCTACGGGAGAGTTCAGTTCTGTTACTCTGTTGTTCACAGTTGTTCAAAGCAATCAGAGAAATGTAGAGAATGTCATGTCCGTCCACCTGGTTGGCCACTTTCCCTCAGAATGTACAGAATTGTTTAACAAGAAAAGCAGAGCCAGGGTCCTGATAGCTGCTTTGAGAAATTCTGAAGCCAAGGCAAATCAGCCCAGGGAGGACTGAGCGGGGGAATAGAAGAACGATTAAAATATCAAAAAGGAAATCAGTAAATTTGAAACCCCAGACCTGGAAACAATTAGAGGTCAGCTGGCAACTGTCAAGAATCAATATACGAAAGATGTAATTTTTAATAATGCAGAGAAAAGTGCCGTTAGCATGCTAGGAATTGGGAGCGGGGTGGGAAGAGGCAAGCGGAAATGGCGTCTGTTAACAATTACCGTGGATGCCAGGCAAGCTCAGAGGAGGCACTCTCACCTCCTCGATGCACCACTCCATGTTCCAGGCGCCACGCAGCACCGGGCAGCTGGGCACTCACAAGGCTCTCCCACCCTTTCTACTGCTCAGCTGGCTTAGAGCACGATTCACCCAGCACTGTGGTGCGCACCACCCATCTAAGCACAGATGTGTCTGCCACCCTCAGGGCAGTACTTCTCCAAAGCAGATAGGGCTTTGGGAAACTTTATTAAGGAGTTCTTCATTTCCCCATCGTTAAATATTTACTTACGCATTTTCTGCTATGTTCACTAGATTTCTTTAATACTAAAAAGATTTCTAGTGGGTGAATAGCAAATGTGGTGAAGAAAGCTGATGGTGCCCGGCTATCAAAAGATATAGCGTCTGGGGTCTTAAA
>NW_022103896.1:43116753-43127666 GCF_000313985.2 Echinops telfairi | reverse complement strand
CCACCCTTGGAAAGCCCACCCGGACCACTGAGTCAGCACCTCCCACCAGCTTCCCAGCACCTCTTAGACCTCAGAGAAGCATCTGTTTTCTCCAGCGTCACATCCCGCTGGGGTCCTCTGGAGACTGGACTCAGTCGCAAGCCCCTCCCTGTGCCCTGTCACAGACTGGAGCACATTAAGGGCAGGAAATTGGGCAGGGGCATGTTTGTAGATGCGATGCCGATTACCTCTCCACTGTGATTGTGCATCCCCCAGTGTGGAATGGATTTCTCTCTAATTTATTAAAGGTCGGTCAGCATGGATTGATAAAGGAAAGGCCATGTCTGATACATTTTCCTAAATTGGATTCTTAGGCCACATTACCAAATCAGGAGACATAATTTATCTGGATTTCAGGAAAGCATTTAGGGCCTGTACCATATAACAGATGCATTTACTAAGACCAAGCATTGTGTGATGCTAAAGTGTCAGGTGGCAGTTCTGGAGAGAGGTTTACAATGGCCCAGAACCCAGCGCCCGGTGCACCGACAGGAGACACTTACGAGCACAGACAGAGGGGTCAGTCGGGAGGTCATTCTTTCAAAGCCTTGACCCTAATTATAATTTAATTTCCACAGCAGCCATATCTCTTGAGAGCAAAATTGGGACGAAAGGGACAGTTTTAAAAGGAAAGACTGAAAACAAGTCCTGAGTTTCTTTTTTCAATCAGACTGGCTCAGCAGAGGATGAATGAGTTATTCTTCACCCAAATGAACACAAATAAACAAAAACAGCAAAAGAAGCCAAGCTTTCTGAACAACCTAAAACAAAACACACAAACAACCCTGACACGAAGAGGAACCGGAATACACTCCAAAGCACTGTTGTCACGGCTCGTGCGAGCTCAGAAAGCCCAAGAGGAGGCAACAAGAGAAAATGGGGAAATGGAGTTTGGGGTTCTTCAGATATAGGCTCAAATAATTATGTAACTGTGAGTCACTAATAGCCTTGCTATGGCCTCAAAAGGCATGAGCGCCTAACTCTGGTTTGAATTTACCTCTTCTTAAAGTCAAGATTTATGCATCAACCTTACATCTTTATCCCGGCAATGTGGAATGGATTTCTCTCTAATTCATTAAAGGTCAGTCAGCATGGATTGATAAAGGGAAACCCATGTCTGCTACATTTGTTTAAATTGAATATTTCCTCTGGGCTACTGCAAAGGTGACCTGAGGTGACCGTCATCAAAAATGCACCCAGGCAGCCTTCAGCAGAGACCTGCCTGATGCCCTCCTCCACTCCTTGGGAAGCCAAGGACAGAACACAGGCTGAATGCTGCCCCTTTCTCGTAGTTGGGACATAGCTATGGGGTTAGGGACTTGGTGCCAACGTGGAGTTCCTGGGTCTGCACTAAGGGGGAAGCTAAGAGGTCCCTAGATACCACATATCTCACAATGGCCTGGAGCCCATGCACACCCTCCCTCTCCCATGACAACCTACATACTTATCCGAAAGAGACAGGCACCATGGCCATCACTGACGGACATGTCTTTCTGGTGGCTCTCTTATGGTTTGGGACCGTACAAACCAACAGCAACCAAGTCAACACGTCAATTTGGATTCATTGTATCCCAGGGTGTGTCAGAGTAGAACCATACTCCATGAGCTTTCAATGCCTGATCACTCTTTCTCTGATGTGCCTCTCTGTGGACTTGAACCTCCAACCTTTTGGTTTGTAGCCAGAACCACAAAGAGGTATGAACAATTATACTTTTTTTTAAAGTCTTTAAAATCACATTTATTATTTTTTTTAATTTTTATTAAAAAGGAACTATTATACTTTTATCCAAATTGCTGAAGGTTCCCCTCTTCAAGTGAGCTCCCAGCTACCATTAGGGTTCTATATTTCTAGAAAAATCTCTAAGTCTGAGGAGGAAAAAATTAAACATCTGAGGTCTTAAAGACTGGAAGCTAAATAAGCCGCCATGTAGCAGGGAAGCAACAAAGCCCATATAGAAGAAGCACACCAACCTGTGTGATCTTGAGGTGTCAACGGGAAGAGGTATCAGAAATTCAAAAACAACCAGTCAGGCTGATGTGAAGGAGCGTAGACAAAGTGGAGACCCAAAATCCACCTGTAAGATAATTGGACCACACAAAAGGCCACACGAAAGGAATGATCTATGCAGGGTGCAGTCTAGCACTGATGAAACACATAAGTATCCTCTCATTTTTCAATATTTCCTCCCCTTACTATTATGGTCTTAGCTTCACCTGATGAATCTTGTGCGACCTGTATATGTTCGTTGGTATAATTAAGGTCGTTTGAGGCATAAAATCCAAGATAGACAAACCCTCCAGAAATAGTAACGGGAGTCAATGATTCTCTGAGGGCACAGCAAGCAGGGAGAGGGGATGTGGGAACTGATAGCAATGATGACTGCATAAGCCCACTTGAGGAGAATGAATTGTAGAACGCAGAATTGTAGGTGAACGGAGACATTGGCTGGTGTAAGATATGGCAAAATAATAATAATACTATAAGAATCAGGAACACTAAAAAGAAAGTTTCCTCAATCCTTTAATAAAGATGTTACAGAAAAGAAAACTCACCCGAATGTCTCCTGACAAAATGCATATGCCCTAGAGAAGGGAGACCATCCTGGGCTCTGTTTGTTTCTTAGTCAATATGAAATACGTTACCTCCTGGCAGAGGGACCCCACAATTCTATTTCTCAGTGATAATTTTCCAAATCCATATGGAGATGGGGGGGGGGGACATTGCCAATGGGAATCTGGTCAGGAGGACCATCATCCCACTTCTGCAGGGCTGTTCAGAGTCCTGGGCCCACGCTGGCATGTCCAGAAGACCTCACTGGGACCCACAGTGCACTCACATGCCCACATGAAATGGGCCGTGCGTTCCAAAGTACCAGCTGTACTGACAGTATGTTCTGAGGACTAAAGAGATGAATTCCCATATCCAATTTCATACGCGCTATTTAGAAATGAAGCTGAGAGAACCCAGTCCTGGGTTTTATCCTCATTTGTGAAGTGGAATATTGGATAAGATCAGTACCTAACATTGGTCTAGTAACGTTTCCCAAAGTGGGTGGTGCCACCCCCTGGGGGGTGCTGGAAAAGTCAAGGTGAATTATATGTTATGGTACTAAAATTTTAATTGCCAGGAGGGAGCCAGGTAATTTTTTTTTTCTCCTGAAAAGAGGGTGGCAGGCCATATCAGTTTGGGAACCTATATATCTAGAGGAATGTTGTTACAGAGAAAACCTTGAACTTGATTTTGAACAGAGCCTCCTGAGCCTTGTCTACCAACTAGAAGAAGACTAAAGAAGGAGAAAGGGAATACGTTTTATGCCTTTGTGTCTCTTTGTCCTTCTTCTACCGCAACATGCAGGCTTTTCATGTGATACTTATTTTGTCCTGGTACATTCATGACTTCTGGAGCTGCTAATGCAATTTATTTTTTTTTTTAAACTTAACATAGGAGGGCAGAGAAGAATTGGCATTTATTGCAATGATTCAGAGGAGATGTTTGGGTATGGCCACATTTGTAATACCATAAAGTAGCTTCCCAGTGCCATTTGAAACACTGCCAAATCACTTATCACTACCATTTTTCATAAGAACAGAGCCTCTCCTCTCTCCTCCTGTCAGCTTGCCAAAGAGCACTACATTACCACTGCGAACTACAAGCTGGGATGAGCTAGAGGGGAGCGTTAATTGTGTTCTGAAGCCTGCCATAAATTCACTGCAGTGAATCCGAATGGGGAGATTAAATGTCATTTAAGAACATTTTCCAAAAAAATTATTTGAACATAAAATCATGGTTTCTGTAGGACAGAAATAAGATGACAAGGATGAGTTTGATTTATATATGTTTTATGCTGGGTCACTGCCCTTCAAAGGGAGGAATAAAATCGTCATTATAGCCATAGAAACATTCAATACTCTGCTCACAGAGAGCATTCGCTGAAGAATACCATTGCCAGTTGGACCACGTTGTGAACTAGACTATTTGTTTTAAAACTTTTTATTGTAGATTTAATGAAAATTGTTATAGAGAAAATCCGTTTTCCACCCCACATTTATATACATTTGGTTTTGTGACATTGGTTGCCACCCCTTCAAAGGAACCTTATTCTTCTCACTTCCTCTCTTGGCTCCCATTTCCATTGGGCCTTCTTTCATGCCCCTCCTGCCTTCAGAGCTATGTTCCTGCCGGCGGACTGGCTGATGGCGTCCTCGTTCTAAGGAACGTGTGCCTCACAGATGTCACTGTTCGCTGTATAGAACGGCCTGCTGACTGGATGAAAGTTGCTCTCTGTGAGTGGGCTCCGCTGCAGATTTAGAGGGTGTCCACCTGCCATAATCTTGGAGATCTCACCTGGCCATCAGAGCCATAAGGCTGGATTTTTACATTTTTATTTTCTCCTACATTTTTCCCTCCCTCTTTTCCCAATGTTTTTCATTGTAATCCTAATCCAAGCACTCAATAGTAGCAGCCAAGCACCATCTAGTTTTTCGTATCTTCAGGTAATGGAGGCCGTGGCTTGGGTGGTTCATTAGTCTTTTGAACTAATTGTTTCCTTGAGTTTTTTCATTTTCTTCACCTTTTTGGCTCCAAATGGAAAGAAATCAATGGTTGGATTTTAGATAGTTGCTCATATGGTTTAAGACCCTGGTGGCTGTGACTCATCAAAGTGGGGTATAAAACATTGGGACAGAGCTACTTTAGGGACAGCTGAGGATTATAGCAGTCAGAATTGACTCCGTGGCAATGACTTTGGGTTTTTTGGATTGAAGAACAATCAATAGCAAATTACTAAGTGACAATTACTTGACTAGGAAGATATTAAGAATGTGAGAGAAAATTACAAATATCTGGACCAAAAGTTAAACAAAATTAGGGTGACTATGCAACTAGTTGCTCAACCTAAGCAACTGATATTTTTGAGAGTTAAAAATTAGTTACAATGTCAGCAAAAGGTATTATTTTCTAAACAAAGGCTCAAATCTTTGTAAAAGCCATTCGTACACATGAGAATGGCTGGACCCTTCCAAAGACCAGAACTCTAGGAATGGTCACTGAAGGTCACAGTCATATGCAAGTGTATGAAGTGAAACCAATTGAGGGTAATATTAATATGCCTAAGGACAGATACGCTACAAACACTGATGAATAGAAATCTTAATTATGGAGCTAGAGCAAGGATCAGGAGACTCCTGGTGTAGCAGGACTAAACTTCAGTTGAAGGATCATGAGAAAGATTTGGTGATGGGGTTAGTCCCCTCGTGAAAGACTGGAGGAATCAGAGCAGCAGAGGTTATTCGGGGACTCAAGCAAACAACCATTTACTACTTATGAACGCATTTCAATATTTAGTCACCAGTGGCATAGTGGTTACACATTAGGCTGTGATCCATAAGATCAGCAATTCAAGACCACCAACTAGCTCCAAGGGGTAAAAACGGGGCTTTCTACTCCTGTAAACAGTTACAGACTCAGAAGCTCTCAGGGGCCGTCTGCCCTATTCTGTAGATGAGTCAGCATCAACTCAATAGCAGAGGGGTTTATAGCTATATTTGTATACCAGCTGGACAGCAGCCATTGTTAGAAGAAGGGATATTTAAGTCTGTTAACAACAACTCTTTGCTCTCAAATTTTCTAACCTATGTGGAAACTGCTTCTCTACCAGACTCAGATTCAAGATATTATCGTGTGACCAGTTTTTATTTCAGCTTACTGCCAGAAGAGTCCCACTTCCAAGGGAAGTATCATCCAAGGATGGCTTCCATTTCCTTTCTCAGTCCTGTCGCTCAGAGAGGATCTGGGATGAGGTCTCTCTCACATCATCAGAACCATTACTTTTAGTTGGACACCAAGAAGTTAGTTTTTAAAGTTACCAGGTGGCACTTTGATATCTAAGAATAAAAAACCAGCAAGGATTCAGTTAGCAATGGAGGGGTTTCAATCCATTTAAGAGACAAGCTCCATGTATCAAGGGGAAGAGAAATGCTTAAGCCAGTGGCAGTCAAGTAGACTCTGATTCATGGTGACCCCACCTAGGTCAGAGGGGAACTGCGCCCCATCGCGTTTTCAAGGACAGATTTTCTAAACGTAGATCTCCAAGACTTTCTTCCAAGATTCTTCCGAGTAGACTTGAATGTCTGGCCTCTTGGTTAGCTGTCCATTTAAAAAACAAACAAACAAACAAAAAACCGAAATGCAATTGGTTTTACAGTAATTTGCATTTAGTGTAAAACCATGTGCATATTAACCATTTGCACATCCCAGACACACACACCCCCCCCAAAAAAACCAACAACCAAACTCACAGCCATCCAGTAGATTCCTGTTCATAGTGACTAAAGGACAGAGTAAAACTGCCTCTTTGGGTTCTTGAGGCTATAAATATGTATAGGATCAGAAAGCCTCATTTGTCTCCTGTGAAATGGCTGGTAGATTTGAACTTCTGAGATTGTAGTTAGCACCCCAATGTGTAATCCATCACTCCACCAAACTCAAAATATTCCCCCAAATTCCTCAAAAGCAAGAGATTATGCACCAAGAATTTCACACGTATTTAGTTGTAATTGTACTTGATTCCCTGGGTTTCTCCCTCCTGTGATCTTAACATTGAATTTTCTAAATTAAAAAAAAAACCATGATAAACAATGTAAACGAAAACAGCAAACCAAAATCAGTGTTGCAAGTTGAATCTGGCTCTTGGTACGTCCACGTTGGTCACAGTAGAACTGCAACCCATGGAGTTTTTGATGGGTGATTTTTCAGAAGTAGATCATGAAACATTTATTCTGATGTACTTCTGGGTAGTCTTGAACAACCAGTCTTTTAAAGGTTAGCAGCAATCACATTAACCATTTGTACATACAAGCCCCTACCCCACCCCTGGGACTCCTAGTCAAGGAATGTAGAATTAAAGGCTATGAGAATTTTCTGGGGATTGGTGAAATGTTAGCTAACCACCCACTCCTCAGTTTAGAAGCTAATCATCTAGCAAATTTGTGTCATTACAAGTTATGTTAGCCAAAACATAGCAATATTCTGTCCACTGTTTCTATCATAATCTCAGATAAGAAACCATTAGAGTGACAGTCTCAGAAACCCACAGGGCACTTCTACCCAGCCGTATAGTGTTCTAAGGTGTTGGCCTCAAATCGATGGCAGGTTTTGGTTTAAGGAGGAGTGGTGGTGTCATGGGTTATGCGTCGGACTGGTTACCACAAGGTCAGCAGTTTGGACCCATCAGTGGCTCCATGGGGAAATAAGAGGCTGACTGCCCCTCAAAGATTTACAGCCTCGGAAGGAGTAGGGAGCGGTTCGACTCTGTCCCGTGAGTCAGAACCGGCTTGATGGCAGTGGGTGAGTTCAGTAATTTGATTATTCCCGTAGTGCCAGGGTGTCTGGGTGCAATCAAAGAATTTGGGGCTTTGAAAATATTTAAAAGTAAAGTCGAACCTCCTTCTTGGAGGCTGGAGATGACTTTTAAAACTTCAATCCAGTTTTGGATGGTGAGGATTAAAGTACTGTAAAGCAGTAAAAGCCAAGATTTCTGTGTGAGGCTTTGTGGGCAAGGAATAGAAGTCAGTCCTTTAGAAAATAAAACTTCAGATTTTCTTTCCTGGATTTAGTGTGAAACCATTTGCAGGGGAGTCTTGGGTAAAACCTAGGACTGGGAGATGATTCCGTGCTATAAATCACTCCAGCCACCGGCCAGCGGTGCCTCTCCTCTGGCCTGATGGAGGGATTCGGAAACCCACCAAGTGAAAAGAGGATTCAGTTGTATTGGGGCTCACCCTCAGAAGAAAACCTGGCCGGGAGGATCTTCATATTCTGTGGCTAGGATGGAGGATGGAAAGAGGGGCAGATAATGACCACCAACAGTGGAGAGGAAAATGTAACTAAATATGGCAGCTCTGAGAAGATCTATGGGATGGAGACTCCCCAAGCGCTCAGATTCACTTTAGAGTTTATGGGTGATGATTCCCTTTGATTCATGGCCGCAGTTCTTGGGGGCAAAAGAACTTGGTTAGCTAACGATGGGATGCAAATGGAAAGAGAGGCTGGCTCCAGCTGGGAAAACAAAAGATGTTTGGGATGATGTTGCTGAAAGCTTTTTACAAGTGAGAGGTACGGAGAGAGAGCAAGAGGAAGGCAGCTGGCGCTGTCCCAGGTCGGCTAATGATGCACGGAGCTGCTGACACAGCAGTTCGTCCAGTGGGGCAGCGGAGAGCTGCCTTGGGGGCATGCCCTTTCTGTAGGGCGGACCCTAAGAACGCAGGGCAAAGGCGGGTTCACCATTTGGTTTATAAGAATTCTTTCCTCTCGCTCCTAGTGAAATGCTTACCACTGGGACGTACTTCCCTAAAACTCAGTTCGATTTTTCCCTTTTCAGACTTCATCCCCCTGAGCAGGGATTTGGTTTCTAAGATCGGAAATCAAGCGGGAGTGGACTTTTGTCTGGGTTATAAAATGAAATGAAACGCCTCCGCTTTTTCATCTCTTTTACGAAAACTCCTGATGCTTTACTCAGGAGGCTGACAAACACTCAACCTTGCATGTAAAATATTTACCGACGTGGCAATCACTAACGCATCCTAGGGAGCTCGGGAATTGTCTCCCATGCACGTTGTCAGGCTGCTCCAAGATGACGGTACATGCATACCTCGCATGCGACTCTCCCTCCTACTTGTGCGGTTGATGCACTGGAGGCAGGGTGGTATGCATTACGGTCAGTGTATCAGTGGTCTTGTAATTTATAAATCCAGAGAGGATGAGAATTGCGGAAGACCTACCTACAGGGCAGGTGACAGTTCTCCCTGGTCCTTCTCCCAGTGTTTGCCAGCTAAGCAGAAGAGCGCATTAACCGATTGAGCCAATCGGGGACTCCAGCAAAGGCTCGCTATTCCATAAATGCTTAGTTAATAAACAGAACCAATCGCTGCGCTGTTAAACAAATGAAACAACCCAACACAAGCTCCGAAGATGAAAATCCAATGGCGCTTCTTGTTACAAACAGCATAGCACCAAAAAGAAAAATCGTGATGAATATTCATGTGTGCACGAAAATGCCTCTGTCCTCCCTATGATATCTGAAACTCCACAGCCCGCGCAGTGGTTCTAGACTCCCGCCTTGTAATTACAGCGAGAAATCTTCTAATGCCAATAACAAGAACAGCCTCTGGACCTTTTAAGTGCAATCTCCTTGATTACAAGCAGCCACTGACCAAAGACATCAATGAAAGAGGGAGATTTCTTAAACCCTAGGGCAAGAGTTTAGTTAAAAACTGTTTGGGAAGTGGTTTAACTCCCTATCACCCCACCCTGAGCAGGCAGCATTCAAAGCAAACCCATTATTTCCCGGAGCAGAGAAGAAAAAACTACTCTGTATTTTAGACTCTTGTGGGGTGGCTCCTCTTTCCTAAATGCCACCACTCTGGTTAAAGCTGATAGGAAGGAAGTGAGGGTAATGGAGGCAGAGAGACAGGTTTTGCATGCTTGTTCCTGATTCACTATCCTGTTTCAAAATATTGCAACCCAGCTTCATAGCATTGGGGGTGTTGAAACCCCATTGGAAGATCAGACACATAAATTGAAGCGATGACTGCCTACTAGAGACCCCAGGGGACCCCAGCATACACCACAGACAGTATCACCAAGACAACCACGCTCCAGCAGGGAAGGAGAATGGCAAGGAGGTGCCTAGTATAGGACAGAGCAGAACTGCCCCCGTGAGTTTCCGTGACTCACTTTTGACAGGAGTGAGGCAGCCAATAAACCTCTCAATCACTCACAGTCACCTCACGGGACATTGTTGAACTGCTCCAGAGGGTTCCAGAGCCTGTGTATGGGAACACAGACTGCCTCATCTTTTGCCTCTTGATTGGCTGATGGGTTTGAATCACCAACCTTTCCGTTAGCAGCCTAACCCTCAGCTGCCAGGCCCTCTATGAACACGTTTCAGCGTGGAGAATGAGAAAATGTGTGTGATCAACTACAGAGAAATGTGAGCAATGTCGTTTTCATGGGTTCCTTCATTCTTGCATCCACTCATGCTTTCTGCCATCTCGTCCATGAAGCCTCCCTTGATTTATTGGCCCAGCCCCAACCATCATCTCCTCGTCATTCCCACTGTCGGTCCCTAACAGGCCCTCACACTCAGGGCTTCTCAACCTTTATGGCATGACATTGTGCCACGCTTCTGTCTTTAGAGAGTGTTCAACCGGCAATCCCTGAGGAGGAAGAGCTCTAGCCTGATGGGTGGGTCAGGAACACAAATTGGACTAAGGTGTCTGGGATCAAGCATTGGGTGCAAGGGTCAAAGAGGTCATAAGTTCTTGCTCCTGCCTGGTGTGCCTGGGAGTGGGGGGTGGGGGGGTGGGGGGGTCTCAGACTCTCTCCTGTCCCCTGAGCTTTCTTAGAACAAATCAGTTGCTTCAATCATTTCCTTTCTCTTCTTGTCTATTTGCCTCCTATGGTGTCAGTTGAATCAAGCTGATTCTAATTCCTGACCACCTCATGTGGACCAGGGCATAGAGTTCTTAATAGATGGACTATTAGTTCCCCCAGACGCAGACCACTGGGCCTTTCTTCCAAGGTGACTTTGGGTGGAATCATACTTCCAACCTTTTATACCATTCGCTCTTTACAGCCTTCAAGGACTCTGGTTGATGTGGTAATCTAGGCAAAATAAATACTCCCAGAAAAAAAACATGATCTACTCGAGCTAATGCAAAAGGGTGCCAGAGAGCATGATAGATAGTGTGTAATAAGTACTACTTAGGAATAAATGTGAAGAGATGATTGATTGATGATGATAGATAGATGATAGATAGATAGATAGATAGATAGATAGATAGATAGATAGATAGATAGATAGATGATAGATAGA
>NW_022103896.1:43114526-43116318 GCF_000313985.2 Echinops telfairi | reverse complement strand
ATCAAACAGAGAGCATTGTAAAATTGATAATGGTGTGTTACTCAAGGTTGACTAGAGAAACAAATTCATAGACATTCATGTGTGTATAAGAGAGAACTTTATATCAAAGAGCAATTGTACATTAAGAAAGCACCCTAGGCCAGTCGAGATCAAGTCCATAAGTCCAATATTAGCCCAGTCTGTAAATTCCTCTCTAGACTCACCCAACACATGCAATGATGCCAAATGCAGGAAGCGCACAGGCCAGTGGGTGGAAAGTCTGTGGATCCAGTGAAAATGGAAGCAGCTCAGTGCTGGCTTGGGTCTCCACATGGCTCCTCCAGCTCCAGGACTGTAGCATAGCTCCATCTGTCTTGCCCCAAGGAAGAGGAAGCAGAGAGTTTGTCTGATCTGGCCTCCAGTGAGCTATTTATCTCCATGGCCCCTCAAAACAAGGTCATCAAACTGCGACCTGATTGATAGGCTAGACGCCACCCCTTTGTAAGTTGACACCAGATTGTGTAACTACCACAAATGGCAAATGTAGTTGGGTTAAAATGTAATAATATTTTGTCATTTGATCTCCCTTTGGACCCATTTTAAAGTTGTTTCGGTTTAATATTTTCTGCTTTCTTTTCAATTGAAGTTTTTCTCTGTTTTGTTTTGTTTTGTCATTGTTGTTGGCTTGCTGTTGTTGTTGTTGTTGTTAGCATCCTGTTTTTGTTTTATATGATTTTCTGTGAATGATCAATAAACCCATAGAAATAGTAAGTGGATTAATAATTACCTCAGGGTATGGCAAGGGAGGATGGGGAACTAACAACAATGAGTATTGACTGTGGTGATGCTTGTACAACTTTTCTTAACATGATTGAATGACATATGAAGTATAGGTCAGTAAAAATATTTTTTTAAAAGAAAAGTGAATGGGAAATTAAAGGGACTCTAAAACTGTGCATGTGCTTGAATGCTTGTTGGACCATAAAGACTGGAATTATTTATGTGGTCTTGGTTTTGATTTTGAACTCTGATGCACAACAATGTTCTGAGACTAAACTATGTGAGTCTCCATGTTAACTTGAACTGCATGGAAAATGTTCATTTGCCTGACTAGTTCCTTTTGCACATTTCCTTTGAAGCCCATAGAAAGTGACTGGCCCAGGTAGTTGGCTTGGTTTCAGTTGGATCACAAACTGATGGTAGACTTGGATGTCATTAATTTATTGTTTTAGATAAATTATTAGGCATAGGACTATAAAGCCAAAGTTATAAGAATGTTCTACATAAACATAAACCAAACTCACTGCCATCACATCAATGCCGACTCATAGCTGCCCTATGGACAGTTTCCAGCAGCTGACCTTGTAGCTCTCAGCTCAATGTGTAACCACTATGCACCTGTGCTCTTTAAGAATACTGTATGGCAGCAGCCAACTAAATAGGAGGGGGAAAGAGAGAGGGGGAAAAAAAAACACCTGGACAGAGGGGAGCAGGGCACTCCCAAGTGGAGGGTATTGTTTATTTCTCCACAGGAGAGGGAGAGACAAGGCTTCAACCCGATGCACCAAGACGTGACTGCAACATACCATCATGTACAGACAATGCAAAGAGAGGACCATAGGGCCAGCCGCACCATGAGACAGGACATCCCTCACTGAACCATAGTACTACGGGAGATAACACTGGAGACACAGTTCGGGAATTGTGCCCAAACTGACTCCATCACACTAGGGGGAAACACTAAAAGCATGCAACAGAGCAGCAAGGGGAGCAAAGTGATGAAGTCCCCAAGGAATAAAAAAAAAACTTTGGA
>NW_022103896.1:43111956-43113401 GCF_000313985.2 Echinops telfairi | reverse complement strand
ATCATGACCTCAATTCTACCTTACAAATCAGATTAGACCAGAACGTGCACACTGCTACAGATAACAGCCCAAAACACAGGGAATCCAGGATAGATAAACCCCTCGGGGTCAACAACGAGAATAGAGATACCAGGAGGATAAGGGGGACCTGGGGGGAGAAAGGGAGACTCAATCACAAGGATGGAAATATAACTCCCTCTCAAGGGGATGAACAACAGAAAAATGGGTGAAGGGTGACAGAGGATGATGTAAGATAGGAAAACAATAATCTATAACTTATTAAGGGTCCATGAGAGAAGGCAGGCAGGGAAGGAAGAAGCTGATATCAAGGGCTCAAGTAGAAAGAAAATGCTTTGAAAATGATGATGGTAGCATATGTACAAATGTACTTGACACACTGGATGAATGTATGAATTGTGATAAGAGATCTAAGAGCCCCCAATAGAAGTACTTAATAAAATAAAATAATAAAATGATTATCATTTTTAAAAGATTATATAGAATTTTTTTAAAAGAATACTTTCTGGTTCTTAATAAATGTTGTCATATTATTTCCCAAGAATTGTGCCAATATGCTCTTGAAAAACATTGCACTACGTTCTAGTTACACCAGTTGCCACTACACATACATACAAAAACAAACAAAAAGCAGAAAAAAGCATTCTTGTTTATTTAACAGGAAAATAACTATACCTTGACTTAAATTTTATGCCTCTGATTTCTAGTGAGATTATACATTTTTTCATGTGTTTATTAATTATATTTGTTTCTTGCCAGTTACCTTCCAAAATTTTATCCTATTTTTATTGCATGCTTGCTATTTTTATTATATAACTTTGAAGTGTCTATATAATCAAATATGTTAATTCTTGCTTTAATCTGAGATAATTGATAATTAGATAAGTGCCTACAAACATAATATCAGTTGAGCTATTAGGGGCGGGAGGATGATAGTTTTGTAATTAAGTTATCAGTATAAGCTTAAATCCATGCTGTAGGACACAAATTTAAATGATCTTCCCCAACTTGATTGCCAATGGCCTTTATTAAGTAATCTTGACTGCGCATATTCTAAGGGGAAACTCTGTTGTCTTACTACACCCAACCCACACTCTGAGGTTTCTATACCCAGCCCACCTACCACCTCACATTACCCAGCAGTCTGACCTTAGAGAAGACCCTTTGTTTTGAGAGACTTGACGTTATACATCTCCAAAATGAGTGTATTGGACTAAGGTCTTTTCCAGGATAAGTGTTCTTTGATTCTAGGAGTGGAGAAGAGAGCAGAATGATGGCCCTTAAGTTGGGGTCAGAGAGGTGCTCCCTGGACACCCATCTGGAACCTGCTAGTCGAGCACTTGGCCTGTTGCTGTTGGCATTTCCCAGAGAGCTCACTGAAGGCTAGGGCCACACAGTCACGCAGAGAGCCTGGGAGCCTGGGGTAC
>NW_022103896.1:43096905-43110980 GCF_000313985.2 Echinops telfairi | reverse complement strand
TCACCATTTTGTGTGTCAGGAGTTTGAGCAAGGGGGATTCTCCTGTTCCATTTAACATTGGTGGGGATCACAACTGGTCGCTGGTCTCTGAGCTTAGGGGGAGGGTCTAATTCGAATTCATTCACACATCTGCCGACACTTTGAGGGGCTTAGCTCCACTGTCCCTTATCCATCTGCATGCAGTCTCCAGACCTTCCCTTTTTATAGGGCCCCAAAGAGACCAAACAGAACATTAAAGAACTAGAGCTGAAATGGGATTGTCACCTGTGTACTTCACTGGTTGAAGTAATCAAAGGCAGTCCTTAGTCAAGAGGCAAATGACCCTTGTTGGGAAGAGCAACTTAATCTATTACATTAAAATTCCATACTAATTCACTCACATTCACTCAGTGTCTTAGCCATTCTATAGGACAAAGTAGAATTGTTCTTGTCAGCTTCTGAGACTGTAAATCTTTATGGGAGCAGAAAGCCTCATCTCTCTTCCATGCAGTGACTGGTGGATTCAAACCACTGACCTTTTGATTAACAGCCTAATGCATAACCTACTAGGCCACCACAACTTCTCTTAAACTAATTAGTGAAGTCTAAATAAAATCAGATATTACTTCAAAAGTGTTAAGCATAATACCTGGCATATATTGAGCATTCCAAAACCAATAAACAAAAAAACCCTCACTGCCATTGAGTCAATGCCAACGCAGTGTGCCCGTATACGACAGGGTAGAAATGCCCCCCTGTTTTCAGAGACTGTAACTCTTTAGGAGAGTACAAAAGCCCATCTTTCTTCCTGGGAGCAGTTGGTGGTTTCTAACTTCTAACCTTGAAGATCACAGCTCAATGTATAACCTCTACACCACCAGGGCTTCCTGCCACAAATCATGGTTATTAATAAATGGAACATTTATTTATGTATCTGACTCAAAACGCTGCACTTTCAGCTCTGTGCTTTCCCTATGTCTTAGAAGCAAGACTCCTGGTCGGGTAACTCAGTAGTTGACCACAGACTGCGCATGGGCATGTCTTATTTCCTTACCCAGGCTTACATTTTCCTGAGCAGGGAACTAATGATTCTCTTGGATCCTTCACACTGCCTAGAATCATGCATTGCACTCAAAATAAGTCAATAAAAGCATTGATTCCTTAAAAGTTTAGTAAACAAAGCACTAGAAATAAATTTACCTGTTGATTTTTAAACACACTGTTCACTCCTTTACTCCTTCAACAAATATTCTATATATTGAATCTAAATGCATAGGCAAAGAGGGTGCTTGAGGTAGGAGTTTAGTAAGCATCATGTTTAACCCATTCATTTTGCAAAGAGTAAAAACAAAGCCCCAAGACCTTTTATAACTATTTTATTTGAAACTTTGCAAAGTCAGAGCAGAAAATTGCGCCTCATGACTCTCTGGCCATTAACTTTTCTACTATGTCCTCTGAGTCTTACCAACACATAATAGGCATTCTAATCTGTTCTGAAAATTAACTCCTGTATATACTTGAGTATAAGATGACCCAAATATCAGCCGAGGCACCTAATTTTACCACAAAAACTACATAAAAAAATGTGCTGAGAAACTCGGCTTATACATGAATATATATGGCAAGTGAATGGTGTGTGAAGTGTAAAATTAAATTTGAACTGTGTGTATTAAAACGACCATATGATTTTGTCTCTTTATAAACATACACAACACCAAACAAACAAACAAAACGCACTGCCATCGAGTCGATGCCGACTCATCATAGTGAGCCCCCCACACACACACCCCCCCAGTGGGTTTCAGAGGCTGTAACTGTTCACAGAAGTAGACAGCCCAGTCTTTCTCCTGAGGAGCTGCTGGTGGTTTCAAACTGCCCACCATGCAGATTTCAGCGCAACATGTACCCACTACACCACCAGGGTTCCTAAACACACACACACACACACACACACACACACACACACGCACGCACACATATTTCTCCGTGTTGTTCATTGAAAAGTCTCAGAAGTGATGACAATCCTGTAGTAACCAACTGCCTCAGCATCTAATCAAATGGCCTATCAGGCTATTACCTGTGAAAGGGAAGACGAGGTTCTGAAGGAACGGAAGGCTTTATGTGTAGGACATTGCTTTGTGCAAGAAAGCCAACAAAGACGAACTGGGTCATGTGGAAAGGACAGCCTGATGACGAACTTCCTGTGGATGTCTCTTTTTCTTCTCATTGGCCAAATCAGGAGGGAGACTGGAAACATGGATCAGGGTTGCCATGATTTGCTGTGAGATGAGTATAGACTGATTAAACACAAAACCGGGATTCTCTTCTAAATAAAGGGAGAAATGGATGTTTACCCAAGAAACTAACACGAACACAACAGCATCTAGATTAAGCTCACTAAAATAGCAATTTCCTCTGCTCCTTTGTAGAAGTCCTGCTCAATGTGATCCTTGCCTTCTATTGTGACTAGGTTCTGTAGGGTCAGTTCTGACCCACAGGGACTCTCTGTACAACAGAACAAAATACTAGCCGGTGTGTTCTTGGAAGTGTTAATCTTGGAAAATACTCCTCCTCCCAAGACTGATCTAAATTACTTCCATGAACAGATAACTAATGCTGAGCCATCCTTTGAGGAGATGGCTCAAAGGAGTGACACCAGCCACTTGGCATCAAAGTTGATCAAATCGGATGCCTTGACATCTTTGAAAGAAACAAAAGGTTTCCTCCCCCCAGAGGGGTACATAACACGGGTCCAGGTTTGCCTTTCCTGCCTGTCCTGTCATTGGGTGGGAGTTGGAAACTTTGGCTAGAAGAGCCACCTTAAATAATTCACGGCCCCTACAAGATGTAAGCTGGAGGCCTTTCCAGACTCGGGCAGTTGCAGGGGCTGGTGGACACGAAGCAGGAAGGTGAAGCATGAATACCACAGGCTAGTGGATATAGAGCTCAAGAACCCAAGGTCAGTTGAATGAATCAAAGGTCAAGAGTCTGCTGATTAGTCCCAAGACCAATAGGATGTTGATGTACTGATACAGAATCCCACAGTTGACATGCACTAGCATCCATGCATTGTCAATCTACACAAAGACTAGGCCACATCTGGAATGAAACCTCCCTCACTTGTATCAAGACGATGATTCTTCCCACAACTGCTGGGCTGCTTCACAGAAGACCCCATTGTGGAGTTGACCACTCCATGTTAGGTTATATCATGGGAGAATCCTGGTCCACCCATGCTGACATAAAACCTGACTGTCACCCTGGCCCTTTAGCCTCCAAGTAGAGGACTCTGTTGTGCCATGGGGTACCCCAGAACCTTCATGGGACTCGGCTGAAGCTGGACTCTACTTGAGCCCATTTTCTTAGCTGACCTCCTTCCCCTGTCCTAGTTTTTCCTCTCACTTCTGTCTAGTGAGAAGACGGAAATACTTTTCAAATATTCGTCCTTTCAGCTTCTGCTTCTAGAAAACCTGATGTGAAATATAGTCCTTGAAGGTCCAACTAACATTTCAATTCTTCATGAGGCCTAAGCTGATCAGCCAGCCCTGCCCTCCTGCACCCACTGCCTCCTCCAAACATCCACAGCGTGTGCTTTCTCTTCCATCCACAGCCACTTGCCATGCAGCCTAGCAAGACATTGAGTTTATATTTTTCAAAGCTGATAGACTTTAAGCTCCTGGGGAAGCTATAGGAACACAGACCAGCAATGCTACTTATAGTAATCTATTAATCTCTGAGCATAAGGAGTTCTTTGGGTTACTATTATCTTTACAATAGAAAACTAGGAAATGTATTTGTTGATTCTTACTGTAGCCAATTCTGTGCATCAGAAATGGGGAGGAAGAAGAAAAAAGGAGAAACATTAAAAATAGAAGATTTTTCTGTTATTATGAAAGGTTTTCTTCAAGTCAGGCAATGACAGCTAGCTAAATAGGCTGAGAAAGACATTATGAGATGGTAATAATGGTGCTCGCTTCGGCAGCACATATACTAAAGAGATGGTAATAATGTTGACAGACACAGAATAATTGAAAAGGTTGACATTTGTTCACTCCTTTGCTCAAAGAGATGCCAAGGCCCTTTGCTCCTCTGAGGTTATTTCCGTTTTAAGACCCATGTTCTTAAATTTCCCTGGAAATCTAAAACAAATACAGGTGAACAGGAAATGTGATTTTTACCTTTAACTGGAAATCAGAAACATGCTGTCCTCAATTTCAAACTCTTTGACTTTATCATCCAAGAACATATATTAAGGAGCTAGTCTCTCACTGCTGGTTAGTGTTCTTTCATATCTGCAAAGTTTCCTTTGACAACACGTGTGCTACAGAATGCCAACGGTCTCTTGGAGCTATACTTCTGAGTCTGTTCTCTTCTGATCAGACTGTTTCTCAGAGGCTTGAAATAAAATCAGCAAGGAGAGGACTGCTGGACCACAGAGCGAGAACTTCATAAGGACTATGAAACAACCTAATTCTTGGGACCTGTGTTGGAATCTGTAACCTTAGTATACAGTATGTTCTTCAAAAAGATTTGTGGGAAAAAAATTTGGAGGTGTGTACTTAAGAGATGTAATTAACTAGTGGTAGTGGATAACTAGAAATATATACATTTTAACAGCACTTCGGTTGTGTCACCTTAAAAAAAACTTCTAAAAAATCGATCTCATGAAACCTAACGTTTGATCGTTCTAAGTCACTAAAGGCAGAGATGACACAAATGTAAACCACTGGAACAGCTTTAAGTGGGATAGGATGAGTTATTGTTGGGGGCAGTCATTGATCCAGAATAATAGAGGTGATGACCAGTATAGAGACAATATCACTTATTGACATGCCCAGTACTGTATGCCTAGTACAATTAAAAATAAGAACCCCTTACTAATGGTTTTGGAAGATTTTTTTTTCCTTCCATAGGCTTTTTGTATGTTTTCTTCTATTCTTCTAAAATGCTTCAAAATGTTAGCAGAATGAGAACACTGTTTTTCTGCCCTAAATGGTTTATATTCAAAATATTCAAATGTAGAAACCAACTGAAAAAAGAGCTGCCGTTTTGGAAGGGAAAGAACATGAGACTGTTTCCAGTATCCAGTGTCATTCTACAAAACCCTTTTCTTTCCTCATGAAGGTGTTTGATACCCTGCCCTGGAAAACCAACACGCAGCATTGTATAACATAACAATGTGTGCGCACTGCTCTGGAAGAGGTTGGCCGGAAAGGCACAGGGAACAAGCAGCCTTCATCGTCTGAAAGGAAATAATAAGGTCACTGCCCGCAGAATTTGTTTCTCTTTCCAGTCTTGGTACCCATCACTTTTCTAAGATTGAATTTCATTTGCCCTTCAATACCAGATGACAAGACGTCATGTTAGTTCGATCAACTCACCTGCCTGCCACAATCTCAAGATCTTAAGAGCCAGCCCAGCAAACAGGAAATAGACTTGCAGATCAAGTTTTTGAAGCTAACAGTCCACAAACTTTACTTGCCAAGAATATTTCCCACCGTTTGTCCACAGTTTACCATTATAACATATAAATTTAACTAAATGCCAGACACACATTGTTTATTTGTCTTTTAATAGATGAAGATAAAATAAGAAGCTATTTCCTAGGCTAACAAATTAGCTTACAATTATCTACTTATGGGTCGCCGGATTTATTTATTCATTTAATTATCATTCAACTCCTTCAATTAACCTATGTGAGGAACTGTTCTGAATGACAAAAATATGAAGATGAATAAGACATTGTAGGTTCCTTCAAAAAGCTCTTTGGGAGGTAGATGAGCCACCGTTTGGGTACCCTGCCTGGACTGGACAAAAGGATGCGTCCAGCTCCAAATAGGTCAGCACAGCCCCACCGGAGTGGAAAGGAACACCGAGGGCCCGTCTGAACCTCTGGGACAGTGAGCTCTGATCGCAGATAAGTAGAGAAAGCAAATCCCCACTCAACTGGGCATTTGTTCTGCCTTGTAACTTTCTAAATCCTTCAAAGCCAAGGTCTTCATTGTCTTCCTTGTTCTCATGCCAAGAGCAGGTAACTTGGTGTTTACTCTGCCCAAAAGCCCTCTTCCAAGTGTGTTAGTTATTTCAACTGGTTTTAAATAGTTCTTGATGTTTTGTATTTTGGTTCATGGAGGGTTTTGTTGTTTCAATGTAGATGGGAGGTGGGAGGGGCACAGAGCTGCATTTCGTTAAGGAATTTTACTTCCTGGTGATAATTGTTTAAAAAGCAAAGATGTCACATCTAACATCAAGGTGCATCTAACACAACCTGTGGTCACGCTGCTGCATAAGCATGAAGAAGCCGGACAATAAAACAAGAAAACAGAAAAATAACTTACACATTTGAAATGTGGTATTGGCAAAGAATATTGAGTAGACCCTGGACTACTAGAAAAACAAACAACTCCACCTTGGAAGAAATAAAACCGGAATGCTTCTTAAATGCAAATATGGCACAATTTCCTCTTGCTTGTATGGGTGCATCAAGAAAGGCCAATTGCTCAGAAAGTTTGGTAAAGGGTCATCAAAAATGAGGGACACTCTCAGTGAGATGGATTGACCCACTATTCACAATGCTGAGCTCAAACATAGCAAAGATTATGAAGGAGGCTCAGGCCTGGGCAACGTTTCATTCTGCTACACATAGGTTTCCATGAGCCGAAGCCAACCCAACAATACACAACAGCATAGCATTTCTTAGCTATATGACTTTGAGCAAGACAAAACCCCTCCAAACTTCAACTCCAGATATTAGTGTTGCACAGTTTATTGTGAAAATAAAACAGGATAACAGTAATAAAGCACCTAGCCTAAAATATGATCAGTAAACAGTCGCTGTCTCTCCGAGTACCTGTGCATACTCCCTACTTGTAGCCAAGGCTGGAAGTGCCCACTTACTGTGAAGTGTATCCCTTCCTTCACACTGTGCCCAGAACTCAGCAAAATGCCAAGGTGATCAAGGTGAAATATACAAGGTCTCTATTCTAAAGAACCTCACAGATCTTTCAAAAAGGACAAGCATGGTACTAAGTAACTGTACCACACATAGTATAAATAGAGACAAAGTGCTTTGGGAGCATATAGGATAAGAACACTCTGTACCATTCAATTTACTCAGAGAAGAATAACTTCATAAGTCTGAATTCCAAAACTATAGCTTTGATCACTCTTGGCATGAAAATCTTGATAGATCAAATCCAGTTTGCGCAAGCTTACTTTTCAACAATGGACTACAAAAGGCACACGGTCATTTCCATATATTCCTTAGTCTATCAGTCAGGTCCTAAAACCAAATTATTCCAAGCCATTTCTAGCAGGCAGATATTAGTGCCAAGAAACTGGCACTTGTGGCGCCCTTTGGAGAACTGGGGAAAGCAAACATAAAGAAAGCCACTGGTAGATCTCAGTGTGCTGCTGTGCTAGGTGCTGGGCTCGGTGCCATCAGTTGGTTCTGACTCAGAGTTACTGCAGAGTAGAAGATTCCTGGTCTTGTGCCATCCACACAATCTTCGCTATGTTTGAGACCATTGTTGCAGCCACTGAACCAATCCATCTCCGTGAGGGTCTTTCTCTCTTTTGCTTACCTTCCACTTGACCAAGTGTGATGTCCTTCTCCAGGGACTGGTCCGTGATGCTAGTCTCTAAAGCACATTCTGGCTATACTTCTTGCAAGACAAATCTGTTCATTCTCCTGGTTGTCCATGGTCTATTGAAGTTCTTCATTTTCAATATTTTCACCGTAATTGAAATTCATCAATTCTTCTTTAGTATTCCTTATTCTCGGTGAAAATTTCACATCCATATAAGGTATTTGAAATTATCATGGTTTTTGTCAGGTGTATGTTAGTCTTCAAAGTGACATTTTTGCTTTTCAGTACTTTATTTGCCTAATGCAATATATTGTTCAATATCTTGACTGCTGCTCTAATTCGAATTGAATTTGGACCCAAGTAAAATTAAACCCTTGACAACTTCAATCTTTTCTACATTTATCGTGATGCTGTCTATTGGTTCAGTTGTGAAGATTTTGTTTTCTTTATTTGAAGTATAATTCATACACCTTAGTCTTTGAGCTCCACGCGTAAATGATTCAAGTCCTCCTCACTTTTAGCTAACAATATGTATCATCTGCATATTGCAGGTTGTTAATGAATCTTCCTCCAAGCCTGATGCCACGTTCTTCAACATATAGTAAGGTTTCTCAGACTATTTGCTCTGCATAAACTCTCAGTAAGTTTGGTGAAAAGACATAGTTGTGATACACATTTTCTGATATTAAACTGCACAATATGCCCTTGTGCTGTTCAAATGATTGCCTTTGGTCTATGAGGGGATAGCAAAATATAACAGATAAAAGCTACTCTGGACAAAGCTTTCATAGTATGAATTATTGCATTTTTCCCACTAGGAAAGCATCAAGCAACTCAATCTGAGTTAGTGCACCCAGTGGCTTCGCCTGGGAAGGTTCTTTCTGGGCAGAGTGAATTTTTTCATAAAAGCAGTTTCGCTGGAACCTCATTTTCTGTGATAGTCAATTTAAGAGAACAGCATGGGGCTGTGAAATTTTGTTTCCTGCTTGGGAAAAATGCTGCAGAAACTGCTGTGATGTTGAACACAGCTTACAAGGACAGCATTATGGGAAAAACTCAAGTGGACAAGTGGTTTTTTTTCCTTCAAAAAAGATGAAATGTTGATTGATGACAAACCTCATCCTGGACTTTGTCAACTTCTTGAGTGGATGCAAATGTCGACAACATTTGTGAACTTGTCATTGAAGACTGATGATGGACCACTGAAGAGATGGGAAAGTTATCTAGACTATCCTGGAGCTCGGCTCAGCGAATTTTAACAGAAGATTTGGGTGTGTGAAGGGTCACTGGGAAATTTGTGCCTCAGGTTCTACTGACCGGGAAAAAGAATGTTGAGTGGAAGCATGAGGTGTTTTGAAAGAACAGCTTTGAAGAGAACCAGACGTTTTCCCTCAAGGTCATTAATGGTAATGAGACAGGATGCTTTTCTTACGGCCCCAAAAGCAAACATCATTCAAGTCAGTGGAAGACGTCACTGTCACCTTGCCCCCAAAAATCTCATCCAGTGAAATCAAAGATCACGATAATGCTTATTTGTTCTTTTGATGTGTGGGGAGAGTGCATTCGGAGTTCATTCCAACAGGTCAGACTGTTCATCAAACTTTCTATTTAAAAATTCTGAAAAGATTGCATAACAGTGTGAGACAAAAATAGGTCTGATTTGCGGCAGACAGGGGGCTGGTTTTGCCGCCTTGACAATGCACCTGCTCACGCAGCATCTCAGTGTGCCAATTTTTGGCAAAAACCAGCATGCCTCTCTGCCTCTCTGCCTTCATGCACCTTACTCACCTGACCTTGTACCACGAGACATCTTTTTGTTTCTGTGAATGCAGGGGGCCTTGGATTGCCGGGGTTTGGCCCTTTTGGAGGGGTTGAGGAAAACCCGGGGGGTTGTTTTCGGCGTTCCCAACCGGTTGGTTTTGAAAAATGTTTCCAAGAATGGGATCACAGATTTGACAAATGTAGTAAGTGTAATGCAGAGTACTTAGAAGGTGATAAGGTCGTTTTGTAAAAAATGTAAATACAAAGCTTTAAATTGTTTTTCCAGGGGTTTTATATTGGTACCCCCTCAATTGTACAAGTTGCTGATGAGCGCCAGGAAGTGCTCTGGAATTCCCACGGTTTGCAACGCTGTCCATCGTTCATTGTGAACCACACAGTCAAATGCCTTTGCACAGCCGAAAGTACACAGGTAATCATCGTTCTGCCATTCTCAGCGTTCACTGGAGACCCAACTGCCTGCAGTAATGAGGTCTACATTGTCGTTGGAATCTGGCTTGAATTTCTGGCAATTTAATGTACTGTTGCAATTGATTTTTAATAAGCCAGCAAAATTTTACTTGCATGTGATGTTAAAGATATTGTTCAATAATGTCTGCATTCTTTTGGATAAACCTTGTTTGAAATGGGCACAGATATTAATTTTTTTCCGTTAGCTGTCCAGGTAGCTGTCTTCCAAATTTCTTGGCTAAACAAGTGAACATTCCAGCATTGCATTCATTTTATGAAATATTTCGGTTGATAGATATTGTTTTGTTGGTGACGCCTCTTATTCCTCTTTTGTGCAGCATGATGCACCTCCTGCTGCTTCTTCTGGCCTCTTCTTTGTTGTAATGTTGGAGACCATTGTTACAGCTACTGTTTTAATCCATCTTTTTCAGGGTCTCTCTCCTTTTTGCTGTCCCTCTGCTTTGCCAAACATGCACACTTTCCTTTGTTAGGCAAAATGTTTGTGTAGAGATTGAGTCTCTAGTGACCATCGTAGACGTTTTCCTTTTTCTTGCCTCATGTTGTAGCAATGCAACAGAAACTTAGGGATTCAGAAAAGTCCACTACCTGCTTAAAGTCTCATCTGAAATATGAATCCCCAGTAACAAAACAACTGATATGTCCTGTGCTGTATCTTGAAACTTTCTCAGTCTCACTAGATCAACTCAAGGCGTTGGTGTTTAATCACCTCATTTGGCTTGGAGAGTGCTGACGCTGGCACAGAAAACTCAGCAGCTAGAGAAATTCTCGCTTCAAAACCCTTAGGTGAGCCACTAATCGATAGTGAGCTGTGATCATGGAACAATATCTTAAGCTTGTTTGAGGACAGATATGACTTCCAGCCTGGATTCAGTTTAAAAAGGGAGTCTCTTCTCCACAGATACCATTAACAATCCTGTGCAGCACGTCTTGTAGAGACCAGTAGCTCAGCATTTACTTATGCATTTAAGAAATGTGTTACTTCTGCTTATTGATTAATATTTCTAACATCTTCATCTTCTCCTTCCTCTTTTCTTCCCTTCAAGGATAGGTCAGCTCCAAAGCTATCTGATTGGTCTGAACTAAAATAGAAGGAGCTAGTAGGCCCTAGGATGTCGGAGACTGCACAGTAAGGAAACTGGCCTGACCACTGAGGAGGGACGAATGCTATTAGAACCTGCGTTGGGTGAAAAGAACATCAGCAAAGGAGAGGGAGGGAGGGAGGGAGGGAGGGAGGGAGAGAGGGAGGAAGGAAGGGGTCATCATAGACAAGTGACCCGACTTAGTGTCTCAGAGGTTTAATGCAGAGAGGTGTAACCTGGTGTATGGTTGAGTATGATGGCCATTTGTGTGGTAGCAGTGAGCCGGCAGAGATTATCAAAATCAAGATGTAAGGGGGACATCTGTGCAGGGATGGAGAGGCAGGGTAATAAGAACTTGGTTACAATGGGGAGGTGGGATCAGTGATCATAATATCAAATAGATTAAGGAGAATATGTAGGTTGTCATTGTTGAAAGAAGGGTTTACAGATATAGAATAGGAAAAGGGTAGACTAGGTTCTGAATTTGAGATTGTAATTGAAGGTCTTAATAGGAATTCATGTTCTTCAGTCTATATAGACAGGCATAGGAATAAATATAAATATACATGTATGCATGTGTGTGTGTGTTCTCTATGTCTGTCTAATGAAAGGGCCTAGGAGCAAGGATATTCAATGATAGTGCATACACCTAGTACTAAATCTGAATTTCTGAATACCATTTTCCACTGACAGGAGCCAGGACTCTATGGAGAAACTGCTGAAGGCAGAGTTCAGTCCAGGAACATCTAGATATGCCAAGAATATGTATTGTGTCAGAATGTAATAATGATGGTGAGATGTAAAAGAACACAAAAGCCAACTTAAATGGTCCCACTGGCCAAATATGGGAGAACAGTATTTGGTAGACTTATATAAACTACTGAAGACTATAGGAATCCAAGATACCAACCCGATCCAAAGAAATAAAAGGAAAGATTGATGAGAAAAGGATATTAACATAGCGCCAAAAGTAAATTCCCCCAAATTAGTGACCACAAGAGAGAAAATAGTAACTTCACAGTGGAGAAGACCGGCAGGCACCACTTCAAGGAGGTGACCCGAGACACATCAGCATTAGCTGGGCAGACTGCCACCTGACAGGCAAGCTGAGAACGTCCGCCACGTTTGTGAAACGCCTGCTCCATGGGTATAACTTGAGTCTGGTCACGAGGAAACATTACACAGAGCTAGGTGGAGGAACACGCTACACAATAACTGGTTTGTGATCATCCAAAGATGCTGATGTCATAAAAGTCAAGACATATGGAGGAGAGGCTATGGCAATATTGGAACCTTCATATACTACTGGTGGGACCGAATTATGTGCCACCAGTGTGAAAATACCTCAAAAAACTGGTCATAGAATTTTCATACCATCCAGCATTCTCTCTGCTGGATATATATATATATATTCTAAAGAAGTCAGACTCATAACACAAACAGACATATGCATGCCCATGTTCACTGCAGCACTGTGAACAATGGCAAGAAGTTGGAGACAACCTGAATGCCCACCAGCAGAAGAATGGATGAGGAAACGTTGGCACGTATGCCCAATGGAATACTTGGCATCGCTAAAAAACGAAGAGAAGACCATCATGGCATGGATGGACCTGGTGAACATTATAGTGCATGGCATTAGCCAATCACAAAAAGAAAAGTATTATCTGACACAACTGTTAGAGAGAGAAAAAAATATATATAAAGACTTTCATAGCCAAGAAACAGTCTTTGGAGTTTGCCAAGAGGGAGGGGAGGGTAATGAAGGGAAGATAAAGCAATGAGTCAGAACCAACTCCAGGGCAGGGGTCAAGGAATCTTGGTGGTGCTGTGGGTTAAGTCTGGGTCTGGTAATTATAAGGCTGGCAGTTCAAACCCACCAACTGCCTGGTGGAAGAAAGATTAAGCGGTCTGTACCCATTAGAATTTCTTGTTGGAAACGCTACAGTCCAGGGTGTTGTGAGTCAGAATGACCCAACTGCACTGGAGGAAGTCCCGATTTCCCTGTGGTTTTGCTGCCGGGTACCTTTCTCTGTCCCGAGTCCTAGGCAAGACACCATGGCAGACAGCCTGTCACAGCGTCTTCAGCTCCTCTTGCCTCTGAGTGTACCTCAGACCTCCCTGTGTCTTATAACTTTGACTGTTTTACGGGCCAGGTATTTTGGATCATGTCAATTTGCACAATTTATACAAATGTCCCATTGTCCATTTCTGAGTGTTTTGTTGTGGTTAACAGGGTTTACCCATTTTGAGGAGGGGGTTCCACAGAAGTAACATGCCATTCTCCACAAAGCATATGGAGCCCCCAAGATTCTGGCCTTTCTGACCCTGCAAGTCTGGAACTAAATTCAACCCCATGTTAGAATAACCAACCCTTTGAGATCAAAAGGGCAACACTTACCCAAGGACAAAGATCAGAAAGAAGGAGAAATGGAAACCGGAAACACTGCAAGGCGACAGAGTGGCTGGCACAGGCATTGGTACCGACCGGCCGACCATGGGGAGACTGCCATGGGCACGTTGAAAGAACATGTGAATACACTGTTGAAGGTCAAACTCAGGCTCTGCTCACTGAGCCTTCACCTAAATCACAGGAAATGCTGATTCTTTTTAATCATCTGGAAAATATTTACTATCAACATGGCTACTCACTAAGGGGAGCCTCGTAACCTGGCAGAAGGCACGTTTGCCTGGTTTCTCTTGGGTAAAGTACCTCTTTTCCCCTTGGCCAGACAGGAATCTTTGTATTGCTTCGCATTTCTTCAGGGTGGGCTGTCAGTAGTGGCGGTACCATTTTGCATTCCCGCCAGCAAGGCGTGAGGATGTCCACTGCGCCACCTTGCTGCCAGTGATGGCTGGGGGACTGTCATTGTGTGGCTTTCTGGCTTCCTAAAATGTGTGCGGCTGCATCTCTTTGCTATTTTGGCTTCAATTTCCATAATGTTTAATATCATCACGCCTGCAGGCGTTGTAAGTAGAGTTAGGGAGAACATTCACTTACATAAGCATTCTCAAATCTGGATGAAGGCTTTCCTCCAATTCTTTCTTCACCTGAGGTTTGAATTGTTGATAATAACTTAAAGCATCAGATTTCCTAGGAGGGAAGGGAGGATATATTAAGAGCTATGAGGGCAAACATGATCTACCAATGTAGGTAGACTTCACAAAAAGAGGTGGC
>NW_022103896.1:43083203-43096805 GCF_000313985.2 Echinops telfairi | reverse complement strand
CGCTCACTAAGTGGGGGGTCCTCTGAGGTCAGATATAACCAGACAGTGCACTTGATCTTGTACTGTGGGCTGATACTGCATACACTTTCTATCTGTTTACAGGTTCGTAGCCAGAAAGACCAATGCATGATCAGACTCCTTTCCACACTGGACACGTGTGCATGCTGCTGTGTGCTCAGACTCCTTTCCACACTGGACATGTGTGCATGCTGCTGTGTGCTCAGACTCCTCTCCACACTGGACACGCGTGCATGCTGCTGTGTGCTCGCCAGAAGCACCGTGATTTACACAGCCGGTCGCCATGTCTCTCTTCTGTTGGCAATCAGCCTGTGGGGTTTGCTGAGAAATATCTCATTCCTCAGAACGGCATTCCAAGACCACCTCTCTGTGGCTGCACGTTGTTCCCCACGAGCAAAGCAATTTGTCCGTGCTTCACAGTTTCCAATGCACTTTCATGGGCATCCCGTCTTATTCAAGGTTCATAATCATCGCAGGAGTAGATGAGTCCCTTGTTCATATGGGTGAGAGAGCCGAGGCTCCAAGAAATGAAATGACTTAGTAAAATGTACACATTTAAAATTAGGAGGGGGGAGATCGCAATAGCCAATCTTTCTATTTACTATTCATGAGTTTTGAATATGTAATTAGGAGAGATCAGTCGCTAGAAAAGGACACCGTGCTTGGGAAAGAGGGGGGCTAGTGAAGCAGAGGAAGACTTTCTACAGGACGGTTTGACCCAGAGGCTGCAACGACGGGCTCAAACGTAAACCCATGGTGAGGATGGTGCAGGAGCCGGCAGTGTCCGTAGGGTCACTGAGCCAGAACCAACTGGATGGCCCCTACCGACAAGAAGAGATTCATATGGAGAGCGCTTCACATCGTGTGTGGGGAAATTCTATTACCTTTGAAAGCTGTTTTCCTGTGAGCTTGTTCAACGTCCCTTCATTTATGGCATAATGGATTTAGTCCTCATAGAAAGGAGGTGCCGTGATTTATTCGCACTTGGCAAATGTAAGCACTGAGGCGCAGAAAGGCTAGATGGCTTGTCCAAGCTGCTGAGCAGTAGAAGTGAGACTCCAGCACATGTCAACTGGTTTCCAAACCAGCTGTGGATCCTTGAGCCGCATCTCCAACAAAACCAAGCCATTTCCTCCAGGTTGCAGCCTGAAGCCTGACGTGGCAATGATACGCGCCCTCCAGTGCAACAGCTTCTATGAAATCACTCTCCCTCATTCCTCAAAAGTCACTTCAAATTCCACTTGCCTATGTCCTTGAACTTTGAGTCCCATGGAAGTGTAATGAGATAGGCAATGAAGTCTAGTTTCTAACACCTACTTTTCTGAGACCCTTTAAAGACACAAGCGTGTTTAGCGTTGCTTCAGCAGTTGGGTTTGAAATGTGAGGTGGTTCCAGAGCTGAAAGTCATGTGAGAGTTCAGATAGTATCACGACTATATAATTCTTCAGAGAAGCGCATCGTTTCTAACTAAAAAGAGCCATGAAAATAATTTGATTCGGGCCACAATTTGTTCTGCAGTCTAGCAGTATCTCTCCCTCATTCCCTCACTCCCTCTCCCCCTCTCTCCTTTTCCCCTTCTCTCCACCCCCCACCCCTACACTTCCTCCTTTTCCTCCCCTCCCCCATCACCTCACCACTTCTGAGTTGTAGCATTTGCCAAATTCCAGTGTGAAAAAACTCCCACTGTGGCTTATTTCATGATACCAAGGTGGCATCAGCTAGCTCACAAAACTCCTGCAAATGTAACTAACTCTCGCCAGCCAGAATCAGCCACTGAATGACATCACATTAGTGCATGCTTTCTTTATGCAATGTTCTGCCTGAAGCACTTCTCTGATTGTTGTTGTTGTTTGAACTTCTTATTGTGAGTTCAGGAGAAAGATGAGACTTTCCATGCTCACCAGACACCCAGAGGCAGCTCCACCCTGCTCTACAGGGTCTCTGGGAGTCAGAAATGCTCAGTGGGAGAGTTGGGTTTCTTGTGAATTAGGTCGGGGTTACATTTCAGAGCATCCTTTTTCTATTCAACAAATCATAGAACTCATCAAACCTCCCAATAACTTGTCCTGCCCATGCCCTATTTTTCACTCGTCTCCCTCTTGTGGGATCTAACCTGCCCCTTCTCCCAGTCAATACCTGTCTCCCTTCTAGCCTATTAATTCCCCTTCCCTTCCCTCCCCCACCCCACCCCGGGTAACCATCACAATCCGTTTCTTTTGGTGGGGAAATCTTTATTTCAATTTTCTCTTTTAGACCTGGTGATTGACTAACTTTATTCAATATAACGTCCTCCAAATCTATCCATTTCATGATGTGCATCCCAGTTTCACCATCACCCTTTAATAGTGGGTTTGTTCCACAGTGTGAATGAACCAAAGTTGATTTATCCAATCTTCCGAGGAGCATTTTGTCCTAAGTACCTTTCGAGTAACTCATAGAGAGTCCTGACAAGTACCTTGTAAGGAAGTTTCTACTTCTCAGTCCCAGGAAACGGGCATAAAGAAGCCACCTAACTGAGTCATGAAAGCACTAGCAAGGGGCAGGATCGGGGTTTCGATAACAGAGTCCTGCTGTTAGTCGCTGTACTGCCAACTGCTTCAACATTGCCTGGCTTGAAAGAGTCATCCTCCATGTCCTGAAAACAAACTCAGCCATTGCTTTCAAAGTCCCCTGCTGGATGCTGAGCCTCTGGTCCCTCCATCCCACCATATGTGCAAAACAAAAATGAACAACACATAACAAAGCCAAGCCTCTTGCTGTTCAGTTGATTCCAACTCATAAGGACCCTATAGGGCACGGTAGATCTACCCCACAAGGCTGGAAGCTTTCCAGAGACAGACTGCTCATCTCTCTCCTGCAGAGCAGGTGAGGGGTTCAAAACAGCAACCTTTCCGTTAGCAGTCAGAGCTTAACTGTCAAGCTACCAGGGCACCTTCCATCATACCTATTAAACCTACAACCAACAAGTTACATCTGACTGATAGTAACCCTGTCAAGGGTTGCGAGATGGTTCACCTTTACTGGAGCAGAGAACTTTATCCTAGTCCCTCAGAACAACTAGTGGATTTGAACCACCAACCTTAGGAGTAGCTGTTCAATGCTTATCCAACGGGGCCACCGGGGCTCCTTATCATACATATGATTAACAATATTTTCATTCTAAAGGAAAATATTGATTATGGCCTTGCCCTGCTCAACTGCCTTGAGCCCGTTTGATGCACATATATAGTAGACCCTCCTCAGCTTGTCCTCTAGGCCTGCTGTGGTCAACTTCTCTAGTCTCCGCTCCAGCTCCCCAGAAGGTTCTGTCTGCTGCAGTCACACCAAATTCCCTGCGATTTCTCTAACAGCCCTGTGCTCTCCCACCTCTGTGCACATGCTAATCTTCCCATCTGTCAAAGTCCTACCATCTTTCAAGGACTTATTCAAATGCCACTGCTCAGCAACGTCTTCCCCCGTGTCCTCGGTTGGAATACATTTATTTTCTCCTTCCCTGTTGTCCCGCTGCACTTTACTTGTGCTACCTCCACTGTAGCACTTACGACAATCTGGTTTTGATTATAGCTATATTCTGTAGTGTGGGAGAGATGCCTGTCTCCCTGACTAGTGAATGAGTCTTTGAGGGCAGGGGCCAAGCTCCAGTCCTCCTCATCGCTCTCCCACGGACTCCAGGGCAGTGTCTTGCTAATATCAGGGGCGGGATAAGATATCTGTGAACTCAAAGGCTAGATAAAAATCCATAACTTGATGTGAACTGGGCATCTACCCCAAGGTCATTGCCTGAGAGCAGGCGGACCCACACCCTCAGCCAACTAGAGAAGCCCCGCTGGCAATGAGACCTACGTAGCACTTTGTACAGTGGCCACCAGGGGGCACGGTGATGAGACCCTTAGCTGATACAGGGAAATCCTACAGTTGACCTGACGAAGTCAGTCCTATGCCAGTTTCTGGAAAACTCGATTGCAGTAAATCACAACAACCCTGTACGGGGCCCCAAGAGGCTTTCCAGGGCAGATTTTTAGGAAGCGGTTTGCCAAGTGTTTCTGCCAAGGTGAGTCTGTACAGACTCGCACCTGCAGTCTTCAGTCAGCAGTCAAGTACCTTTCCTGCTGGCACCACGCAGGACTCCGCAGGCCCTGGACCTGTCCTTTTACCACCTCCACTGACCTAGACCAGGAGGACAACTTCAAGAGCAGTCCTCCTCTTGTGCACAGACACAGCCCGGTCCAGAGCTGCAAGCCCACCAGAGAAGGTGGCGTCTCCCATCCCATCAACCCAGATCCCATACTTTCTTCGGCCTTCCCCCTTCCGCTCCGCCTCCTTCGTCTCTGCTGTCTCCTTTTAAGGCTCCCAAGAAGACCATAGAGTCATCTGGCCTCTTTCCCAAGGTCAATGCCAGCATGATCTGAACATTTACGCTCCCTACCCCCTGGCAGGAGGAGTGAGAGTTGATTTAAATACTTCAAAGGATTCTCAGCCATAGCCAGGGGGAGTTTCTGGGCTTTCTTTGAACAGAGCAGAAAAACAACGGTTTTCAACGTCGATGCGCACATTCCGGGCCAGTCTTCAGCAGGCATCTCTCTGGGTTAATCTAGGGCAGGGTTTATCCACAGAGCTAACATTGGCATTGGGGGTTGAGGACCATCCAGTGCATTGTAGCACAGTAGTACTCCTGTTCTCTTCTCAGTAGCACCGACCCACAAATGCCTCCAGACATTGCCATTCTCCCTCCGCTGAGAGCCACTACTGCAGGGCTTTCCTGGCACTGACTTGTGAAGGGAGACTCCCGTTGGTCCCGCTCCAGCCGGCCAATTAGTAGCCCATGATCAGTTGCATGTCCTCTGTGGAGTTAGTGTCTGTCACTCAGCCCCTGGCAGAAGGATGCCTCTGGATGGCTGCCTCCGGGATGGGTGGCCAGACTCAACTACGACATTGGAAGTGATGCCCAGACAACCACCGTTTCAGCAGATGTCTTATTCAAGCTGGGTTCTGCTCCTTGGAGAAGTCTCTTGCCTCTGATGCTGACACTTTGAGCTGGGGTCCAGCGATGGACAAAAATATAGACAAATGAGGTCGACTGCAAGGTTCTTTTCCTAATTAGCCTGGATTTCTTCATGAGAATACTTTTGGAAGGGTTTCACTTTATGGCAGGATGCCCTAAATTCAAGTAACCAAGACGTCTGTTTTCCACAGCTGCTTTTAAAAATACCATTGAAAGGTCAATGGGCATTTAAATGGGGTACATATAATATATGAATTATATACTCATGTATGTGGGACTTTTAAATGCTCCTGGAAAATTGAGTTCAAAGATTAAAATAAAATATACACTTTATTTCTCAAAATAAGTTTTATCAAGTTCAAGACACTTATGAGCCATTTAGTTGATCCATAAAGAGTTAAGGATCCTGGGAATTTAATTGTGTCATTACAGCCTTTTGTATGTTATTAACTGAAGATGGTTCACTTTAAAGGTTTTTTTTAAGGTGGTGGTGATTATTGTTGTTGTTGTTGTTGTCGTTAGGTGACATTGAATCCATTCTGACTCATTGCTACCTTATGCACAACATCGCCAACTATTACGCTGTCCTGCACCGTTTCACGATTTTTCCGTTCTCGAGCCATTGCTGCAGCCGTACTGTCAATTCCTGTCAATTCACCTCCCTAAGGGCCGTCCTCTTCTTCCTGCCCCTCCACTTTACCAAACATGATGTCCTGCTCCACGGACTGGTCTCTCTTGGCAACATGTCCAAAGTACGGGATAGAAAGTCTTTTAAGACTAGGAAACAAAAGAAGGAGAAGGAAGACCATAAAGTGAATACCTAAAGGTTCCCCACTGAAACCCTTGCAAAATTGCCCTTGTTTCATGAAAGGATGGAGAAGGAGTCTCTGAGAAAGCTTTCCTGTTAAAGCAGCCCTCTGGCTAACGTTCTCAAAACATGCTCATCATAAGATGGTATTATTCTGTGGTCTTCCAGAAGCTCAAAAAGAAAAATGGTTTGAGGATCCAAATAAACTGTTGCCGTCAAGTGACCTTTGCTCATGACTGGTCCACTTTTGCTTTGACAGGGCCATTTCTACTTCTTGGTTGTCATTGCTCTGATTGTGCCTCGTTTTGAGCTCATACTACTAAAGCCGTGTTTCAGCTCTTCTTACAACTATTCAAAGAAATGCTGCAAGATCTTGATGTCACTCGTGTAATATTCCCACTGAAAGCTCTGCCCTGTGCGGTAGCTGATCTGGACACAGTCTCTGTACTCATTGAGCAGAACGTTTGCTCAACTTTAATTGTTCAGTCAGAATTCTGTAAGCTGAACCAACTGAGATGTGAATGGTGCTGGCTATTGTTTTTGCTGGTAATAGTCTGTTCCCATTTAGAACACAAACAAAATTAGTTTTGTGTCTGGTGTGCCTGTCTCATCTTCAACGTCATCTCCTCCCTTCTTAAAATGAGTTGTCCATTTGTAAATGGCTTTCTTTGTGGTCTTGTCCCCATCAACTCTGTGTGGGTTGGATATTTATTGGGGATAGGCATCTTAAAGGGACTAGGCAGAGAAAAAGCTGAATTACAAATTCAGGACCAAAATACCTCAGCAAAGCAAGCTGGGTGCTGTGGAGGGAATAATGCCCATCTGAACTGTACTATGTTGAGCGGAAATGGCTGCTGCTTTAGAAAGCTGCGTCTCTCAGTTACCCTATCAGGCCATCCAAGGACAAGCATGACTTGGCCTTAGGTAGTTTCCTCAGAAACTTTTGCTGAGTTTTTGAGCGGCATCTTTGGAGCATCTGTTGGGTTCTTCCTTTGAGCAGCACGCTCCTCATTAGACCTTTGTCTTATTACTAATCGTCTTGATCTTCCAGAATGTTGAGCTCCACTCCTGCACTGAGAGATCTCTCTGCCTGGATATCTTTTTATTTATTTATTTTTGCTCCTTGACATGGAAACACTTTCAAACTGTAAAACTTTTCATCAAAAAAGCTACGATTTTAGCATTCTTCCACCCAAAGTTTACCAGGAGGTTAATGTTGGTTCTCGCGTCATCTGAGCAGAATTCCTGGTTCTCAGATAAGTCCATGGAGGTCCTTTCACACCGATGTTGAACCCTTCTTAGTGCCTTCAAGCAGATATCCCAAATTTGTGTGAGTTTGGTGCGCAATTTTTTGAAATCCGTTCATAGTCTTTTCATAATGTGCTTTCCCATGAATTTTTAAGACCTCCTCATGTGCTTGTATATTGTATTCTATTGTCAAATCACTACTGTCCTCCAACCTCTCTCTCTCTCTCACACACACACACACACAAACGCACACACGTGCACACACACATTCACACACAAGGGCACATATGCACACTATTTTTACCCAGCTTCTTTTCCTCTTTGGAAAAATTTAATATATATGTTCCTAAATGAAGATAAAATAGCTTGTCAGCGAACATAAGAAACTGCAGAAATTGTTCACAAATCTCCCAATAACTTGCTTTTCTGTAAAATGCAGCAGGACACGTTTATATTATGCTGGTGCTCAAAACGTTTCTTTATGAAGCTTTCTCCTCAGTGTTAAATGGCCTAAAGTACCATATGTTTCTTAATAAAAAGCCATGTAAAAACCTACATTAATAAACTGAACTCAAAGAAAAGCTGCCTCAAGACGGCTCTAACCAATCCTTTTTATGAGCTTGCCAACAATTTCAAGATTGTTTTAATGAAAAAAATTTATGTTCCTGTCTTTGTGGACCACAGCACGCCAGTCCCCAGCTGCTGGGCCCCTCCCCCACCCAGGCCAGTCAATTCTCCAGCGCCTTACCGAAGGGGTCAGTGTTCTCTTGGCAAGCAGTTCACTGCAAGGGCTGAGCCATTCTGGAAACCCGTGCACACATGGCCCAGCCGCTTCTTCTCCCAGCACACCCCCTCTCGAGGGCCTCAGCATGCACGCACGGGTACACTGTTGCCACCCCATGGTCATTGCAACCTCTCCTGAGCCTACGGTGTGCAGGAGGAGGCAAGAGACCACAATGCCCCGTACGTTAATGAAGGACAATCCTTAGCGTTCCATATGAGGGGCCATGAGCACATGTCCTTAGTTAACATGGTTCAAGGGGCTGGAAGGGAAAGAGCTTGGCCTGTACAGTGAGTTATCATGTTATATTTATTATTTGCTGGTCTACGCTAGGAGGAGCTCTGGTAGAGTAGTGTTAATGGGTTGGGCTGCTCACTGCAAGGTCAACAGTTCAAAACCACCAGCCGCTCTGTGGGAGAAAGATGAGACTTTCTACTCTCATAAAGAGTTATAATTCCAGAAACTCACAGGGGCAGTTCTACCCTGTCCTAGAAGGTTGCTATGAGTCAGTATTGACTTGATGGCTGTGAGTTTGGCTTTGGGGTTTTGAGGGGAGGTGGTTGGTCTCCATTCAGCATAATGGATGCTAAATTCCTTGAAGGTGGGTCTAGTATGATATATTAATTATATGCCAGTAAAACTGTATAAAAACCAAGGTTGTCATAACATCTCAGAGAGAGGCATGGGTCTATTGCAGCCTCTTTCCTCCTCTCTTTGTTTTGAAGGCATCTTGGTTTGGAAGAAATAGTAACCACACATCTTTTGATTGCGTGGCCGTCATCATTGTTTCTTGGTTCTACTTCACCCCACCCCCCTGTCTTCAAGTGCATTTATTTTTGAGAAATACCAGCTCGTCTTCACAGAACTGCCGAGCTCAAGGAAGGACTGTGAAAATGCCACGGTTCTGCAAAGACAACAGAAATGACATATGACTTGGTCTCTGGGCGCTGAGCCCTTCTTGGGGGCACAGGGAGCACTGAAAGAGAAGTGACACCTTGAATCCATCTGGGTCACAGCATCTCTCCCCTCCAACTTAATTCCGAAATGAGCCTGGATGGGTCTGTGTGCTTGCTTGTTTGTATCTTATGCCATGGAAGATGTGTGTGTGTGTGTGTGTGTGTGTGTGTGTGTGTGTGTGTGTGTGTGTGTGTTTTAAGCATTTTTAAACACTCGGTCTCTTGCAGTCTGGAGTGTAACAAAAATAGATGTGGTCTTGTGTGGCCACAGAAAGAGAACCGAGATGATTAGTAACAGTGCTAGGGGTGATATCCTGAACCTCTGTAAGAAAGAACCTTCCGGTCGTTACAGTGCTGTAATGGAAGGTGAGAGCTGGCTAGAAGACCGTGAGCCGACCACTCCTGGAAACTGCAGAAGGAGATTTGGATAACCTGGTCGGAGATGTCATAGCCCAGATTCTTGCTGTGAGTGGAAAATTGAGCTCGGTGACAGGTAACAGAAAGGAAAACCCTTTGGCCCCGTGACTAATACAAACGTGTTCTTATGCCTTCCCTCACGCGTCTCCTCAAGCTGGGTGGACTGATGTGCTTTCTTCTAGGATCCGACCTCCAGGAGTCCAGCTCCAGGCCGTTCGTATCTCAGAGGACCCCGCCGGTTCTGGCTGGAAGATGCCTTTCCGTTGAGGGCTCGCTGTCGGTGAGGCCGTACAGTTCTTTTCGTTGCCCCCTTGTCTCGTCTGGCCACATGTCCTTTTTTTCCCCTCCTTTTATCATCGGAGTAGTTTTCCTCCTTCTCTGGTTTCCATCTGCATGAAAAGGTTCTGACCCTTGACTTCTCTTGACTCCTGATCTCTGCACATGCCCGGACTTTTGCTTGTCTGCTCCTTGTCTGAATTTCTGCTTTGCCTTGATCTAAACTTACATGTGTGTTCAACTCCTAACTCCCCGCCAATGGACGGCGATGGTTAATGGGTTGAGCCCTTAATTCGCCTGCGTTCAAATCTTCCTTCTGTTACTTGCTAACTGGGGTGCTTTTGAGAGTGTCGTTGCCCATGGAGCAAGGGTACTTGGCCTTCTGAGCATGGTCTTTCTCAAGTTGTGAAATGGAAATAGGTGGAGGACTGGTGTGCTAGGGGAGTTGTGGTACAGACTGTGCCAAATAAATAGTACTACAGAGATTGTTTCACAACGGACTTGATTCTGCCCGGGCTCTCGGTCAGATGCCTGTTTCAGAACCCTTCTTGGTGAGCCCACATTATCAACCACGATTCCCAAGGCCGGCTTCTTCCCTTCCTCAATAGAACACATATGGTCCTGTTAAATTGACTATAAACACATTTCCATCAAATTAGACCAGTTGGCCAACGTGAGGCCTTGGATGGCACAAATCCTCAAGCTTGACAGATAATCAAGAGGTTGGTGGTTCAAGTCCACCCAGAGGCAGCTAAGAAGAAAGACTTAGTCATCTATTTCTGAAGCAATCCGTCATTGAAAACCAATGGACCCAGCTCTACCCTGACCGCCCTGGCGTTGCTATGGGTCAGAGTCAATGCCAGAACAATGCTTCCTTGCCTTTGTTTTTAATTTGACAATTAAACTGCACTATAAAATTGGAATTCCAATTCGCTGTGTATAATGAAGTTAAATTTAAGGATCCCCAAAATCTTTTACAATGAGAGGGTAGCAGTGAGATATTATTCATATTCAAAATAGCTGCCACCACCACCAGTTTTGCATGCCCAGTTGCAGTAGGGATAAGACAGCAAATGCAAGAAGCGTGGCACCCCCAAATCCCACTCGCCTGTGAGGTACCGTTCTGTAGGAGTGTGTGACTAAATTCACCAGCGTGTGAGTTTAGAAGTCAGTCCAGCAAAGTGAGATCATTTGTCAGAGTTGCAAATTCACTACTCCCTACTATGTTTAGCATTATTATTCTGTCTCAGGGCAGCCAACTTAAAGAGAACCAGATATCATGCGGGTTCAGACAAGAGGGCGTGGAAAGATTTTGGATGAAACAGGCACACTGCATTCTTGTTCGCCACTGGCTGCTTCCTGAATCTGTCCATCAATCTTAAACTCACCAGACTCCTGGAAGCGGGCCTTGAGACTTGAACCAAGCCTCACTCCAAACCCCAAATCAAACAGAACCAAACCTACATGTTAATGTTTCACGAAACCGTGAACGGAACCAACTTTCCTGGGCCAGGAAAAGTACAGCAGCTTGACTGGGCGCCAGGACGACATGTTTCATGAGACAGCGGGACAGGAACAAGACCAGATCACAATAGTCCCTGAACTGCATCGAAACCAAACAGCTAGACGCTATATTTCTTTCAAAGGGACGGCACCCTGGCCTACACACAACCCTGACCTTTGTGCCTATGATATATAATTCAATACCCATAGCGTTTATCTTGGGCGAGTTCTTTTTCTCGGGTCAATTCTCTCTTTATACAAAGGGGATAATGATATCTGCCTACTGAAGTAGAGTCCTTTCGAAGATCAAATGAAATAATAAACACGTCCATCATTATTATTGTTTGCTTTTCGTTGTTTCTAGCGCACAAGGGGTCAACTCTGCCATTTAAGTGCCCCTGTCTGTGCATATAGTGTTCATGGGCTGCGTTGGGCTGCTAAACACAAGGTCAGCAGTTCGAAACCACCAGTCTCTCTGTGGGAGAAAGACGAGGTGTTCTACCCAGCAAAGAGTCACGGTCTTTGAAAACCCACAGGTAGTTCTTGGACTCCCTCGGACAGGGTGGCTATGAGTGAGACTCCAAAGACCAGACCGAGGTCTATTTCAGTTTTATATGTTCACTGGCCACCAGAGGGCAGCAAAAAGGAGGGAACCCTGCTGAAACTTACTAGTAGCGTGTCCTGTTTCTAACAGAGTCCTCCCTACTGTCAAACCAGTCTGACCCCCTTGCACATATTAATGCATTTAATCCTTAAAGCAATGCTATGAAATGGACTCTGTTATTATTTCCATAAAGCAGATGAGGAAACCGAAAGAGAGAGGTGAAAAAAAGCAGATGGCAGAGCTAAGATTTGAACCCAGGCAGCCGGTACTGCTCACAGCCCATTCCTGACTGCTCCTGGAGACTCATCTTGGTGGTGCTAACTCAGGATAGGTTCGGATCCTGGTCTTGTTCAGAGGCATGAGTGGAACTGTCACCCCAGTTGACTTTGTCTGTTCGCAGTTTGGCATCCCAGAGTAGCAAGCAAGAGTGAACGCCTAAGCCAGAGCTTTTTGAATGGCGTCCTATCCATCCAAGTCGGGGACCAATCCAGGGCGCACACATTCACTAAATAACAAACAGAAAGAGGTTTCCATTGGAGCCCAGCAAGGGAGCACTCCGGCTGCCATGTAGGAAAATGATCAAGACGATTGCCCTTGATAAAAAGAATAACAAAGCACTTTCTCTAGCGACGGCTGGATCCGACAGGCCACTCTCCTTTTGTGTTGTACTGTGTCCCAAACTTTAAAGAACCAAGCCTAGCAAGACAAGAGAGAGTTGACCCAGTTCCATCCTCACAGCAATTCCCATCTTCTATTTGTTGTTGCTTGTTCTTTTTTTTTTTAAGTGAAATTTGAGGGAAATGCCTGTCGTCCCACCCCTCCCAGCTAAGCCTCTCAAATAAGAGTTCTCATCCACTTCCCTGCAGCTTCATTTCCCACACCCTCCGCAGCCCGCTTCAGGGAGACCTCTGTCTGTCACTGAAAGTAACATCAGAGAGATCACTAGGTCCCTGCCAACGGCCAAATCCAATGGCCATTTGTCCAGCGTTTTGGATATGCCTGCAGCTTTTGCCGTTGCCAGTCACTCTGTCCTTCGTGAACCTGGTCTGAAATTCTTCATTTGATCACCTGAATTCGGGATCCACTACTGCTCTTTGAACACTGTGTTAGTCCAGGTTGACTAGAGAAACAAATCCAGAGAAACCCATATATATGTAAGAGAGAACTTTTTATCAAGAAGTAATTATGCATCAATAAAACATCCCAGCCCAGTCCAGGTCAAGTCCATAAGTTCAATATTAGCCCATAAGTCTGCTATTAGGCCATGAATTCCTCTTCTGACTCAGGCAGCACAGGCAATGATGCGGATTGCAGGAAGATCACAGGCCTGTGGTGGAAAGACCTGTGGGTCCAACGGCAGTGGATGCATGTCCAGGACTCTGGCTACCATCAGCATGGCTCCATGTGGCTTGTCAGCAGGAAGGTGAAGCAGAGAGTGTGTCCCGCCTCCAGGGAGGAAGAGAGGAAGTCCCAGAATCTCCATAAGAAGGCCACACCCACATGGAGGCATCAACCAGGCTGTGACCTGATTGACAGGCTAGACTCCAGCCCTATAGCATGAAATTATGTAACTACCACAAGCACTGTTGTTTAGTCAGCTGACTGGCTCTTCACCACCCCACCCCCATCTCTCTCTCTCTCTCTCTCCTTCTCATCCCCTATCTACGCTGTTGTGCTCAGAACTCCTAGAGACCCTATGCACAACAGGACAAAACACTGCCCAATCTCTGCAACCACGAATCTGCTATTTTAAATATTTCATATGTGGACTATGTAATATATGTGCTTTGATTTCCTTCCCTATAATATATTCAGGGTTTATTCATGCTGTGGCATGTTACTACTTCAATTCTCTTTGGGATGAATAACACTCCATTGTAAGGTAATATTGCATTTTGTTTACCCATTCAATTGTTGATGGGCACTTGGGTGGGTCCCTCCTTTAATACTGGCTCCTCCATTGGGCCTCCACTCAAGTACTCCCTCAAC
>NW_022103896.1:43075084-43082421 GCF_000313985.2 Echinops telfairi | reverse complement strand
AGGGAGGGGAAAAATGAGGACCTGATGGCGGGGGCTTAAGTGGAGAGCAAATGTTTTGAGAATGATGAGGGCAATGAATGTACAAATGTGCTTGACACAATTGATGTATGTATGGATTGTGATAAGAGTTGTATGAGTCCCTAATAAAAAAATTTTAAATAAAAATACTGGCACCTCTCCGCCCCCACCTATGGTCCAAAATATGGAAACAGATTCTACCTGGTCTTGCTGCCTCCAGTCCAGACCCTCTGTTCCACTCTCTGTGTCTCCATGGTGACAGAGAAAGTGTCCTAAAATACTCCAGTCCCAGTCTGACTGTTTCTCCTCTACTTGACATCTTTCAGTGGTTCTTGTTTTCCAGCTCATGGGACGTAATTAGCCTGGCATTCAATATCCTCTTGACTTGCTTCTCTCCTGCTTTTCCACATGGTCCGAGCCACCCCCAGACATGTCCTTTTTGCCTCAGTCTACACACGCATGTGACTTAAAGTCTCTTAACTCCCCTAGCTTCTCTAGGCCTCTCTTCCTGTTCATCCTTCAAAATTCCACTCTCTCACCCCTTTCCATTTCCATAAAGACTGCCCTGATGTATTTTTCCCTAGACAGAGATGCTGTTTCTTCCCAAGACTTCAATGGAAGTGCTGCAATGGATAATTGTGGCTCATTCACAGTCATGGGTCTCCCTCAGGTAAAGGACCGTGTGGGCTTTTTCCTCTAGCCCCAGCACCAGGGGAGACACAGCATTCAGCTCTAGGAATGGATGGATTTTCTAAAGAGAAAAACAACCAACCACGGGAGGCAGGGTGCAACTGAAACACCATGCCTTTCATGCTGATAAAATGGTAGGTCACTTGGAAGGGGAGCCTGACTTTGAAGACAGCTCATCCCTTCTTACAGTTCTAAAGGACAGTGGCGATTCTGAAAGCAGCAAAGTATAAGTTGAGTGAGAGTCATATTGATTTTATTTTTTATATAAAATCAAGGCAGGGGGGATGTTAATAAGAAGCAGCAGAGGCAGACTGAACAGTGGGCCCAGTTCACAGGGGTCTTCTTGCCCAGAGAACAGTCCAAAGGGCTAGCTTATCCCTCCACGTGCCACTCAGCAGAACAAGCCATGACACTTGAGCATGCGCATCAAATGTGCTCTCTGGGTAACAGGGCATGTAGCATACGTGACTAGAATCACGTGGATCAGACTTTTTTGTTTGCTTGTCTTGCCAAAAAAGGAGTAGAAGCTGTTCTCTCTGCCTCATTCCCACCCCAGTCAATAGTAATTGAACCATCTGAGAAAATTGGTATGTACAGCTTCCCCATTTGTTTCGTAGAATTTCAGAGAAACACCACCATTGCTCAACTGTGCTATCTTAACGGAGAACTGGGCCTTCGCCAGGACACGGAAAGGTGGCGGGACAGGCCCTGATTGGGCCCACTTACTTGCTAGGTGAATTGTTCATTTTGACTGGACTCTAGGAACTTTAAGACCCAAAGCCTACTGCCACAGAGGGCATTCCCAACTCAAGATGAGTTGGTATGATGGAGTAAACGGAAGCAGACAGCATCACCTCTCCCCCAGAGACCAGCGGGTGAGTTTGAACTCCCAACCTTTTGGTTAGTAGCCCAATGTGTAAGCACGCTGCTCCTTCTAGGAAGGAGAGGAAAACGTGAACTTCTGGTTCTTCTCCAATGCTGATGTTAAGTTAACTAAAGGCTGAGGGATTCAGAAGGTGAAATAAGATGAGGGGTACAGTGTAGCAAGCTTCTAGTCAGTTATTGTCCATAAGTAGAGCAAGTGATTCCAGTCCTTTCCAAGAATGTGCATGCAGATTTCAGAGCAGCATGAAGATTATTTGCATGGACTCTGGGTTTAGACATCTGGGTTCAAATCCTCACTCTTCAAGCCATTAGTCATGGGACTCTCAGACAAGTTATTTAACCCCTTGGGCCCCCACTGCCTCCATTGTAACATGGGAATAATAACACCGTCTTCAGAGAATTCCTCTATGGAGAAAATGCCTGTAACACGTTTGGCATCATGCCTGAATCAGCACTTTGTAAATGTGAGCTGTTACGACTCTCAGTGTAAATTCTTAGAAATTGGCCTGCCTTTCAAGAGACTCCAGATCAGCCCAAGCGCAACGTGCCTCCACATCTGGGCCCCACATATTGGGCAAACTCCAGGACCACTGCCATGACAGCAATGGCAGAGGACCATGTCAGTTGATGAGAAAGAACAGATTAGCTCCGTATGGGTAATCACTCTGGCAATCACAAGCCATGCTTGCTACTGTCAGCATCACTGAGCCAACGTTGCTCTGGACAAGAATGCTGGATCATTCTGCATTTGTCCATAGGTATGCCAATCTATCAATGAATTCAAAACGCCCCCTCTTTGGAGTGATGAGGTAACAAAGGAGTTGACAGGCCAGATCATCAGGTCTGGAATCCTGCATCCAACTGCAGCCTGCATGCTGACTATCAGATCAAAGTGAAAAAGAAATCATGGGTAAGTGGAGCCAATTTTCCATGTACAAGACTAAACATAATTTAATTTTCAAATTTCAGACCAGGCTTTTAGGACACACCACTGGAAAAAAAATTTTTTTCTTGGATTGTCTTCTCTAAAGTCAGATGTATAAATCACAGAATAAATAAAGATGTGGTTTCCCCAGCGACTCTCTCAAGTGTTGTCTCCTTCCTGAAGACACGGGGTAGAATGGTCCGTGGAGGGACACCAGCAGAGAAGAAGATGGAGAGGAGATTTATGCAAGTTCTGAAAACTTCCCCAGATTTCACAGCTGTAGCGATTTCTCAAAAGACGTGCTAGGAATGCCCTACAAGAACACGTTCACTGATACCGTCCCCTAAATGGGATGAAGAATGTTCTCAACAACAACAATCACAGCAACAGAGAACCCATGCCTCAACAGCAGAGTGACACAGAGACTTCCCATATCAATGAGGACTCCATCAGAGAAGCAGAGCCATAGGTGGAATGGCTATATAGATATATGAGGGGTACCGAAGAAAACAAATGGAATTCATTTATTTATTCACACACATACCCTCCAAAGCTATGTATTTTGTTTTGTTCTGTTTTGTAAATCATTTTATTGGGGGTTTGTACAGCTCTTATCACAATCCATGCATGCATCCATTGTGTCAAGCACATTTGTATATTTGTTGTCATCATCATTTTCAAAATATTTTCTCTCTACTTGAGCCCATGATATTAGCTACTCATTTTTCCCTCCCTCTCTCACCTTCCCTCCCTCATGAAGCCTTGATAATTTATACATTTTTTTTCATGTATCACCTTCAAAGTACACTTCATTACATTTAATATATCTGTCAAATCTACAATTCCTTTTTTGGAAACATTTTTCAAAGTCATCTGTTTGGATGGCTGACAGCACCTCCTTCATGTTGTTCTTCACTTCTTCTACATCATCAAATCACTGTCCTTTCACGTTCCTCTTCATTCAAGGAAACAAAAAGAAGTCGCATGGAGTGAGGTCAGGTGAGCAATGTGCATGGGGCAAGAGAGGAATGCTGGGGTGGGGGTGGGGAGTTTGGCCCAAAACTGGCACACTGAGATGGTTGTGTGAGCAGGTGCATTGTCATGGTGCAAAAACAGGCTCCATCTGCCACAAATCAGGCCTTTTTTGTCACACACTGTTAGGCAATCTTTTCAGAACTTTTAAATAGAAAGCTTGTTTATCAGTCTACCTGGTGGAACAAACTCCAAATACAAGTGCACTATGTGTTGACATTTTCGTCCATTCAGGAAATTGTTGGGCATTCAAAACAATCAACATTTCACCATTTTTGAAGAGAAAACCACTTGGACACTTGAGTTTTGCCCATAGCACTGTCTCTGTAAGCTGTGTTCAACATCACAGTCATTTCTGCAGCATTTTTCCTGAGTAGAAAACAAAATTTCACAGCCACACGCTATTCTCTTAAATCGGCCAGCACAAAAAATGAGTTCTGAGCAAGACTGCTTTTATGAAAAAATTCACTGGGACCAGAGAGAACCTACCCATGATGTCACTGAGTGCACTAATTCAGACCGAGTTGCTCAATGCTCACCTTGCTGGAAAAATGCATACTACAAAAGCTCCGGTCCACCCAGTGCCAATTTCCATATTTTTGGGGTAGCCCCTCGTATATGAGCCAGAAGGTCAGCAGTTTGAAAACACCAGTGGCTCTGAAGGAGAAAGATTGTCCTTGCTACTCCTATAAACAGTTACAGTCTCAGAAACCCACAGGGGCAGTGCTATCCTGTCCTATAGAACTACAATAGTCTGTATCGACTCAACAGCAGTGAGTTTATATTACATATTCACATGCTTATGCATATATCTATGTAGAAAGAGAGAGGGGGGAATTCCTGGGTTATGTAAAGGGTTACATGCTAGAAAGGTTGGCCATTTGAAAGCCACCAGAGCTGCCCAGAATACAGACATGGAGCTTAGCTTCCAATTGATCAGCATCCTATGCAGAAGATGTACTTTGCACATACAAGATCACCACGGATTGAAATCCACTCAGTAACTGGTGTGTGTGTGTGTGTGTGTGTGTGTTTATACATACATACATGCACACATATACATGCACACACCTATTAATCAGTTGTTGAATGTATGTACATATATGATGTGTGTGTACATATAGTTACATATATATTGTTGTTGTTAGGTGCCATCCCAATCCATGCTGACCCTATGTACAACAGAATGAAGCACTGACCCATCCGATCCATCTTTACAATTTTTCTTATGTTTGAACCGATTGATGCGGCCACTAGGTCAGTCCAGCTTGCTGGTGGTCTTTGTCTTTTTCACTGGCCCGCTACTTGACCCAGCATGCTGTCCTTCTCCAGGGACTGGTCTCTCCTGAGAGCACGTCCAAAGCACGTGAGACACACGCTCACCATCCTTGCCTTAAGGAGCATTCTGGCTGTACATCTCCCAAGACAGATTTGCTTGTTCTTCTGGCAGTCCATGGTGCTTCAATAGCCTTTGTCAGCACCATAGTTCAAATGCATCGGCTCTTCTTGGGTTTCCTTGTTTTATATATATGCATAGACAGACTGTATATTTATAATAATTAAATTACTTAATTTGATTATGAAATATACTACTCATTAACACTGAATCAATTCGACTCATAATGACCCTACACTGGGTTTCTGAGATGATAACTTTTTAAAGGTGCCCAGAGCCTCAACTTTCTCCACAGAGCAAACTGGTGGGTTTAAAATGCCTGGCTTGCAGTTGGCAGCTCAGTGCCTAGCCCACACCACCACCAGGGCTCTTAGATATACATATACAGTGGCAGCTACATAATTTCATGTTAACTTGAAGATATATAAACGTGTAAGGGTAGTATTCAACCTGTCATTTAAGTCAAAGCCTAATGGTGCCTACTTGTGGGCATGGCCTTCTCATAAGGAAGGTGTTGGGAACCTCCTCTTCTCTTCTCTTCCTTCGCCTTCCTGCTGACTGACCCTGATTGCTACCAGAGTCACCACCATTGGATCCACATGATTTTTCACCCACCAGCCTGTGATCTTCCTGCATTCTGTATCATTGCATATGGCTGCGTGAGTCTGCAGAGGGACTTATAGACTAGTATCAGATTTATTGACTTGAGTTGGACTGAGCGGGATTTTGTCTTGATAAAAAGCTCTTCTTTACATATATATGAATGTCACTGGATTTGTTTCTCCAGTTAACCAGGTCTAACACACACAATGCCAAATATATAAAAATATATTTACAAGTAATTTATGAATACTTATATTTATAAATAATTTATGAATAAACATTTATATGTATGAATATTTATAAATAGCTTAGTAGTATAAATATATGAGAGTATATATATTTATATGATGGTAAATCAAAAGGCATTGGTATCAGGGATCCAATTCATATATGCATGAGTTTATTGCAAACACAATGTGCTGCAACCTTTCTCTCCAATCAGTGGAAGGCTGCAGACAACTTCTTTCAAGAGCACATTTGTTTCCATCTCATTAAATTCATTGCCATCATATCATTTCCAACTCATAGCAACCCTCCAGGACAGGGTAGATCTGACCTGTGGGAGTAGAAAGCCCCATCTTTCTCCCCTGGAGCCATGGATGGTTTTGAACTCCTGACCTTCATTAACCCAACATGTAATCCACTATGCCACCAGGTCTCTCATTCTTATTAGGGCGCCTTAAAAGAAAAAAGAAAAAGACCAGACACATACTGGTTTCTCAGGGGTTCTGCTGGGCCAGTTAAAGGCAAAGCAGGGAGGCGAGCTGAGAAGGTCAAGGCGACCACACGAGAGATTGCAAAGATCATCTTGACAGGCTTTCTCAGAGAACACAAGATGATCACAGGGCTTGTACTGAACAAGCTGTCAGAAATGGAAACCTGCCCTGATGAGGGAAAGGACAGGAAAGTTGAGGTGAGGAATTTGTTTCCATCCTGATAACGCACCAGCTTGCTTGTTGGGAACCCTTACTCCAAGCAGCCTACAGCCCTGATCTTGCCTCTTCAGACCTCGTTTTGGTCCCAAACTCAAAGAACATTGAAGGAGCATGATCTGAGTCCCTCGAGGCTGCCACACTGTCCCCTTGACAGCCTGTAAACAGAAGATGCCGAGTTCCCGGGGGGTGCACTAAAGAGATGGAAGCACCCACGTCGCAGATACACAGACCTAGACGATGTGCTGAGAAACAATAGATATACATTTTTATAGTGTGTGCTTGATCTAGAGCAGCGGTTCTCAACCTGGGGGTTGCAACCACGTTGGGGGTCGAACGACCCTTTTACAGGGGTCGCAGATTCATAACAGTAGCAAAATTACAGTGATGAAGTAGCAATGACAATAACTTTCTGGTTGGCGGGTCACCACAACATGAGGGACTGTTGTGGCATTAGGAAGGTTGAGAACCACTGATTTAGTGTCTGGGATTTAATAGCAATTCTTTTTTTATTTAATTCATATACCTATATAATTATATATATAATTTAGTTAAGTTTAAAAGTTAATATATAATTATATATATAATATAGTTAACTTTATAAGTTAATATAAATTATATATAATTTAGTGGCATATATAGATATAATTTATTTAAGTGTTGGACCACTATACTAAAAGTTGGCAGTTCAAATCCTCAGAAAAAAGATAAGGCTATGTGCTCTCATAAAAACTTACCATTTCAGTGGTTAGCAGGGGCACGGGGCGCTAACCCACCCAAGGATATTGTTTATATCTCCACAGGAAAAGAGGGACCAGACTTCAACCCAGTGCTCCAAGGCGTGAATACAACATGC
>NW_022103896.1:43064347-43072940 GCF_000313985.2 Echinops telfairi | reverse complement strand
AATGAATGTACAAATGCGCTTTACACAATTGATGTATGTATGGATTGTGATAAGAGTTGTATGAGCCCCTAATAAAATGATTAGAAAAAAAAAGAAAAGAAAATTCACCATTTCAGAAACCCTATGGAGCTGTTCAACTCTATCCTACAGGGTCTCTATGAGTTATGAGTAAGGATTAACTCAATGTCACTGGACAGAGAACAAATAAATATATGTATATGTGTGGGTGTATGTATATATAATGAATATATGTGTATATATAATTTGTAGTAGGGATTTGACCTGGAGCTTAGAGCCCACAGGGCATATATAATAAGGAAAAGAAGATTGTGTTAGTCCAGGTTGACTAGAGAAACAAATTCATAGACAGTCATATGTGTGTAAGAGAGAACTTTATATCAAAGAGCAATTGTACATTAAGAAAACATCCCAGCCCAGTCCAAGTTAAGTCCATAAGTCCAATATGTCCGTTGTTACTTTATAAATTCTTCTTCAGGCTCATGTAGCACATGCAATGACACCAAATGCAGGAAGAAAGATCACAGGCCAGTGGGTGGAAAGACTTGTGGATCCAGTGGCAGTGGAAGTATCTCACACTGGCGTGAGTCTCCATGTGTCTCCTCCAGCTCCAGGGCTCTGGCTCTATCAGTGTAGTTCCACATGTCTTGTCAAAAGGAATGTCTCCCAGAGATTGTATCTGTGTCCCACCGCCAGTGACCTATTTATCTCCGTAGCGCTTCCACATGAGGTCATCAAGCTGTGACCTGATTGTCAGGCTAAACTCCACCCCTTTACTCTTAATAGTCTCAAGTTGGCACCAGATTAGGTAACTACCACAAAGATAGAGGACGGGGGAAGTAGAAACCACAGGATGAGCTGACGCTCCTCAAGGATGAACTGAAACGGTCCTTCTTGCCTCTAACCTTCGTCATGGGGGAAGTGGAGTCCATGGTCACTGAATTACACATATATACCAGGATCAGGAGTCAGAGAAGCTGAGGTGGGTGCAGGTGAAGCAGCGGTAAGCCAGGCTGTAACTTCACACCACCGAGGTTAGACCGCAGCTCAACAGTGGCTAAGTGGCTACCTTCACTCAGCCCTGCCAATGCTGCATCCCTCTTGTGGCCCACCCTTAGCAGCCACATGCAGCAAAGGGAATTCTAGGAAACGTCCACGAGCGTGGCCAGGCAGGCATCTCACAAGGCCCTCAGAGGCAAACGTTAGAGCCCTCAGCTTCTGGTTTTTGTGGAATTCCTTTGGGGGGAAGTATCTTCCTCCATCTAGAATGGTTTAAACTGCACAGAATTGAAGTTGTTTTCTTCCTTTGTCATACCATTCACAGAGTAAAAAACAACTACTGCTCTTTCTGATAGTAGTGTGGGTATTCCAAAATCGGCATTTGTTCTAAAGGTTCTGAGGAAGTCCCTTGGGTCAGGAATACCCTTTATCCCCTACAGACACACGCATGCACCTGCTAATCTGTAGCGCTGAAGCATCCCGCGAAAAGTCCAAGTTTCATGTCTGTCCAACATGCAGCTGCCAGACCCTGGCAGGAACGCTCAGTATGAGAGCGATTCTCACCGTTCTTGCCCTCGCTGGCCACCAGAGCATGGAGGGCCTTTTGATTGGAGAGATCCCGTCGCTTGACACCAGGTCCCCTGGAAGGCATCACACCTGGACGGCTGGCTGCTCTTCAAAGTGCACAGGTGTCTCCTTGTTTACTGGGATGTGAGAGGGGAGCATCACCATGTTCGCCAACTCTTAAAAGTAGAAGGGGCGGGCAGTACAGAGCAATCCGAGGGCAGTATTAGATGATTTTTTTTCCATTATATTGACACCTAACTCTCCGGCACTGACAACCACAAAGGCCGTCGTAATAGGTTGGTAGAGGCCAGTGATCAATAGGAGATGGGATTGGTCTTTGCTTTCTGGTGCTGTTATAACAGGAGCACCACCAATGGCTGACGTTACCAAATGAGAATTCATTTCTGACAGCTCAGGAGGCTAGACGTCGGAATTCAGGGGGTGCCGGCTGCAGGGCAGAGTCTCGCTCTTAGCTCTGGGAGAAGAACCTTGACTCATGGTTTCTGCTCTTCCTGAGCTTCATGCGGTTTGGCATCTCTCTGCTCCCATCTCTGCTTGCCCACGTGCTTGTTTTAATACCTTTTATGTCTCAAAAGAGATTGTCTCATTAATCCTGTCCCATTATTATTACAAAGGCAATGCATTCCCAAATAAGATTACAACCAGGGGCATAGAGGTGAGGCATGACAACGCACCCTTGGTGGAGTGCTGGGGAGGGGACAGTGCAATCCCGACCAGAATTTTCAGGAGCGCCTGGGCAAGTTTTCTATGAATGCGGCTTAGGGAATGCTGCCCCTTTGCTGAAACGGAAACTCGACTCCCTCTTTAGGGCACTGGGGTAGTAAAACACAAGAGAACTTCCTAATGGAAATGAGAGTCTTCTCATTAAATTAAATGAGACTATTTAATGTGGGTGAAAGTGATTTAAAATTCACACACCTCCTGCAAATATGTTCTTGATTTACTTCTTAAAGAGGAAAACGGGTTTGGTAAATATTGCCAGGTATAATAAATCATAAAACATTTAGCACCGATTTGTCAAATGTCGTTGACATGCACTAGCACGTAGTGTTATTTTTGCCAACGCAATGGCTGATGTGTTAGGAGGGTTTTCAGCCAGTCGGGAAACACACAGTGAGCAAAACATCATGCCAGCTGATATGTTGGCTGTAGAAAATTACCCGACACCACAATATCCCCAAATGCTTACAGTCTGCCTAAGGTGCTTAATCAACAATACAAAGCAAGGTGTGAGAAGGGCCTGTCCATACCAGTTCAGTTTCTATTAAGCTAACCAACCAAAACACCCCTTCTCATGAGATTCCAACCCATCTCCTACAGCTGCCCACCATCCATTAAGAAAGGACCAGCCATCTAGAACAGCTGGCCTGAATCCACCATGACCATTTCTTCTCTGTTTGCACTCTTTCTGTACTTTGGGATGTTAGCACTTGGTCACATGTCTTGGGTGGTTTCATACTCTTTTAGGGGCCAAGCCCTTTGGTTACTATGAAAATGTGACTGTTACTTGCCTTTAAAGAGACCACCGCCAACTCATAGCAACACTAACTAGTGTTTCTGTGGCTTTGAAGATACGTGTAGAGGAGCTGACAGCCTCATCACTCTCCCTCAGAGCAGCTAGTGGATTTCAATCGCTGACCTCAAGGTGAGCAAGCAGTTGTTCACCTGACAGTGCCATCAGGACTTGCTGCTTCCAAAAACCTAAACTCACTGCCATTGATCTTATAAGATGGTATAAATGCCCCTGTGGGTTTCTGGGAATGGACATCGTTAGGGAGTAGAAAACAGGTAGTGGTTTCAAACTGCTGACCCTCAGAGCTCCTCAGCTTGCTGCTCGTTGTTGTTGTTATTGTTGCTAGGTGCCATTGAGTTGAGTTGGTTCCAACTCATAGTAACCCTATGCCCAACAGAGCAAAACACTACTTGGTCCTGCACCATCCTCACAATTGTTCTTGGGTTTGAGTCCAGTGTGGCAGCCACTGTGCCAATCCATCTTGTTCAGGGCCTCTTCCTTTTTTTCCCCTACCCCTCTATGTTAACAAATATGATGTCTTTTTCTGGGAACTGATCTCTCCTGCCAACATGTCCAAAGTACATGAGAAACAAAGGTCACCATCCTGCCTCTAAGGAGCACTCTGGCTGCGCTTCTTCCAAGGTGGATTTGTTTGTTCTTTTGGCAGGCCATGGTACTTTCCGTCTTCTTCACCAACACCATAATGCAAATGCATACATTCTTCTTCAGACTTCCGGATTCCATGTCCCCCTTTCACATGTATATAAGGAGGCTGAAAAGACCATGGCTTGGGTCAGGTGCACCTTAGTCCTCAAAGTAACATCCTCACTTTCTAACACTTTAGAGAGGTTTCGTGCAGCAGATCCACTCAATGCAAGGCTTCACTTAATCTCTTGACTGCTGCTTCTGTGAGCATCGATTGTGGCTCCAACAAGATGAAATCCTTGACAACTTCGATCTTTCCTTCATTTATCATGATGTTACCTAACAGTCCAGTTTAGGGATTTTTGTTTTCGTTACACTGAGTTGCGATGCATATTGAAAACTGCAATCCTTGGTCTTCATCAGTAAGTGCTTCAATTTCTCCTCACTCCCAGCAAGCCAGGTTCTTCATATAATCTAGCTTCTCTGATTATTTGCTCAGGATACAGATTGAATAAGTATGATGAGAGGATACAATCCTGATGTACACCTTTCCTGATTTTTAACCATTCCTTTGTTCTGTTTACACAACTGCTTCTTGATCCATTCACTGATCTATGTGCAGGTTCCACAGGAGCACAATAAAATATTCAGAAATTCCCATTCTTCTCAAAGCTATTCATGGTTATAATCCACACAATTGAATGTCTTTGCACAATCAATGAAACACAAGTAATCATTTTTCTAGAATTCTCTGCTTTCAGCCAAGATCCATCTGTCATCAGCAATAATATCCTTTGTTTCACTTTCTCTTCTGAATCTATCCTGCCCCTCTGACAGCTCCCCCTCAGTGTACTGCTGCAACCATTGTTGGATGATCTTCAGTAAAATCTTACTTTCATGTGATATCGGTGATATTTTCCTATAATTTGAGCATTTGGTGGGGGGAGGGTCATTTGCTGCTTAGATATGTATAATTTGAGCCACTCTGTGTGTCATCATGGTGTAATTGAATCCATCTTCAGAGGCTCTACCTTTATACTGACTCATTTTGACAATACCACCACCAGTCTGCCCCTTTTCTGGTAAGCATGGAGATTCTTATAGGTGCTGATATTGTTGAGAGGTGCCGTCCAGTCAGTTCTGACTCAGAGCCACCCTTGGGACAACAGAATGAAACACTGACCAGTCCTGCTCCATCCTCACAACTGTTTGAGGCCATGACTGCAGCCATGTGTCAATGCATCTAGTTGAAGGTCTTCCACTTTTTCATTGGCCCTATATTTTACCAAACATGATACCTTTTCCCAGGGACTGGTCTGTCCTGCTAACATGTCCAAAGTACATGAGATGATAGGTGCTCTAGAGGTTGGCAACTCCTTCTTCAGAAAAGGGTATGACGTTAAAGGAAAGAAGATAGTTCAATCACCAAAGTCTATTCCCATAGCCTACTGCGAAACTGAGGCTCTACAAGAGGAAAGGTCTTTACATGGAAAACATAGCACAGTCTCAGCACGCAAATGCTTCACAAGAGCAAAAATAGTCGTGGCATCTTCCTCCTTATAATAGCCACCTGGCTGTCCTCTTGGATAAAGCGGGATTTCAACTATCAATGTCAAAGGCATGGATGTAGTCTCTCACCTCACAGCATGAGTAAACACTGATTTGTCATTTTGAGGTCAAGCACTGTGATCCAGAAAAGACTATATGATACAGTCTTGAAGCCTGATGCTATAGACTTGAGTTTTAAGGAGAAGTCAGGTGTTATTGCAAAGTTCATCTTGGAATGCTACAATCGGGAGAGCAAGAAATAAATGTGTCCTAGTGGGTTCTTACCTTATTTTTCCTGTTAATGTTCCATAGCTTTTTAATCGACATCAACTCTTTTGTTGAAGTCTTCTTCCGTGATGGCAGCAGGTCGCTATCTGGTGGGTGGAGATTAGTGAAACCCAAGGACTTAAGGCTATTTTACACTAGAGCTATATTTCACAGTGTTACTGTGTGGGGCAAAGAGACACCAGAACTCTAAGAACGAGGAAGAGGTGCACAACATGAAATGGTTGAACGAGAGGCTCCAGAACCCAAGCACAGGGAAGTCTATTTCCCAAAGGACTCTTAGCCTTCCGTATCGAGTAAGTGCTCCGCCCCCACGGGGGGTTTGACTCTGCTATCTCTTTCATTCGTTTTCCTCTAGTGACAAATAGGTAAATGACTAACCTTCTAGACTTGCAGTAGGATCTCTTTCTTTCCAGGGTAACACATTTCCATAGGAAGCTGAAGACCACGCTTTGGTGATAGCACAGCCATCCTCTTGTTCATGGTCTAATCTTGAGAACCAATTGCAGTTTGATCCCATGGGAAAAAAACGATGCGGTAGCAGATACCTCTGGTGCCTGGGCTTCGATTCCTTGGCCCACCCTGTGGCTCTGGTGAACATTTCAGAGTCACCTTGCACTGCCAGCACCCATCTCAAGAGTATGTCTGGTTTCTGTACACATGCTAACCCCCAGGGATTTCATTGCCAAGGAAGACAGGTTTGGTACAGGAGCAGGAAAAAATCTGGAACTGAAGAAGGGTTAATGACCCCAGCAAATAACCGGGCTTGCCATCTGTTTACAGACAGTTCTGTATGCTTACCGGCGGTGGTATCAGAATCAAACTTTTCCTCTTGCCCCGTTTCACTCTCCTTACTACTTTGTTTCAAAAAATTCCTGTCCAAATAAATGACCTGCACCCAACTATTGACCTCAGGCTCTGCTTTTAGAAATCAAAGGACTCCCCACACCAGTCAGAACCCCTTGCTTCTCCCTTCCCAGGGTTCCAGACGCACAGATTCCCACATCCACACTCCTGTGCACACAAGAAGCATATTGTTTTTCAGGAAGCCGTCACACCGCAGGACTTCCTCCAGACCAAGCCCAAATCATGGCCACCAAGTCGATGCTGACTTAGAGCAGCCTCACAGGGCAGTCTCAGTAGACTGTGAAAACCCCTTTCAAAGACACTGGGAAAGGTCCTCTTCTTCCCCTGAAGGATCAGTTGCACTGGGACTTGCATTCCTTTTAGAACACTCGGAACTTTCTGCGTGGTGCAAATGGTTAACTAACACACTGGGCTGCTAACAACAATAACAACAAGAGCGGAGGTCCACCCCAAGTACCTCAATCCATCGCATGACTATCTTCATAAGCTTTGAAAGGCAATTTAGTAAAATGCAACATGCGTTCTTGATCTTGAAAATAATTTTGAAGAAAATGAAATGGAAGATAAAAATACTCCCCCCGTGATAAATCATCTCTCAACACACAAGTCAGCATAATGCACAGTGGTAAGACACTAAAATCACTGCACTTAAAATCAGAAAGGAAAAAAAACAGGATGTCTGTAATCACCATTACTACTAAGTTTACTATTATTTCTTGGTATTAACCAAAGCAATTTTAACAAGAGAAAGACATACATGTACAAAAGGTGGAAACTAAGCCCGGGTCACATAGCAGATTAAGCATTAGGCTGCTGACTGCCAAGTCAGACGCAGTGGCTCAGCGGGAGACAGACACGGCTTTCTCCTCCCATAGAGCTGTGACTGCCTCAGGAAATCCCCGGAACAGCTTCATGCTGTCCTATCAGGGCTCTATGAGTTAGATTCAAGTCCGGGCCAGTGAGTCTGTTTTGATCACATAAAATGATCACATTTACTTATGCCTGAGTGCAAAATTAATATATAATGAATGGGTCCTACAGACAAACCGGTGATAAGGAAGCTATAACTTCATTTTTGGTAACCACATGAGAGAAAGATACTGGAAAACACAGCACAAAATATACAAGATCCCTATGTGAATAAATACCTGGGATATGTGTAAGGAATAGAAAAGACTACTTGAATAAGTGGCAAGTCGTTCTTTGTTCTTGAACTGAAAGATTTAACCTCCTAAAACTGTCAATCTTGTGAAGTTAACCTATAAATACAACAAAAGCCAAATACAAGTAGTTACACATTTTTTTGAAGCAAAGCAAGCGAATTCTAAAGTTCATGAAGAAAAATACACAAGCAACATAGACAACTGACCCCCCACAAAAGAAATCCTCTTAGAAAGAAAATTGATGATGCCCTGCTGGTGTAGACAGTTCCTGGTTGCTTACGGAAAGGCTGCAGGTTCAAGTTCACCCAAAGGTTCCTCAAAAGAAAGTCTGGCCATTTAATTTAAAAAAAAAAACAGCTGTCAAAAGCCCAGTGAAACAGCTCTAGTCTAACACCCACCTGAGGTTGCCATGAGTCAGCATCAACTCCACAGCAACTGGTTTGAGTATTTAAAAAAAAAACTTAGAGTCATGAGACTTTAGTGTAAAGAGAAAGAAACACTATTCTAAGTAATTTTACATTACTACAGGCTCAATAATCAAAACAGTATGGTACTGGCACTCAAATAGAGACATATATGATTTCCTCAGAAGAGAAAACAAAACTGTAAACACAAATATGTTGCATAACTTAGTTTTGATTAAAATGGTATTTCAAATTTGTAGGGAAAAATAATTATTCAGTAAATGGTCAGGGAGCTAAGGGGTAGCCATCTTCTAGACAAATGATGAAACAAAAACCCATGCTATCTCCCTATGCGGAATATAGTTCCAGAAAGATCAAAGATGTAAATATAAAAATTAAAACCAGAAAAGTTCTATCAAATATCTTACAATATTTGACTGGGAACAGTTTTACTAACTGTGATATGAAATCCCAAAGCTATGAAAGACTATACTGACAGATTTGTCTACCTGAAAAAAATTTAAATTACAAAGCAAACACTATCATAAGCAGAATTTTTTTTT
>NW_022103896.1:43042853-43061226 GCF_000313985.2 Echinops telfairi | reverse complement strand
AGGGGCATCCAGGCAGCTCCAACTCACAGTGACCCTATGTGTAATTGGATGAAATAATACCCAGTCCTGCACCATCTTCCCAATTGTTCAATCTGAGGCCATCGTGCAGTCACTGGATCAGTCCTTCTCATCGAGGGTCTCCCCTTGTTTCACGGACTCGGCTTTACAAAGCATGATGTCCTTCTCCGGGAACTGGTCTCTCCTGGTAGTTTGTCTAAAGATCTCGACATCCTCACTTCTAAGGAATATTCTGACTGTTCTTGCAAGACAAATGTCTATGTTTGTGTGGAAGTCTATAGTGCGCACAATATTCTCCAACAACACCGGAATGCAAATGCATCGGTTCTTCTCTGGGCTTCCGTATCCATATTTGTGTGTGTATGTGTGTACAGATAAATAGATAGAGCTATATATGAATACGTATCAAATACACATGTGTGTATATTTCATATATGTGTGACTAGATACATAAATAGCGTGTGTTAATAGTTATTATCTCTAAGTGATGTGATTACTGGCCATTTCACTCTTGTAGATTTTTATATAATTACTTGACATTATAATCCCAGAATTACAAATATCGTATTGAAAAGACTGAAGTTTCTTAGTACATTGAAAAAAAGTGTCCAAATGAGAATCAAAAGGCCTAGGTCTGGTCCCAGATCCAACACTTAACCGCCAGGGCCATTTGTCTTACCTGTTGATGTGATTGAAAGCTAGCTCCCCCACCCACGTTGCTGCTGTTCGGTCCCGCTCACAGCAACCCCCTAGCAGCGGTTCTCCACCTTCCTCGGGCCGCCGCCCTTTCATACAGCTCCTCATGTTGTCGTGATCCCCAACCATAAAATGATTTTCCTTGCTACTTCATCACTGTAATTTTGCTATTATGAATCGTCATGCAAATGTCTGATATGCAAGCTACATTGTCATTGTTACAAACTGAACATGATGAAAGCATAGTGATTCATCACAAAAACAATATGTAATTCTATACTGTGAAAATTGATTTCTAATGACAAATCAATTAATTTTGTCTTGAAGCATGGTGTAGCATGGTAAGAGTCTTCACACCATGTACTCGTAGGTGGGCGTATCTGCATGTGGGCGGACCCACCTGGAGACGGACAGAGGAGCGGTGTCTCGGTTCCTAAGACCATTGGAAATATGTGTTTTCCGATGGCCTTAGGCGACCCCTGTGAAAGGGCCATGCGACCCCCCCTCCAAGGGGTGGCGACCCACAGGTTGAGAACCGCTGCTGCAGAACGAAATGCTGCCGATCCTGCACCATTCTCACAATAGTTGCTGCGTTTGAGCCCTTGGGTGCAGCCACTGTGTAAATCCATCTTGTTGGGATCTTCCTTTCTGCTAATGCTCTCCTCTACCCAGAACCACTCTTTTTTGCTCCGGGGACCTCCTAATAGCATGTCCAGATGCTTGGCAGAAAGTCTCACCCTCCCTGCTTCTGAGGAGCCTCTGGCTTTACCATTTCCCCCTATGTTAGTACCGTTTATTTGATTGCTTTCCAAGCAGAAATAGTAAACTAGATGGTTATTTAATCATTCAAATATAAGTTGTAAACATAAAGTTTTAACAACAATAATAATAATGAATGAATGGAGGGTTTTCACTTCAAGAATCCAACAAAATGTTAATGATCATATGACTATATGGAAAATTACATAAGATAAGTACACTTTTGAACTATATACTGGTTTTCTTTCATTCATTTCTTGGCTGTTTATGTTAGAAACTCACAAAATGAGATTACCTGCCTGAGAGTACAATACAATTTCTTCACATAAAATAGAAAATAATTAATAATGCTTGTATTTCAAAAATACTTCTAACATCATGAAAAATTACTTATTAGATTGCTCACCTCCTGCTACAGGTGTTACAAGAGTCACTGTGAAAATGTATGTAAAATTACATCAAAAGAGTGCAATCTTTGTGTGGATTTTAAATATGCTAAAAAATGAACAGTAGGCCCCATCTATGTGTGCTTTGGACCAAAAGATACTAAATTAACAGGTTATTTAAAAAAAATTAATATCAGCATTTTTAATCGTATGAACCTTTAAGAATCACTTTCGCTTATTGGAAAGAACAAATTGAAAATGAACTTCTACCTCTACTTTCATTTACTCCGTGCTTAGACAAATTATGTTACATCCTAGTTTGGGCTTTATTTTCTCTTGTAGACAAAAACGGATACGGTGACTTCTACCTACTTCTCCAAGCTCTATTTTAAAAGGTTTACTAAAAGCCTGCCTTTACTTGTTAAAACACCGATTTGCCAGAGGTTCCGGCGGTCCGCCGCAGGTTGACTAACAGTTGATAACTTAACTATTTTCTTATGTTTATCATGAGGTTGTTTGTTAGTCCAGTGATGGGGATTTTTCTTTTCTTTATGTTGAGGTTTGATCCATATTGAGAGATGTGGCTTTGACTTCCATCAGTAAGTGTATCAAATCCTCCTCACGTTCAGCAGGTAAGGCTGCATCACCTGCCTGGCACAGGTGGTCAATGAGTCTTCCTGCTGGTGGGTAACTCAACCATGGGGTTATCTTTTTTGTTTGTTTTCATTCTGCACAGTTTATTTTCAGTCCGTTGTTTCCTTATTACATTTCTTTTTATTAAAAGACCATTTTATTGGGGGCTCTTATAGCTCCTGTAACAATCCATACATCCATGTATCAAGCATATTTGTACATGTTGCCACCATTCTTTTCTAAACATGTACTGTCTGTTGAGCCCTTTGTGTCAGCCCCTCTTTTTTCCCTCTCCCCCACCTTCGTGACCCCCTTGATAAATTATAAATTATTGTTATTTTCATATCTTACACTAACCGCTGTCTCCCTTCCCCAATGGTTTCTGTTGTTTGTCCCCCTGGTGAGGGGTGGGGGTTACATGTCAATTATTGCGATTGGTTCTCCCTTCCTCCCCACCTCTCTCAACCTTTCCCCTACCCTCCTGGTATCACTACTCCCATTCCTGTTCCTGGATTCCATGTGTCATGAGCTCTTATCTCTTATCTGTACCAGTATACATGCTCTGCACAGTGAAAGGCAGGACTAGGGTCATGATAGTGGGGGGTGAGGAAGTCTCAAGGAACCAGAGGAATGTTGTGTGCTTCATCGGTCCTACACTGTGCCCTGACGATCATGGTATTTTCACTCAGCCTGTATGCATGTGAAAGCTGGCCAGTGTGCAAGGAAGTCTACAGAATAATTCATGCATTTGAACTATGATGTTGGTGAAGAATACTGAAAGCACCGTGGACTGACAAATGAACCAACAAATCTGTCTCGGGAGAAGTTCAGTCAGAATACTCCGTAGAAAGGAAGATGGCCAGACTTCATCTCTCATACAGTGGACCTATTCTCAGGAAAGACCAGTCCCTGGAAAAGGACACCATCGTGGGTAGGGGGTCAGCCAAAAAGAAGACCCTTGACCAGGTGGATCAACCCAGTGGCTGCAGCAATGGGCTCGAACATTAGAATTCTGAGAAGGAGCAGACGAGCCGGTTTCATTCTGTTCATCGAGTCTCGGTGCGCCACTCATACAGACCCACGGGCACCTAACAACAGCCAGCACGTCGACTCCCTCCCGTCTCCCAGGACCACAGGCGTCTTTGTTGCATAAACTGGTTGCATTCTAAAAACACTGTTTCTGGCACATTTGCTTTATTAGCCATACTCAAAAAATCTGAATGGACGCACTGCCCTCTCCCCTTGGAGAGTCTCTTCTCCCCACCTCCCACACCCTGCACACCGCCAGGGGCACACACATATACAGATTTATTTTGATTTTCCAAAATTATGTGTAGGATTACCAGAGAAGATGCTGAAATTGTGAAATAAGAATCGTCACGTCAGTAGGAATGTGGAATTGGAGCTCCACACTGCTTGTAAAGCCATTTATCGTTTCAAGCACAACAACTCCAAAAGAGCAAAACAGAAATAAATAAACTCTGAATAGGTGTCCAAAAAGCTCCGCTTTTTTAAGGAATGGCATCATGTTTTCAAAATATGCTCCTTTTAATATCTGAAGTAGCAAACCAGCCGTGGCTAAGCAGTTGGATTCCCCTTACCTCGGCCATCTCCTGGCTCCATCTCTCCCTCTCTCCTTTGTCCAGGCACCAGGATCTTCCAAAAGGTGTACCATGGAAAGCCTAGCATTGTGAGCGCTCAAGGGAATCATTCACAAGTCCAAAGACCTGCATCTTCCCATCTGCTTTACCACCTTGTGGAGTGTCTTTCAATAGCTTGAAGGATATTAGAAAATTCTAAAATTTCCTGAGGAAAGGCCCATTGGTTTAATTTTCCTTAATTCTATGCCATACCGAGCCTTTTAAGAAACCTCGGGGTATGTTAAGTCACTACAAATATAAAAGTCTGCAAATTGTTGCTTTCTGCCTCTAGGAGATAATTTAGTGGCACTCTGTTACAGTAGAAGGAGCAGCAATGGCCCTGTCAGGTAAGTAGTAGACCGCTAACGACCAAGTCGGTGGTTCAAACCCACTAGACATCCTACCAGAGAAAGACACGACTGTTCTTGTAAAGATTCACAGCCTCAGAAATCCTCTATAGGGTTTCTAGTAATCAAAATCAACTCGATGACAATGGGTTTAGATTAGGGAGGTGGTGATTTCGTGGTGGAATGATCACCTACCATGCTGGAAACAAACCCAGGCACAATTTCTAGCCAATATAGCTCATGGACAACCACCACAAGGCTGTCAATGAAGACTTACTGTGATGTTTTGAACAGATCCTGGTGGCATAGTGGTTACGCATTGGGCTGTGATCCTTGTGGTCAATAGTTCAAAAACACCAGCAGCTCTGTGGGAGAGAGACTGTGCTTTCCACTCCTGTAAACAGTTACAGTATCGGAAACCCACAGGGGTCGCTGTGAGTCACCATTAACTCGATGGCAGTGAGTTTGGTTTGGCTTTTTGGTTTTCCAGACGAGAAAGAAGGGCCTGGCCATCTACTTCCAAACATGATCCAATGAAAGTCTCTCTGGACTACAAAAGTCCATCTGCAACTGATCTTGGGGATGGCTCAGGACCAGGAAGCATCTCCATCCATTGTCCATGAGCTTGGACCAATTTGGTGGAAGCTAACAACAGGACAATGGGTATAAATCCTAATTTCAACACTAACCATTCAGCCCTATTTGCCTCTTTTTTTTTTTTTTTTTAATCTCACAGAATTACTGTGCGGAATGAATGGAATTATCCATAAAAAGGCATCAGCCAATGCCTAAATCAACAACACAGCCCATCATCGCCCTTAAGGCCATACAGACTCATAGAGGCCCTATAGAACATAGTAGAACTGTCCCCATAGGATTTCTAAGACCAACGCAGCAGACTGCCACATCTTTTTCCCATGGAGGAAGTACTAGGTTAAAATGGCCCACCATTTGTTTAGCAACTTAAAGCTCAAATAACCATTGTGCGCCCGGGTGCTTCTGAGCAGAGCTTTGCACATGATAAGCATTCAAGCCATGCTAGCTGCTATTTTCCTCGTTAATGGTACCACGGCAGAAAGTTTCTAATTGGCCCTTGAACACCTTGAGCGGGCTAAAGTTCTTCCTAAGCTCTGACTACCCTTGGGTCCTATGGAGAATCTTAACTCTCTAGATAACAAGTCCTGGGTAGCTTCCTGTTGTCTCAAGCTTTGAGATCCTGCTTCTCGGTGTGTACTGTCAACAAGTGCTTCAAAAGAATGCAGGCAAGCAAGCCAAAGCCATGTCTTCCATCTCACAGGGAAGAATGCTGACGGGCTGGTATGCTGCATTCGATTTTTATTAGACCAGCTCTTCTCTTACTACATTCCAGCTCAGCTCTGGACTTCAGCAGAGGGGTGGGCAGTGCAGGGATGCCACGGAACAGGCTGCTTTGTGTGGGTGTCTTAGCACTTCAGACAGATGAAAAGGAGAGTTCTGAAACCGGCCCATCGCGTAGACTGTGCCTTCAACAGAACATATTTCATTTTTTCCATTAGTACTACCAAATGACCTGTTGGTAAATGTTTTAGGGAACAGATCATAGCAAGAAGAAAACTAAAGGCATATTTGAGTTTATGGAGATACCTAATTTTCCATCGCTGAGAGATGTTCTTCTTTATCTCCCTGTATGTTATTCATCAAGGCATCTTGACACTATTTACTGGAATGTAATGGCACTGTTTACCAGAACACTTGTTTTAATCTGCTACTCATTGTTTTCATCAGTTAAATAAAACTGACCTTTCATCTTTAGCATTTTGCTTCCAACAAAATTCTGCCAAGATCACTAATGATCTCTGTTCTTCAGACAGCTGCAAGACATTCTCCATGAGCTACGGAATGGTAGGATCACCACCCCATTCAGAGATAGACGAGCTCCGTCTTCCAAGCCACGTTAGCAGGTTGGCATTCAAGTAAAACCAGTGTGATCCAAGAAAAAGGAAAGGGAAGGTAAGAAGCTGGAAAAGGAGACTCCTCAAGCCTGATGTGGAATTCCTAAATCAAAACCATTCATTCTTTAAGACTGCATCCACAAACTCGGAGTCAAGGGGGAGCTACCAATCAGCTGATAAAATAGCTAACAATCCATGGATAAAATCAAATTTTGCCATGTTCCATGCTACAAAATTGGTTTCCATCTTCCACAGTGGAGCCTGATTTACCCTAATTTGTTTTCTTCGATCATTATAACTAGCTAGCTCAAGAGCTCATATTGATTAATACTGGCAACTTGCATAATCGTATTTTAGTGTTCATATTGATAAGGTTGCTTATGTGCACTTAAAACTCAGAGATGACCGGTTGGTGATTTTCAATCTAGATCTAACACGAAAATACATCATGAGCCATCTCAACAAAGTTCAGCCAATTATAGAGGTAAACAAGAATTTTGTTTAAACAAGGATGGCCTCAAATCTAGAGTAATGAGCCTGGTGTTTTGTCTCACTCGCTATCTCTCATTCCTGCAGGAATAATACCCTGACTTTCCTTTGAGAAACCATCTCATCAAATTGCAATTCGCGTATTTTCATTTGCACTCCAAGCCATATGTGCCTGAATGTTAACTGCAGTAAAAAGAAAGGAAAAATGAAAAGCTGGACATTCCGTAGGGGAAGAGTTAAAGAAAGTATAGGATCATCCATAACAAAATAATCTTCATAATTAGAAAGAATGTTGGAGATAGATATACTAACACAAACCGTCTCCACAATTACTTGGATTATTAAATGAAAAAGCAAACTGCAAAATAATAGATGTAGTTGGATTTCATGCGTGCAAATTAAACATGTAGAGGTTTATATTTACCCTCCACTAGATTCTGAGTAGATTGTTCCATAGGGTTCCAAAGACTAAATATTTATCAGAACAGACAGCCTCGTCCATCTCCCAAGTAGCAGCTGCTGGGTTTGAAACTGCTGAGCTTTAGCAGCCTCATGCATACCCCGCTCCAGAACCAGGACTCCTTTTAAGCGGGTTATATGCATAAATGCACAGAAATTACATGCACAGAAGTCATCTCAAGAAATGCGCACTGTACTGAAAAATAAGAGTTTCTTCCGAAGAGAGCCACAAGATTAGCAGAGGGAAGAAGGGAGACATTCATTTGAATTCTATTGTTCCATTGTATTTGAAAGGGGTCCTGGTGACACAACGCTTAAGTGATCAGCTGTTAACTGCAATGTGGGCAAGTTGACCCCACCCAGAAGCAAGTTTTCTGCAGAAGAAAGACCTGGTGACGTTTTCGCATAAAGACGACAGTACAGAAAACCTTATGAAACAACTCGGCGTGGGCATTGTTGTGAGTCAAAGTCAAGTTGACGGCACTGACTGTTGCTCTGAGGCGCCAGGGAGTCACTTTTCACGTCTAGTGACCCTGGGTACAATAGAGCAAATGTTGCCCGGCACTCTGGTTTCCTCACAATCATTGGAGCCAGTGTTGCGGCCTTTGTGTCCGTCCATCCCCTTCAGGGTCATCCTCTTGTTTGCTGACCCTCTTCCTTTACTAAGCACGATGCCTTTTTCCAAGGATTATTCTCTCGTCTTATCCAAAGCATGTGAGACAACATCCTCCCACGATCACTCCTGAGAAGGATTTTGACTAAATCTCTTCCCAAACAAATGTGCTCGTTGTTCTGACAGCCCAAAGTATAGTCAGGACACTTTGCCTGACATAATCAATTCTTCCGTTTTCTCTATTTGTGGTCCAGCTTTCACATGCATATGAGGAGATTAAATTATCATGGTTTAGAGCAGGCACACATTAATCATCAACGTGAAATCCTTCAACAGGTCTCTTTATTTTTACAGCCAATTTGTCCCATGCAACGCATCAGTTGATTTCTTAACTGCTGTAACCATGAGTGTTGATTGTGGATTCAAGTAAAATGATTCCTTAAAAACATCAATATTTTCTTCATTCATCATAGGGGCACATTATTCTTCATAACAACATAGCATTTCGATTTTTATAACAAGCGTGTGTTTTTGTTGTGGCGGCTGTTGTTAGGTGCTGTTGAGTTGGCTCTAACCATAGCAACCCTGTGCACGACAGAATGAAACACTGCCCGGTCTTGCACCCTCCTCTCAATTGTGCTGCCTGAGTCTGTTGATGCCGCCACTGTGTCCATCCATCTCATCGAAGGCCTTGCTCTTTTTCTCTGCCCCTCCACTTGACCAAGCATGACGTCCTTCTCCAGGGACTCCCAAGATGTTCAATGTATGTAAGACGGCATCCTACCACCTTGCCTCTAGGGCGCACACTGGCCGTATTTCTTGCAAGACAGATTGATTCATCCTTTTATCAGTCCATGGTTACTTTCAATATGATTCACCAGCACCACAATTCAAGGTAAAAAAAAAATCATCAAATCATGAGCTTAGACCAAAAGCCATGCCTATGATGAATATGTGGAACCCACAACCAGCGTCAGTCCTAGATCAATATAAAAGTCAATTTTCAGCACATAATTCATTCTATGATGCAATAATATTATCTCTCTCTCAAACAATTGAAATGAAACTCATATCTTGTTTGCTGTAATCCTATCCCATAGCCAAAGTAATTACTATTATTGGCATAAGTTATATCCTTCTAGATTTACTAGCATATATATGAATATTAGAAGTATGCATGTCTTGAAACTCCTCACATGGTTGTCAAACACCTGCCCCTGTCCCTGGGTCCTCAAACGCAGGAAGCATGCAACAGCCTCTGCAAGTGGCCCCCGTGGATTCTGTAGTCGCTCCCACACTAAAGAAAGAACATCTAAGTTTTCCACTCCATGGTTTTTATTTTTTTTTAATGAGATAGGCACCTGGGTGGTACAAATGGTTTACAAATGGCTGCTAACAGAAAGTTTGCTGCTTCAAACCCACCCAGCAACTCCATGGGGGAGAAAAGGCCTGGTGATCTTCTTCCAGGAAGATTACAGCCCAGAAAACCCTGGGGAGCAATTCTACTCCCGAATATATGGAATCACCATGAGTTGGATTAGACTTCACGACAACAGATTTGGGTTATTCTGTTGAGTTGGGTGAAAGACTGAGTTGGGTCACAGAACTGCTGAGTCCCTTCTAGTTTTTCCAGCACTGACTTTGAAAGCAGAGACAATCACTAGAACTTTAGCCAAAATCTTAAAATAAATTACATTTATTTGAGTATCGTAGCCATGTTTTTAAACTAATTAATTTTAATATGCTTCACTTATATTTAACAACCTTTACCAACGCTCCTATTAATTTTGATATATCAGTATTTCTCTTAGATTTTGAATATTAAAAGTAATTGTGTTAGAAGGAATGATTCCTTTCCACTACACCTATTTTGTATTTCTTGTCCTAGTGCATTGGATGAGATCCCTTGTAAAAATTTAGAATCTCAGTGACAATGGGTAACATTGTCACTTTTCTAATTTAATTAGGAGTGGATATAATGTTTCATCATTAAATCTGATGTTGGCTCTAGATTTCTGTTAGATGTTCTTTAAACTAAAATGTTTGACTATCCTATTTCTAGCTAACTAAAAATTGTTATGTATCATTGTGTGAGGCTGGGTTGACTAGAGAAGCAAATTCATATGTGTAAGAAAGAGCTTTATATCAAAGAGTAGTTGGATATTATGAAAATACCCCAGCCCAATTCAGATCAAGTCCGTAAGTCTGATACTGGTCCATAAAACCCTCTTCAGATGCACACAACTACATGCAATGATGGGGAATGCAGGAAGAACCCAGGCCGGGAAGTGCAGAGTCTTGTGGATCCAATGGTGGTAGAAGCATCCAAAGGCTGTCAGGTCTCAGCAGCAGGCTCACCAACAGGAAGGTGAACCAGAAAGAGAGGAAGTCCCCAGGATCCTTCTTATGAGAAGGTGGTGCCCGTCATGAGGTACCATCAGGCTGTGACTGGATTGAGCTTCTAGACTCCACCCCACACTTTTATATCTACAAGCTGACCTGAAATTATGTAAGTACCACAATCATTGTATTATCAAATGTTTTTCAGTTGAGATGATTATAAGTGTTTTTACCCGCGACTGGTTTTTTAATTTACTAAACTATTAGTAAAATTCTCTAAAGTTGACTCCTTTTTGCATTCCCAGGATAACTCTACATTTTACTGTGTTTTAATCTTTTAATGTAGACTTGGATTTATCTGTTGATAATTCATTGAACATTTTTTGGCCTGTATTTGTAAGTGAAAATGGCCTTTGTTTTCCTTTTTCTATTGTTTCTCTTGCCAAATTTGGGGGATCTGGTTAAATGAATGATATATATTTATTTTATTTTATTTTTTCTTAATGCACTGGAGTGAAATGTGGAAACTATTTCTTTAAATTCTGATAGAATTCAACTATAAATCTCTTTGGTCCTCATACCATTTAAAGTGTGAGATCTTTAACTCCTTTTCAATTACACTGTGTTGTAGACATTTAGTTGTCTAATTTCTTTTGAATTATAATTTACATAATTCCCATTTTTCTAGAAAATTGTTCATCTCAGGTAAGTATACTGTAAGAAATATATATATTCCTTTATGATATAGAGTCTCTTTTCTGTTGGAAGGTATGGCCCCTGCCTTTCCTAGTATTGTTTCAATCATACTTTCCAAAATGTTTTTCTATTGTTAGTAATTTTTTCGATTAAAGCACATTCATTTTATGTATTAATTCATTAATTAATCCTTATATATATTTTAAATGCTTTATTTTGTTCGTTTGTTTTCTAGTAGGTTCATAGTTTTTTTATTTGAAAGAGCCTATCTTTTCAGCCACTATTACTTTAAAACGTTTGGGTTTATAATTAAAATTTTTTTTCCCAAAACCACTTTAGCTCTATTTCAGTCTTTACTATGCTATATTTTCATCTATACGTTCATTTAGCATTTCTATTTTTTTACCTTATATACTAATTTACTAGGGCTTCTGTGACAAAGTAGGTAGCTTAACACATCAGAAAACGTATTCTTTCACAGTTCTGGAAACCAAGGGGTCAGAAGGGTTTGTTCTTTCCAGAGGCCCTAAGGGAGATCTGTTCTGCATCTCCAAGTTTCTGCTGGTTGCCAACACGCTTTCCTATTCCTCAGCTTTAGATGCATGCTGGTTCCACTTTCACTGTTTGTTTGTGTGTTCATGTGTGTGGAAGTTACTTAATTTCAGGTCAATTTGAAAATATAATACAAGTGTAGGGGTGGAGTCTAGCCTGTCAATCAGGTCACAGCCTGATGGTGACTCCTTGTGGGTGGGCCTTCTCATAAGGAGGGTCCTGGGAATCTCCCAACTCTCTCTGTCTGTCTTCACTTTCCTGTTGGCGGGCCACACTGAGACCTGTTACTGCCCTGTGATGCTGCCACTGCCTGATACCTGATCCTGTCAACACCTCATGATCACATAATCTGGTGTGGTTCTTCCATGTGGGCTTTGTTGCTTCTCAGCTAGATGACCGCTTGTTTATCTTTAAGCCTTTAAGACCCCAGATGCTATGTCTTTTGATACCCGGGCACCATCAGTTTTCTTCACCTTTGTTTATGCACCCATTTTGTCTTCAGCAATTGTGTTGGGAAGGTGAGCATCACAGAATACCGGGTTATTAGAACAAAGTATTCTTGCTTTGAGGGAGTACTTGAGTAGAGACCCAATGTCTGTCTGCTACCTTAATACTTAACATATAAACATATGTACATAGATCTAGTTCCCTATCATTATAGAAAAATATGTTTACATATGTATATGCCCATATTTAGACCTCTATAAATGTCCTTTGCCTCCTAGTTCTTTCCTCTATTTCCTTTTACTTTCCACTTGTCCCACTATCATGTTCAACCTTCATTTGGCTTTCCATAATTCTTGTCGGCTACATTGCACATGATCAAGTGCCACCAGGCATCCTACATCCTCCTTGCCATAGATTTTAGGTCACTTCTTGTTGTCCCTGGGTTTGTTGGCTCCCCACTTCCTTTCCCCTGACTCCCTTTCTCCCTGTCCCCTGGAACAGTCTGTCCATTGTTTTCTCCTCTGGATTGTTTATCCCACCTATCTTATCTAGATAGACATGCAAAAGCAATAATAAACACAAAAACCAAACAAAGCAAAACAAAACAGAAAAAAACAACAACGAAGAAAAGTTTAGGAACAGTTCCAGGTCTGGGACTTTATGAGTATTTTCCAGTAAAGTCTGATGAGGTACCACACCCTGCCCCCAAAGTCTATTTTGGGGATTCCTCGGGGACTTCATTGTTTTGCTCCCCTTGCTGCCCTGTGGCACACCCTAGTGTTTCACCCCAGTGTAGTGGTATCAGATCGGGCACAATTCCCATACTGTGTCTCCAGTGTTGACCCCCATAGCGCTATGAGTCAGTGAGGGATGTCATGTCTCATTGTGGGGACAGCCCTACGGTCCTCTCTGTGCATTGGCTGCTCTGAGCAGGACTAACGTCCTCAGGACTTGGTGGGCCAGGATATGTTCCACTCTCTCTTTCTCTCTCCTTTCTTCTTCATTTGCTCCTGTGTGCTCCCCTCTCCCCAAGCTGTAACTTCTGTGCTGTCCTCTGTAGTGCATTCTTCTGGTGTAGGGGTGGAGTGGGGGGTATCCATGTAGCTGCCCACCCCAACTTTTTATTGTGATTTAGGTAAGGGTTTACATATTGGATCATTGTTTGAATATTAAGCAACTTATCAAACATTCTAATGGCTTACCCTGTTTTTTTCCCTGCACTCATATTTTACCCATCTCCCTCTTGGTATAGTATCTTCCTTTTCACCCAAATTAACACCTGCCTTCCCTCTAGCCTAGTGTTTCTCCTTCTCAACCTCCCCCTCCCCTGGTATCCATCAAATTCTTCTTGTTGTGGTATAACAATATTTTCTTGAAATTTTAAAAAACAACTGGTCTCCTACAATATGCTTCCTCTTGGGTTCGACCAGCTCTATGAAGTGTAATACTCTCTAAATCCACGCATGTCATGAGGTGTTTCAAGTTCCTCAATATTCTTTAATGACTGGTAGTATTTCAATGTGCATTTTACCAAAGTATATTTATCCGTTCTTCCACTCATGAGCATTTAGGTTGCTTCCATCTTCTTGCTATTGTGAATAGTGCTACGCTACAATAAACATGGATATGCATGTATCTGACTTGCTGCGTTCTTTGTCTTTGTTAGGCATAGACGACCGATAGCACGATTGCGGGATCATATAGTATTTCTCTTCCCAGTTGTTTGAGGAAGAGCCATAACACTTTCCACGGGCAATGCATGAGGGCTTCAGTCTCCCTGGACTTCCTCCAGTATTTGTTTTCAGTTATCTTGAACTTTGCTATCCATTTGGGGTGCGGTAGTCTCTCCTTGTTGTTTTGATTTGCATCTCTCAGATGGATGAGCATCTCTTCATCTGTTGGCAACTTGAATGCCTTGCTTAATAAACTGTCCATGTCCTCTGCCCATGGTTCAATTGTGCTCTTCATCTTTTTCTTGTTGGAGTGTTGACGTTTCCATGCATTTTAGAGAGTATTCATTAGCTGCTTAGTAAACTGAATTGAGAGTTTGCTGTCCTGCTCTGTGTGCAGGAATAGTTGCAGCATAGTTGGTGTCAGCTCTTCTCTGAATGTTTGGTAGCATTCCTTGGCGAAGCCATTTGACCCTAGACTTTTTTGTTGGTATTTCTTTAATAAACAGATTATTTGTTGTTGTTGTTATGTAGCTGTTCAGCTTGTTTGTTTGTTTACTTCAGTTTGTGTTAGCAAATTTTTCTGGAAATTTGTCCATTTCTTCTTGGTTTTCAAATTTGTTAGAGTACAGTCCGCTATAGTATTGTATTAGTATCATTTTTACTTCAGTTGATTCTCTTGTGTTGTCAACTATTTCATTTATTATTTGTATATTTGCATCTTTTCCTTTCTTAGGTGTACCAGTGGTTTGTCAGTTTTGTTCATCCTTTCAAAGAACTAATTTCTTGTCTTGTTGATTTATTCTATCTCTTTTATTCTCTAATTCATTTATTTCTGCTCTAATCTTTTTTTTCTTCTGTCACTTGAAATTTTCTTTTTACTGCTCTTGTAATTGTTGGAGATGTTGCCTTAATGTGTTGATGTAGGCTTTTTCTTCATTTTTGATGTTTGTATTCATTATTATAAATTGCCATCTGAGTACTGCTTTAGCTGTGTTCCAAAGGGGTTGGTGTGTTATAGTTTCATTCTCATTTGCTTCCAGGAATTTTTTAATTTGATTGTTTATTTCATCAGTAACCCAATAATTTTTAAGCATGGTGCTGTTCAATTTCCATATCTTTGATTTTTTTTCTTGATCTTCCTATTGTTGATTTCCAATTTGATAGCATTGTGATTTCAGAAGATGACTTGTAATATCTTGTTGTTTTCAAATTTATTAAAGCTTGTTTGTGGCCTGACATATGTACTATTCTGGGCAGTGTCCCACACGCATGGGAAGTAAATGCATATTGTGCTGTTATTGGATAGTGGGTTATGTATATGTATAACAGATCAAGTTGATTATTGTGTCCTTCAGCTTTACTATGGCTTAGCTGAGTTTATTTCTAGTTGTTCTGTGCTTCCTCAAAAGTGAAGTACTGACATGTCCTAATCTTATTGAAATGCTCTTATTTCTCTAACCAAATATGAGTTTAATGTATTTTAAATGCCTTTTAATGAGTACATAGATATGTATTATATTTATGTCTTCTTGTTCAATTGTCCCTGAAATCATGATGTAGTGTCTTTTTTCTCTTTGTGGGCTTTGCTTTGAAGATTATTGTACCAGAGATCAATATTACCACTCCTGTTTTGTTACTCATTAGCTTGTTCTTTCTGCATTCTTTGATCTTCAGTCTGTTTGTCTTTTTGTCTAAGGTGTGTTTCCTGTAAACATTATAATGATGGGTCCTGTTTTCTTCTCCATTCTGCTCTTCCGTCTTGAATGGTGCATTTAATCTATTTACGTCCAGTGTCACCATTGATAGGTATGGATACACGAATACTGCTGGCATTTTGCTGTGTTTTTTCCTTTGTTTTTATTGTATTGTTGGTTTCAAAATTCCTCATAATTTTCCGTGCTGAGTTCATTTTGTATATGTATTTCTTATCATTTTCTTCTTTGCTATTGTTTTAATGTCTATGAGGTCTTTATAATTTCCTCTTTTTTATTTTGATGAGGTTTATCAATTTTGTTTAAGGTTAACTTGTTATTTATTACTTGTTTAAAATAACTTTTCTCCTGAAATCTACTTGACTTCATCTCCATTCAACTGTTTTGCAATGTTTATATTCTCTCTTTTTACTTTTTTAATGATTTTAATTGAAAATTGATAGCTCTGGTTCCCCGTTCCAGTCCTGTAAGTTCGTCTTACTTGGATTACTGCAACGGTTAGGCTGACTTCTGGGGGGTGCTGTTTTTGAGGCTCGTCTCAGGTTGATGACTGCGCTTGTTGATTTTCCGTCCAACAAACTCTCTTTCGTATCTTTTCTAAGCTTGGTCTTATCTTCACAAATTTCTTTAAGATCTCCTTATCTAGAAATGTCCTTATTCTTCCTTTGTATTTGAGGCATCATTTTGCTGGATATAAGATTCTTGGCTGGAATTTTTTTCTGTCAATTTTATATGTTATCACATTGCTCTCATGCTCTCTGCTGAAAATTCAGATCTTGGTTTTATTGGTTCCCTTTTGTAGGTTACTTCTCATTTTTCCTGGACTTTCCCCTAACTATCTTATTGTCTTTTATTTGGAAGGCTTGATGGTGACATATCATGGCAATTTCCTTTTGGAGTCTCTCCGGTTGGGGTTATTTCAGCTTCTTGTCTTTTTTCCCTTCTCCGCCATGATGTTCAGGAAGCTTGCTCGCAGCAGCTCTTGGGCAGTTTTCTCGTTGCTCTTCTTTTGGGAATTCATATCATGCATATAGTGTTCCTCTTGATCGTATCCTACATGATTCTTGGATTCTCTTCAGATTTTTGTTGTTGTTGTTAATCTTCTTATAGGTTATTTTTCTTGTAGTTTAGTAGTAAGAGAATTTTCTTCAATCTCATTAAGTCAGCCCTCCATTGTTTCAAGGCTACTGTTTTACTCTTTCAGTGTCCTTTCTATTTCTATTATCTTACTATTAACCTCCTAAATTTCTGTTTGCTCTTTCTGTATGGTTTTCTCTATTTTTCATTTATGTTGCCAGCTTTTTCTTGTGTTAGTTTCCTGAATTCTTATATAGGTCTTTGTGGGTTTTTTTTTTTTTTTTTCATAATTCTCTCACTGTTTTTCTCCAGCCACTGAAAGTACCTAAGAACAATTCTTCTGAATTCTTTTTTATGATAATCCCAATACTTTATCTTCCTCAGGAAGTCTTTGGTTCCCTATATTGATCACTTGTTTGCAACATTTTTATTTCTTCATATGAGCTGTAATATTCTGTTGTCTCTGAGCCATCGGTGTGTGTGTGTGTGTGTGTGTGTGTGTGTGTGTGTGTGTGTTCATTCTAGCACAAGGTTCTGGAGTGAGTGACAGTCCTTGTCTACTAGATATAAAGGTTGGAGATGGCTGAGTCTTATGTGAATAGTTATTTCCGTCAGATAGAGCAATGACGATTTTTTTTCTTTAAATGAAAAATCTACAAAAGTTAAAGTAAGCAAGTAGATGAGCCAGAGGAAAATACCCCAAATAAATAAATAAGTAAAACTTTAAAAAGAAGACCTACACCAGAGCTAGCTAGCAACAGCTTTCTATTTTTTTAGTCACCAGTATGTGCTTACCAAGGTCCCACTCCGGTGCACATTGTAAGAGTGCAGCCGCAGATGTGTGTGTGGTGGGGTGGGGAAATTAGGATGCACAAAAAGGGTATAGAGATATAAGGGGTGGTGGGCAATAATCCTAAGCCAGCACAATAGGACCAGAGTACTGAGAGCTTCCCTGAGCACTGAGTTGGCGAGTTGCCACTGCCATGGCAGAGCTTGAAAATGGGGGACTTCAAACTGCCAACCCTGCTCTGGGATTTAAAAATAGCCCTAAGCCAGCAGGATGTAGTTCAGGACTTTAAAGACCACAAATGTGTGGACTCTACTGCTCTGCTGCTTTTAAAATAGCTGTTAAAAATCATGGTTGGGTCCAGGGCACCGGTAGCCTCTACCAGCTCCGCCTGCGCTGAGCAGTGTTTTGCAGCTACTGACAGGCATGCAAAGGTGGACCAGGAATCCCTTTGTAGCAGAGAGCCCTGGGGAACTATAGATGGGTCACCTCCGCAGCCCCACCACAGCCTCCCAGGCTGTGCATGTTCAACTCACTTAGGTTTCATTTTTCTTCTTCTTCAAAGATTCGAGGCTCCAGGTGTTTCCTGTCTTCATGGAAGAAGGCTTGTGTAGTATGTTGGTTTAAGTTATCGTATTGGCCAGAAGTCTTTCTTAAGTCTTTGAAGATAATGTGCTACTAAGAGTGTATATTCTTACCACCAATGTGGTTGATGAGAAATAGAATATCAGCCGACTACTTTCTCCAATTCATAGACTCACATTTTGTTTTCTGGCAGCTGTTAGGATCTTTTCTTTAGATTTCATATCCTGAAATTAAACTATAATCTGTCTAGGTGCAGATCTCGTTATGGGCATAACATTCAGTATTTAATAGACTCTTTTAGTGTGAAAACTCGTCCTAGGAAATTTTCTTCTATTATTTCTTTTGCTTTTGTGCTATTTAAGTATAGAAGTAATGCATAAACATAATCCTATAAGAATTTAGACAATTCAAAAACATTCTGAGTAAAACTTGAAATATTATCATTTCTTTTCCAATCTTTTTCTTCTTCCTAGGAGAAATCACTGCTACAATATTAATCCTTCTAGACATGTCGCAACTTGATGGCAGTGACG
>NW_022103896.1:43036246-43041984 GCF_000313985.2 Echinops telfairi | reverse complement strand
GTGAAATCTCTATGGGATCGGACAGACTCGCTGCTGAGTTTAAACCAGGCGCTTTGCGTTTACCGTCACCCTAGGGCGGCTTCCCAACCCATTAGGCCATCAGTGTGAACCACATGAATCTTCACTGTGCATCCGGTGATGAGTACGTATATGTTTTTCTCAGTCAAACATTGTCTCCATCTGAGCTCTGTTTTCCTAACTGGCTCACACACATTCCCAAACTGACCACTGGAAACGTCGAACATTTTAAAGGCTCATCCCAAACTGTAAGCACCCCTCCTCCAGGCTACCATCCTGAAACCTGTTTCCCTCCCCAAACAAACAAGTGAACTCTTTGCCTCGGTCAATGCTGACTCAGCGACGCCCTGGCGTTTCTGAGACTGTGGAACTGTTTCGGGAGCAGACAGTTGATCACCCACGGAGCCGCTGGTGGTTTCCTCCGTAACCACCGCACCACCGGGGCTCCTCGCAGGGCTGTTCATGCGGTTCAATGTCTCGACCCCCGGGAACTGGTGATGAGCCGGAGCTGTCGTCTCCTCCTGGAAACGTGTTCAGTGCGCACATTCAGTTGGCGCTCCTTTTTCAAACAACCAATGCGCTCTTTTGTGGTTTCGGCTGGGAGTTCTAATATCAAGAGGTATGCTTCAAAATAAATTAATCACCCGCTGTGTGTGTATAAACTTCTAACAAAATTTACTAAACAGTTAAATTAAACATGACAACCAATTTCAAACCTACTATGCAAGGGAGAGTGCAGCTTTAATCAACAATCCCTCCTGCTCAGCGCTGGTCAGTGCTCTCCAGAATTCATCAGCTGGGGCATTGTCTTCATCGGAATGGCTTTTCTGAGATTTTTTTTTTTAAGAAGAGACTTACAGCTCCCTCCCTTATCAAAACATTTTTGCTTCGCTTCTCTGAATGCCTGTCCTGATGATCGTGCTGTTTTGTGTCTACTGTCTTCTCTTTATCTTGACTCGAGAAATTGCACGCTGAGCACATTTAGCGTGAGCGAAATCAAGCTGGCAAGTTTACCACCTGTTTCTCCTCCCACACTGCACACTGAAATCCTTAAGAACATTTTAAAGTATCGAAGCCTGGGTCCCCTGCATGGAGTTCTGACTTTATTAGTTTGGGGTGTGGCCTGGTTTGGAGATTCCCCCCACCCCCACCCCCAACATTTCCTACATGATTTTCAACTGCCCTCGATGTAAAGAACAGCTGAAAATGACTCTCATAGACTGTGCTGTTGGAAAGCACATGACCTTCAATTTGCCACCTCGGGGAATCTGGGTCAGGATGCCTTGAGCTTGTCCTCCGAAGATGGACCCATCCCTAATTGATTCCGTGTGTGTTCTAGGCCAAGTGGGATAGTGCAGGCCCAATGTATGTTAGACTTAGGAGGCCTAAGTCTTCCAATATATATTTTGTAAATGAAAAACACAAACATATAATTCCTGCCTTTCCAGATGAATAATCATCAGTGTTTCTCCCACCCACCATGACCTAGTGTTAGGATTCTCGTCTGACTGAAGATTGGTTTCTGCCCTGCTCAAATGACCATATAACAGACTCGGCACATCCTCAGCTCCCCTGAATTCAGCACATTCTGAGGCTCTCATGGACCCACATCTCCACTCTGCCTCCAGCTTGGTGTCACACACTGGCCTGGCTCCACCCTAGACTGAGAGCCATGCCTACTCTACAGTCCCGATGGCTATAAAGTCATTTCCAGCTCACGGCAAACCCGCGTCCGTCCTATCAGAACTGTGCTCTCTAGGGTTTTCAATGGTTGTCTGTCTATTGGGTTGTTTGGTGTTTTTTCCCCCCAAGAAATAGGTTGTCAGCCCTTTCTTTGTAGAGCTGAGTTCAACCCAATCCCAAAACTTTTAGGTAGAGGCAAAGAACATGAAATTATTTGCACCGCTCAGAAAGTCCATATCCCCACTTTGGAGGTGACAAATGAGGGATTTTCATTTTTCTAAAATATCAGCTCAGTTCAAAATAATTAAAATCTTTAAACATTTATACTTCTGTAGATTTTAGTTCTTTCATAACCTTATAAAATATAAGTAATAGAATTCACCCTTGATCTAAGACACTCATATTCTTTTATCAGACTAGACGTCAAGTACTTCCATTCTCAAAGAAAGAACACTGAGAAATTCTCTCTTTGGAAAGAAAAAAAATCCCTCACAGATATTATTTCTTTTTATGATTTTGCACCTTGTTTTTAAGAAGTATACGTACAGAGGAATCTCTCGTGCTTCCTCCTGCCGTACAACATACAGTTCCCTCTCCCAGGATTATTCTTCCCCAGGTCCCCACTTCCTCAGAAAAGCTTCCTGAGCTCCCAGACAGGGTCTGTGTTCTTATGAAATGCCCCTTAGCAATCTCTAGTTCCCTGTAATCGAATCATTAACTACATAAATGCTTGGTTTCCTTCCTAATCTATGAGTTCCGTGAGGACCGTTTTCCTGTTTACTGCCATACAAGCAGTGCCCAGCACAATAATTTATGTATGCTAGTTATTGAATAAATAGCTATTGAACAAATTAATACACCAATGAATGAATTGTTGGGGTTTTTTTAGTTCTTGGATTATACTGGTGTTTGGATTGTGAGATGTCTAAGGTTCAATCTAGCTCTAAAATTACATGTTTCTATGAATCTATAACCATTCTTGTAAGGACTATTAATCACCAACTAAACCCATCTGTGCAAGTTTAGGTCCATGTAAAGTTTATATTATACAGATGTTTTCAGCAATATTTGCCTTTCCAGATGCTTGTTTGAGTCTATGATGGGGATTGAGATGCTCCATCAGACAGTCAAGCAGAGCTCATCTGTAGGGTAGTGTAGTAATGGGGATCCAAAGGAAAAAAATAACTGTAATAATTTTTAAAAGGCATATTTTAGGCTTCTGTTCATCATAGTAAACCAAGCACTAAAATAGTAGTTGGCACAAGTGGTTGTTTTAAAAATATTTGTCAGATGCATATATACATGAGTTGGCGGCACGCTGCTAATGATTATGCACATGCAGTCCATCCATGTTTGCATGTTGATGACCCATTTTTCAAGATTCACGACCTCACTGTACCTACCACTGAGGCTTTGAGGTCCATGAATCTCATGAAATGAACTCCAGACAAGCTGTCCTCAGTGAAATTGTTTCAAGGAAATATATTGACCCAACTGAAAAATCTCTGCAGCTAAGAACTCTGGCAGAATTACCAGCTATCAAGCTAAAAGGGACCCAAGGTGTTGGATGTAATAGTTGTGGCTGGTTCACTTTAGAATTAGAATGTTCAAAAAATGACAAAGAGATCGGGGTACAATGACAGTGGTGGAAAGGGGCCTGGGAGATTAAGTGGCATAGCCCACCCTCAAATCCTGCTATTTGAAAATGAACCTAATCTGAGTTTCTCTGTAGAATGCAAATCGTAAATGTAATACTAATTTGCTTTCCACACAGTCAGTAGGGAGTGGGCTGACAATAGAATTTTTTTCCCCAAACAGCTCAAGTAACCAGAGGAACCAAGTGCAAATTCTAACATTCACAATATTATATGGCCCATTGTTAATTCTTCGTGAATTTGATTCCATGAAAAAAAATGGGTTTGGACAGTTCAGGACCCCCAAAAAATATTGCTTCCTTATATTTAAAGGAGATTATTTTTAGAGAAAAAGTCTTCTATTTTCATCTCCTACCAGACTCCTTAAATTTCCACTTCTCACATACACTTTAGTCAAGTGATAAAATGCCTGTGTAGATTTGTGCTTCACTTCAGGCATCACAGTTCTGTTAATTTCATTATTCTAATGGGATGACCAAAGAGCATGTTTCAGAGTAAAAGTTCAGGTATTCTGATATTTGTTGATCTATAACAATAAGTACCTAGCCTCCTAGAGCTGGCACAAGAAGTTGGATAAATTCCAGAAAGCTGGATGAAGATTCATTCCATAACCCAGGTTCCAGCGCAATGGGCATTGGTGGGCTTTGGGAGTAAAGCAAGCAAAGCAGACGAGCTGATTTCAGTGGCGGCTGGGGGTGGGGGTGGGGGATGCTTTCCTAGGAGAAAAGTTGGGATTCTAGAAGGTAGATTAAATGGATATTAAAACAAAATGAGATTTCTAAGCCAGGAGTATGTGATGCTTAAAGGTTCCACCAACGTGACTGGACCAAATTCTCAGTGGTTTGGCGGTTATGATATAGTCAATGCCCTACTCCCATGATGAGATCTGAAATAATGTAATTACTTCAGAAGGAGATCTGCTATGAGCTACAAATCAATTGGAAGGGAGTTTCCTCAGCAGTGTGACCTGTTATATATAAATGAATGTGTATGTGCACACATGCTCATAAAACATCTTTGCTATTTGCTAGATCTTTATATTATACCTGATTTGAAATCATCTAACCACTGGTTCCTTGAACTTGGGTCAGGAACCTGCCATATTACCGGCCAGTCCTGGGAGTCAATAGCCTCTGCAGCCGCTGGATCAGCAGCCTGCCATCTCCTTGCCAAGTTTAGATCCATCATCTCTGCTGTCACAGGTTTGTCATCTGACTTATGGGGTTTGGGTTTGTCAGCCCCTGCAACAACAACACAAGAGGAGCCTCCAGCCTGACATTTGACGCATGAACTTGGAACTTGCCTGTGTCACAGCTGTGAGTCATTTCTTTGAGATAAATATCTATCAACCTAACATCTATCTATATATTTATCTAGATAAATAGATATTGTTGTTGTTGTTAGGTGCCATCCAGTACAACAGAGTGAAACACTGCTTGGTCCTGTGCCATCCACACAATGGTCCTTTTGTTTGTTATGTTTGAGTCCATGGCAGCCACTCTGTCAATCCATCTTGTTGAGGACCTTCCTCTTTCTCACTGCCCCTCCACTTTATACCAAACATAATGTCCTTCTCCAGAGACAGGTCTCTCCAGACACGTGAGACAGTCTTGCCATCCTTGACTCTAAGAAGCATTCTGATTATACTTCTTCCAAGACAGGTTTGTTTGTTCTTTTGTCAGTCTGTGGTAATTTCAATGTTATTCTCCACACCACAATTCAAATCCATCGATTCTTCTTTGGTCATCGTGATCCAATGTCCGACTTTCACCTGCACAAGAGGCCATGGAAAATACCATGGGGCTTCGGTTGGGTACACATTAGTTCTCAAAGTAACATCTTGTTTTTTCAATACCCTAAAGAGGTCTTGTGCAGCAGACTTACCTAATGCAACACATCGTTTGAGCTCTTGACTACTGCTTCCATGAGCATTGATGGTGGATCCAGGAAAGACAACATCCTTGACAATTTCAACCTTTTCTCCACTTCTCCTGATGTTACCTATTGGTCTAGTTGTGAGGATTTGGGCATTTTTTGCATTGAGGCATAATCCATAATGAAGGCTTCAATCCTTGATCTTCATCAGCAAGTGCTTAAAGACATCCTCACTTTCAGCAAGCAAGGTTGTATCATTTGCATATCACAAATTATTAATAAGCCTCCTTCAATCCTATGCTGCACTCTTCTTCCATAACCCAATTTCTCTGATGATTTTCTCAACATAAAGATTGAATAAGTACGGTTTACTGTCACACCACCCTGAGCTTGCCCAGGCTCATTTGAATAAGTATAGTGAAAGGATACAACCCTGATGTACACATTTCCTGATTTTAAACCATGCAGTATTCCCTTGTTCTGTGGCACACCTGCCTCTTGATACAT
>NW_022103896.1:43028972-43034757 GCF_000313985.2 Echinops telfairi | reverse complement strand
TGCTCCAGCACCCAGGGCTGCATCAGGAAAGGTCCATGCAGCTTCTCCTTGGGGATGTCTTCCAGAAAGTGAGCCTTGCCAGCTGAATCAGGACACTGGCTAAGGCAGCTGCACCCTGACCCGACCATCAGAAAGCAAGAGACCTGAGAACCAGAAAGGCGAGGCTCACAGAGTCATTTATCCCTCCACCCTTCAATTAACCCCACATGTGTTTATCGGCCAGGTTGGCAGAGTAAACTAACTGCCTCGACTGCGCTGACCTCTTGCAGACCTCACTCACTTTCAAACGCTTCAAAAGTAATTGTTGCCATGCATTTTACAGGAATTATTTCATTGATTCTCATGATAACTTTATCAAGTTAGAACCACTTGGATAAAAGCTCCATTTTACAGATCGTGCCACTGGGACTTGAAGAGATTAACTCCCAGCGAGACAGCTATAAGTTAAAAGCCACATTAAATGCATGTTTTCTGATCCTAATAAATCTCTTCTGTATGCAGTTGTCTAGCAATATGGAACCAAATTATTTTATGCAGATGAGCAGGCATTCTAAGGAGACCTGCTGGTGCAGTGATTAATGATTCAGCATTTGGCTGCCAAATGCTGAATGCCAACCAAAAAAATTGGCAGTTCTAACCCACCATCACTCCACAGGAGAAAGATTTAGTAGTCTGCTTCTGTAAAGATGACAGCTTTAGAAACCTACTCCGTACTATACGGTCTCTATGAGTCAGAATTGACAAGACAGCCATGGATTCACAGGTGTTTACTGGTAGGTAGATAGTGTTGATTTTAGAAAAGTCAGTTCCTTTAAATGGCAGCAACTCAAACCCAAACTTCCTTGGTAATTGAAGATATACGTTCCATCTTCAGTTCATGGTAAAGGATGGCCTGTCTGGGCTACACTTGAAAAACACCATTGACTACCTGCCACTATGATTATGTGATCGTATAGGTTTCTCACACTATGCAGGGGACTGCAGATTCTAATGCAGCAGCCCTCAGCTGGTTCTAGTTCTTAGCTTCACGGTGGGACTTCAAATAAATATTTTTGTTTGTCATAATAATATTCATTAACCATCTCTGTGGTTTCTAGCGCTGAATGAGAGATCTCAGAGGGGGAAACACATTGCATACGGAGTGTTTAGGTAGCTGGGATGGATCCCAGGACTGCTGTGAGCCTGGATGTTGTATCCCAGAAAAGTACTCTAAACCTCTCTGAAGAAAGCAGTCACGAAAATTCCACTGGAATTTGGGTGTACTTTTTAGTGGGTGGGGGAGCCATGTGTTAACCTACTCATTTTTCACTTCAGAATTTTTTTCTGAGAAGAAACTGCTTAAAACCAAGAGAATTTGCTGATTTATTTTACTCGCTTATTTATAGTAGGACCCTTGACCTCCACGCTCATCTGTGCTAGAAGGCGCATCGAGATGCAATATAGTCGAGTTCTGAATCAATTTTTCCCATAAGAAATAACTGAAAATGGATTAATCTGTTCTCAACCATCAGGTTTTTACCCCAGCCTTGCCTTTTTATACAAAACATGACACAGAAATTTCAAAGTAAATACATTCAGAGTTAAATAATATAATTTAAATAAAAAACACAACATTAAAAACGCTTTTAACAACTCCAGTCTGGCCCATACCTTGAGACGGATGAGGATCTGGATCTGCGGACACGGATGTGGAGAGGAGGTCTGGAGAGAGAGGCATGGTTTGGAAGGGGAATCCCCTTCCCTCAAATCAACTGGTAGCTGCTTTTCAGGAGTTTTTTCCCCTTCTTTGCCTTTTTTCACGAGGACCTGGCTGGCTTTCTCTAAAAAAAAAAAAATCTGTCGAATGTGGTCTGCTGTTGGTGTTTCCTTAACTGTTTTCTACATTATCATCAACACTATCAATAACACGGTTAACCAGTTTCTTATGATGATGATTCTTTTCAAAATCTTTCCTAGGACCCATGTTTTTTATCTAAAAACAGTACAAAAAGCCACAAAAACTAAGAACATTATAGCAAAACGGAACACAGCCGCAAAAGATTTAAACAACATGCACTAATAATGCCAACTAATGCCAACTGACAAAACACGAACTGCTTTTGTTTACAAAAATCACGTGTGTCGAGTGAGTTTCTGATGTTTTGTTTGAGCTCCGATGCAAAATGTTCTCTACATTTTGTGTAGAAATCCAATTATGTTGAGTACTGATTCGGTCAAGTACCAGGGTTCTACTGTAAATCTGAAGGTCTAAAATTGATGGTACTGTTGAAATGAATACCCTTTTTCCCCCATTAGTTTTTAAGTAACTGTTCCTCAAAGAAGGCATCATACCAAGTGCTTCAGATAACAGAAGAAACTAAGACACGATCCATGACCTCTAGATCCTTATGTTCCCTAAAGACGGAAAAGTTGGCAGTGCAAACCCACAAGCAGCTCCATGTTATACTTTGACATTGTGCACTTGTTTTAATTTTCTTCAGCTTCAACTTGAACTTTCACATGAACAATTGATGGTCTGTTCCTGGTCTTGGGACAACCCCAAGTCTTTCTCTGATGGATAATATTGAGCTTTTCCATCATCTTTTTCCATAGATGTAGTCAATTCTATTCCTATTTGTTTCACCTGGTGAGGTCCATGTGTGTAGTTCCCATGTTATTTGGGGGGGAAATGTGTTTACAATGAATAAGTCTCTGACCTTGGCACATTTTATCATATGATCTATGGCATTGTTTCTATCTCCAAGCCATATTCTCTAGCTGCTGAACCTTTATTGTTTCCAACTTTCACATCTCAATCACCAGTAACTATCAATGCATTGTAAGTGCATGTTTGATCAATTTCAGACTTCAGAAGTTGGTAAAATATCATCCATTTCTTCATAATTCTTTGGTATTTGTGATTGGTGGGTAAAGTTGGACAATAGTCATATTAACTGATCTTCTTTGTAGGTAGATGTATATTATCCTACCACCAACAGGATATATCTTGAAATGTTTCTTACTGTAAATGCAATATTATTCTTCATTACCATTCCCCATGTAGTAAACAATATCATCATCCAATTCGAAGTGGCCAATCACAGTTCATCTCTGCTTACTAATTAATGCCTGGCACATAGATCTTTCTATGTTCCATTTGACATTTGATAAGTTTTCATTTTCCTTGATAATTTATATATTCCACATTCTGATGGAATCTTGTAGCTGTCGCTTCTGTTTTTAAGTTGTCTCATCAGAAAATTAAGGTCTCAAAGGCTTTCTTCTCTCCACATCATTAAGATGACCCTAGGGGGAAGTTCTACTCTGTTCTATAGAGCTAGTTGCAACAGACTCAATGGCATGACGCATCCAGGAAGAGCAGACTGGCTTGTCAGCTACATCTTGGACCAAAGGGCAGCGATTTCACCTTTGGGGATATTTAGCTAAGTGCTCTGACCTTGCGCTGCCACTGGTGTCTCTAGTGACTACCTGATTCTTTTACAATTTGACTCGGTTTTAATTCCGGACTTCAAGTGTCTTGCTTCTCTTTCTAGGAACACCCCCTTCTCTCTTGCCTGCAAGTCAACTTCCCAGACTCCCATTTAACACTGAGGTCCAATCTTTTATTCCTTCCTTGAGATATAGTGACCACCTAAATTTTCTGCCTGTGTGCTTTAGTGGGAATCTGATATCCCACTTTTAGTGTATGCTGCCATCTACTGGGGACTGGTATAACACATGAATCTGAAGAAACTAGCCTTGTCCCACCAAGCCCCAACACGAGATTCCTTGGAACATATGTGTCCCATTGATGTTATCAAAACCCATATGACCTCAAAGTATTTCTGTTTCATTTAACGTAAGATGCCATCCATTGCTAAAACCACATACTTTCAAGAGAAAGCTTAGAGCTGAAATCGTTCAATCTTGAAAGGGTTAAATCTGGCAATGGGCCAGTTTGACCAGACTCCCTCTCTACCTCACCCTTCTCTGTCCTGTGCTTCAGGATCAATGACTGCACAAGGTTCCGATCAGATCCACGCTTCAGTCAAGTTACAAATTCCTAGCAGCTTGGCAAACAGGGTTGGCACGTTGTTAAATAAATCTTGACTGCAAAGTTATATGTGAGCCTAGACCACTAAAGCATCTGTGTGCCCCTTTAAAGTCCTCTTGCTTCATCTTCGCGTTTCAGGCACCACAGCACAAAGGGGAAGGAAGTGGTGGAGGGAGGAACCAGGCCTAATTGGCTGATTCCTGAGTAGGCCGATATATTCACACTGTTTGCTTTGGAACTGAAGTGCCCTGAATGCTCTCCCCACTGTTTGCATGAACTTACGGAGTATCTGATCCATCCAATTACATCCCATAGTAGGGACTAATGGATATTAAAATTATATGGGTCAAAGCTCAAATACAAGTGCAGTTCTCTCAACTTGAGTTAAATCAAGTATTTACTTTGAGACCAAAAGTACAAATTGTGGGCTGTTGAATCAGCTGGAGTTCTCAAAATAGAATTTGACCTGAAAAGAGATAATTCCATGAAAACACTACTGGAAACCAAAATGCTTATCTAATCTGTAGGTCTGGCAACATGTACAGCATTACTGATTGCTGGTACTGGTGAAAGAGTCTTACTTTTTATGTCTAGAGGAAATTAAGCCAAGAAAAAGAGTACCACTTAGTTCAGAGGAAAGATGTTCATACATTTTACATTTTAAATGATTCCATTTGAGCACTTGGAAAATTAAAGGGCCTTCAGCCAAAAACAGCTCTATGTCATGGGGCTATGTGGAGCTTAACTAACGCTTGGCCTTATCTAACTTCTCAGAAATACACTAACCAGAGACTCGGCATAAGCGCTACAGAACGAGCATATGTCTATAAGGGATTAGGGTGGAACCACAGTGAAGGAAAGCAATTTAGTCATACTGAGAGAGTATAAGGTTATAGAGACCGTGTCTGAGAAGGACCACTCAAGTCATCCAAATGAGCTTCAGGCTTACCATCACTACAACACCATTCCCCGTGCGGGCAGGAAAGAGCGCTGGTAATTCCTAATAATAGTGAGAAATGGAGTTCCTCTGGGGATCTTTAACATTCTAACTTTTCTTAACAGTTTAGAGGCTCACAGTTCCAGTGAGAAGGAGAACAGCTGCTGCTTTTCACAAAAGCTTCGGTAGTCTTAGCCTTATTACAGTGTCCCCACATCTGCTGTTCTCAGGGGGAATTACTCAAACACACAACTGGCTAGGGAGCATGACTTCAAGAGTATCTATAATGCTTTCCCTTGATCCTCACACAACTTAGACATAATTACACCAGGTGAGTGAGGCCTTGATGGCATAGTGGTTTAAGTGTTGGCTGTTAACTTCAAGGTCAGTGGTTCCAAACCTACCTGCTGTGCCAGGGGAGAAGGATGAAGCTCTTTGTTTCTGTAAAGTTTTTACAGTCTCAGAAACCATCAGGCGACGTTCTACTATGTCCTATAAGGTTGCCATTAATTGGAATCAACTCTGGGGCAGCGGGTTTTTTAATACTAGGTAATGAAAATATATCTGTGACTGTGTGTGTTGGCTCACAAGCAGATACATATTCATGCATTGTCCAGTGAGTCAATACTAAAAATTATATCGTGCATGAATTTGATTTCTTTTGACTTAAGTGCAATAGGAACTTGGTTCCTACAATGAGACCCACGTGGACCCTTATCAGTCATTTACACTTCAGTGACAATGAGTTCATTGGCTGCATTTGAAAGAGCTGGTGTGAATACTTGGAATGGAAAGCTGGAGTTTGGGTCATTGGT
>NW_022103896.1:43025543-43027934 GCF_000313985.2 Echinops telfairi | reverse complement strand
TATGTAACCCTTTGATATTGGCATTTTTCCACATAGTCCAGTGCTCTTGACACCCCTCAATTTGTATCTTTTATCAATAAGTTTGTTTCTTTCTATTGCTATGCAAAATTTCATTATATAAGTAATGAAATATTATAAATTTTCATTATATAAGTGATAGCATTTACTTAGCTATTCCAGTTGAAGGGTGTCTGTGTCGTTTCTTACTTTGGGGTCTATCATGTTGATTCTGCCTGACATACAACAAAATGAAGCACGCCCCCTTTCTGCACCGGCTCCCCAATTGCTGTCTGAGTCCATTGCTGTGTCCATCCATCTCCTGGAGGGTCTCCCTCTTTCTTACTGACCCTCTTCTCTACCAAACATGATGTCCTTTTCCAAGGAGCGGTCTCTCCTGATGACATGTCCAAAGTATATTAGATGAATTCTTACCACCCTCATTTCTAAGAAGCATCCTGGCTGTCTTTCTTCCAAGAGAGGTTTGTTTGTTCTTCTGGTAGTCCATGGTACTTTGTATATGCTTCACCAATACCCTAATTCAAATGCATGCATTCTTCTGCCATATGACTCAATTAACACAAGTGATGGAAGAGCTGACGAGTTGTCAAATGACATCAAGAACATGATACATAAAGAAAGCAAAGGTCACTGTCAAAGTTAGACTTCAGGTATTTAAGCTTATAGACACTGAAGCAAGAAAAGAGTATGATAGACTTCGTGGGAGCAACTAGTCTGGTGGCAGCATTAAAGGGAGTGGGTGGGAATATGGGGAGACCTAGAGGCAGGGAGGATAGCAAGCAGATGGAGTAATCCAGTTTACAGATGATAAGATCCTTTGTCACCGCAGCAGCTCATGAAATGTGGGTGAGAAACCAACACTACAGAGCAGACAGACACAACAAGATGTCATTATGGGGGTTAAAAGAAAAGGGCTAACAGGGACGATCTTAGCTATTAATGATGCCATAACAAAAATACCCAAAGCGAGTGATGTTAACAAATAGAAACTTATTTTCTCATTGGTATGAGGCTGGAAGGTCAAACTGTTCCCCACTGATCTCCAGGTAACTCGGCGTCTGTTTTACCCATGTCTTCCTGCTTTTCTGTCCGAATCTGCTCTTTTCATATCTCCAAGGTGATTGGTTTAAAACCCACGATCCATTGCTGTTATAAAAAATGAAACTCACTGCCCTCAAGTCAGTTCACACTCATAGCAACCATGTAGGACAGGAAAGATCCATCCTGTCCAGACTGTTAATCTTGATAGGCGTAGAAATCCTTGACTTTCTCCTGTGGAGTGGCTGGTGGTTTTGAACTGCTGACTGTGTGGTTAGGAGCTCTGCCATAACCCACTTTGCCACCAGGGCTCCTTCACTGCTGATATAGGTATTAATAATTACAATGCATACTGGGGAAGGGCTGTGGGTGTGCAATTCTAGCCATAACAGAATAATGCCAGCGACCTCCAGCGTAGAGTCAGGGAATACAGCCTTCTGTTAGCTTGATGGCAAACCTGGGGAAAGGAGCAGATTGGGAGGTGGTACCTGGAGACCGGAAGGAAAACAGTGATGTATTCTTATCACTGTGCGATGTGAAAGATGCCCTTGGATAAACAGGTAAGAGGGTCCGAAAGTTATTCTTTAATCTGATAGACACACGTCAGAGACATGATAATTAATTATTTGAAAAACTATTTGGGGACTCTCATGTTGAATGGAGATGTCACAGAAATTTGGACTTGTGGACATGACTAATTTGCCTCCTGTGCCCAAATTATATCTCAATCCTAATTCTTCTTTTCTACTCTTCCCATATAAAATTTCTCTTTTGTTCCATGGGAAACTATTTGCTCATGCTACCTGAAATACTCAGAAGGACACGGGAACCTGCCATGTAATTATTTTGATTGTTTATATATGAAAGGGGTTTCCAAAACTTCAAGAGAAAATCCCGTGATCATTTCATTTTTCTACAAGCTTTCTGAATCCCCTCATATAATCTATGACTTCGTGCTGTCTCTATTTTTTATTATTTTAGGTAAAAGAAAGCTGCTTTTGAACTTTGGGTGAATTACTCTGACTTTAAATATACTGGGAAGTCCCTAGGTGGTGCAAATGGTTTGTGATCCACTAGAAGGGAACGAGGGAAGACTGGATGGTGTAAAAGCAGGAAAGGTGTGCCCCAGGGTTGTAGCCTGTCACCATTCCTCTTCAGTCTGAGTGCTGAGCAAATCATCCAAGAAGCTGGATTATATGAGGAAGATCGTGGCATCAGAATTGGAGGAAAGCTTATTAACAACCGGTGTTAGGCAAATAACAAATGACGTGCTTGCTGAAAGTCAGAAGGACTTGCAGCACTTGCTGATGAAGATCAAGGATTGCAGCCTTCAGT
>NW_022103896.1:43018170-43024310 GCF_000313985.2 Echinops telfairi | reverse complement strand
CCCAAACAGATGAAAATGTCGACTCATAGTGCATTTGGAGTTCCTTCTACCAGGCCAGACTGTTAATCAACCTTCTAGTTAGAGGTTCGGAAAAGATTGCGTAACAGTGTGTAACCAAAAAGGCCTGGTGTATGGCAGATGGGGGATTGGTCTGTCACAACCATGCACCTGCTCACGCACGCAGCCATCTCAGTGCACCAGACTTAGGCAAAAACAGCATGCCTCTCTTGCCCCATGTACCTGACTCACCTGACTGCACTGTGTGTGACTTCTTTTTGCTTCTGATAAAGAATAGGGACATGAAAAAATTGTGATTTAACAATGTAGAAGAGGTGATGAAAAAAATGAGCAGCTATCAGCCATCCAAAGAGATGATTTTGACAAATGTTTCCAATAATGGAATTATAGATTTGACAAATGTATTAAGGATAATGGAGAGTGCTTTGAAGGTAATAAGGTTGTTTGCGGGGGGAAATTAAATACATAGCTTTGAAAAAATTCTTTTTGGGGTGGGGGAGAGGGAATCCCCTTGTATATATTTAAAATTCGTTAACATAAAACAGCAGCATTTTCCCTGGCTTTCAGGTGATCCAGGTACTTGTCATTTTTCATTTTCATTTCATAAATTCTGGAATTATTTATCATTCCCTAGGTAGATTGGCTACTACTGAATCTCTCAACTCAAACTCACTGCCCTCAATTCCGTTCTGATGCATAACAACCCCCCTGACAGGCTAGAACTGCCCGATGAGTTTCTGAGACTTGTTCGTTTATGGGAGGAAAAGGGTCCTTCTTTCTTTGGCAGAGCAGCTTATGGTTTCGAACTGCTGACCTTGCAGTTAGCAGCCCAACCCCTAACCCACTACTCCACCAGAGCTCCCTTTTGCCAAATGGGAGTATCAATAAAGCTGACATTTCCAGAAACAGAAACCAAACCACACTCCCTGCCGTGGAGGCGTTTCCAAAGCACAGTGACCTATAAGTCAAAGTCTAACTTCCCTGTGGGTTCCCAAGACTATAGCTTTTGTTTGTTTTGTTGTTGTTGTTAAGGCTATAAATTTTCACAGCTATAGAAAGTCTCGTTTCTCCCGTGGGATTGTGGTTACAAAGTGCTAATCTTGAAGTTATCAGACCAACATGCAACCCACTACACAACCAGACTTCTGGTTTTAAAAAGAAAAAGAAATGATTAAAAGTTTTCTTATTCAGTAGCTGGCGTCGCTACCACTCATGTAGTAGTCTGTCACATGGTGGTGGCTTGCATGTTGCTGTGATGATGGATGCTAAACCACCAGTGTCTTAAGTACCAGCGCAGTCACCTGTGACAAGACAGGTCTCAGCCGTGCTGATGAAGATTACCAGGGAGAAGGATCTGGTTATGTGCAGTGAGAACTCCGTGCACTGCAGCACAACACAGTGTCAGAGTGCTGAACGAGGGGCTCCTCCCACTGGAACTGCCTCCCAAAGCAGAGGCAGTCTCGTGATGGGGATGAATAAAGCTCTGGGCCCCTTCGCTTTCTAATGTGACCCCATTCAAATGGAGAAGAAACAGCTGCACACATCCACCAATATAATCATAATGTAGAATGTGCAAAATAGGAATCCAAGGCCATTGCACGTCATCAAAATTAAATGAATAATGTAAAGATTGATGTGCTAAGGATTCGTGATCTTTGGTAGGCCGATATTGGCCATTTTGCATCAGACGGTCTGAAGGGGGTAAGTCAAAAGAATCGTGCTAGCAAACCATAGGAGCAAAATAAACAAAGATCTCAAAATGTGCAGCTCTGCCTCCTCGACATATACCCCATGTGATCTAGCCACTTCTAATGGCCGTGTCTTCCCTGTTCTCCCCCATTTGCACCCCACCAAACTGGCATCCTCAGCGGTTTCAGATTGGGTTCCTTTCAGATGTTCTTGGAGAAGTTCTTTGGAGGAGAGAGGAATCTGCAGAGTTACTCTGCAGTGTTTCCCAAAGTGGGTGATACAGCTCCCTGGGGAGTACTGGGATGGTCCAAGGGCAGGTAAAAGCAGATTTTTATCCTGGGTTATGGCCTATAGTGCTATAGTATGTCCCATAGTAAGGGGAGGGGTGGGGAGGGGCAGTCAACAGCGGGGGAGCTGAGTAATTTTTTTAAAGGGTTGTAGGCCCAGTAAATTTGGGACCCTAAGAGCTATAGGGTGGAATGAGATAGTTTCCTCATGAAACCACCATTAGGCAGCCCTTGCTACGCTCAAAGAATGAGTAGGTAGATCAGCAGGCATGATGGAGGAAAACATTTTTTGGCTTAATATTCCTGGCCTTTGCCTCAGCAATACAGCTCTCAAATTCTCAGAAAGTGTCTTCATATTAAGCCCTTGTGATTCCTTAGAGAAACGTATCAGCATGACTAGAAAAACACAGAAACAAAGTTACCCTAACCTGAATTTAACCTATCCCGGAATTTAACTAGTCTAGCAGATTCACCTGGGACTCTGTTCTCAGAGCCCTGTTGGTAAATCCAAGACTCATCCCTGGTTGCAATTAGTTCCCTACCATCTTCTTCATTCGTGCTGACCGAATTGGCGTTCTATCCTTTACCTCTCTCTCTTTTTTAAAAATCGTTTTATTAGGGGATCATATAACTCTTATCATAGTCCATACATACATGAATTGTGTAAAGCACATTTGGACATTCATTGCCCTCATCATTCTCAAAACATTTGCTCTCCACCTAAGCCCCTGGCATCAGTTCCTCATTTTTTCCCCTTTCTCCCCGCACCCCTCCCTCATGAACCCTTGATAATTTATAAATTATTATTTGGTCATATCTTGCCCTGTCCGACATCTCCCTTCACCCACTATTCTGTTGTCCGTCCCCCAAGGAAGAAGTCACATGTAGATCCTTGTAATCGGTTCCCCCTTTCCAACCCATCCTCCTTCCACCCTCTCTTCTCGATCTCTCCGGTTCCAATATCCATTGTGATGGCTACACGGGAACTCTTAGACACAATTCACCTTTAAAGTGTTTATTAAGGAAGTTAACAAGTTGTAACGCTCAAGGTACTTGTTTACCAGGCCCTGTTACAAAGTTGCAGGTCTGCTAATAAATGCCCCAAAGCGGCATACCTCTCTGCCGCAGCCTCAGCCCTAAGGCTGTCAGCTCCACTCTCCAAGTCTGCAAGCCCTACTGCTTGCATTAAGTGCCAGAGGCACCCGGCTCTAGTAAACTGAGGCCCACGGCACTCAACTCCACTTCCCTAATTAAGTGCCCAGAGGCAGCCAAGCTGCGAGCCAGCCTCCTGCCCCAAAGCAATCATCATAACTTGCTCCTTGGGTGGCCACGCCCATCACTCTGTTCCATGCTCTGGTCCTGATTCTGCTGCTGCTCCTGTGATGGTCTAGCACTCATCTGCATCCAGGAGGTTCTCTGAACAGGGATCTCAGGTCCAGAGGACATGCTCCACTTCGAGCTCTTGCTGGTAATGCGACCCCTCCTCCAGTTTCTCAGGGGGCTCATTTTATACACAACAGGATGCCACTCTGGGGAATCCTGCTCGCAATTAGTCACAGGTGAATTCCATCAGTAGCTCCCCCCACCTTCTTACCAGACCATGCAGGGAAAGGTTGGTTTTTTGTTTGTTTGTTTGTTTGGTTTTTTGTTTGTTTGTTTGTTTGGGGGGCGGGACAGGGCAGGGAAGAGTTAGAGACCTTGCTTAGAAGAGCCACATTAAATAATTCACTGCCCCTGTAATTAGCTTTAATATTGCTTAAAGACTGATGAAATGAAAAAAATCAGCCTTTCGGGTAGCTCAATTTCACACAATGTTTTCTGACACCCAACAAGCCCAAAACTTGCTGAGGCCCAGATGTTTGCTGAACATTTAAAATACCAAACGATGTGAGATCCCAACTTCTCTAGCTATCGCATCCATACTAATTGCTGTCATCTTCTATCAGTTTCTGGCCTTTGGCTACCATCTCGTCATTCATTGAGGTTGGCTATCTTCCCTCTCTGGACTCTCTTTGAGGTCATCCAGTTCTTTCGTAAAATGCTTGTACCACCTAAAAATTGTGGTTATGCATGGGGCAGCATTTCAATAAACTCTTTGCAAAGTTTGGGAAGCTGTCCATTTGAGTTTTGTTAAATTTTTCATATTAGCCCTGGCCTCAGACTACTTTTTCCCCATGATACCAGAAGTATCTTCTTTCTTGGAAAGAAGTGAGGCTACCAAAAAAAAAATGTATTACTGAGAAATTTTCCTGCCGTGCCATCCCCTGACCACAGAGACAGGTTGAAACACATTTCTTTGGAACAAACCCATGCATGTATGACCTGGACCCCAAGGGCAATATTTTTTACTGACTCTTATATGGTCCACTTGACAGGGAGCAGCAAGTTGTAGAGGGATGACGTCAAAAAGAACAGTTCAAGATGTTCCTGCAGTACAACTCTTTCAGTGATGGGCTCATATCCCTATGCCTTCAAGGAAAACTAGTTACTACAACAACTGTTCCACTGTATCCACCAATAACTCGTGTCAGTGATGGTGAAATTAGCATTTTAGTAACTTCTGAATCAATCACACAGTCAAGATTCATCAACAAGTACTGGTAATTGGACTGCAAACATTGGAAACATAGAGGAAGGATAAGTAAGTAGTTGGAAAATATGCCCTTGGTGATAGAAATTAAACTGGAGACTGTGTGGTAGAACTTTGTGAGATCAATTCATTGGAGATACTTTTTCAACAATAAGTATCAACTAACTATGTGGACCTTGTCTGACAGAATATACAGGAATCAAATTGACAACATCTGTAAGAAGAGAAAAGCTGAAGAGAGAAGCTGAAGGCCATTTGTCAGAAGAGAGAAGCTGAAGGCCAGGGACCAACTATGGAACAGACCAATTGTTCATGTGCAAGCTCAGACAAGCTGGCAAAGGAAAACAAGCCCATAAGAGCCAAAGTACATCCTTAAGCATATCCCACCCAAATTTAGAGAGCATCTCAAGAATTCATTTGATGCACTGAACACTAATGATCGAATATCAGAGGAGGCGTGGATGACATCCAGGTTATTGTACATAAAAAGGGGATATCTTTAAAACACAGAAAAGAAATATAAGAATTAAAAAACCAACATGGATGCCAGAATAGACTAAAAATGCTCCTAGATTTAGAATAGCTATGTGAAATAGAAGAGTTGGACAGAAGCTTTTTCAAAAGGGTAACTTCAAAAGACAAAGTAAAGTATTATAATAACATGGGCAAAAACCTAGAGTTAGAAACCCAAAGGGAAGAACACACTCAGCATTTTGCAAGCTGAACGAACTGAAGAAAATGCCAAGCCTTCAGCTGCACTATTGGAGGATTCTCTTGGTAGAATCTTGATGACAAGCTCCTCTTCAGATGATCTGGCTTCTCAGATATTTGTTCAGCAGACACGTTGAATATGTCTGATGAAAGGATGCAACCCTGACACATTCCTTTCTTGATTTTAAACCACAGGTGAATCCCTTTCATTGGAAAAACTGACTGACTGCCTCTTGGTCTATGTATTGCTTCTGTAGGTGCACAATGAAGTGTTCTTGAATTGCCATTCATATCAATGTTAGAGCTTATTATGATTTACATAGCCCAATGACTTTGTTTGGTCAATAACACACAAGTATACATCTTTATGGTATTCTTTGCTTTCAGCCAAGATCTATCTGACATCAGCAATGTTTTCCTCTTCTGACTGGCTGGACTTTCTGGAAAATCCCTATAATATACTAGTACAACTGTTATTTTGAATTATCTTCACTAAAATTTTACTTGCATGTGATATTAATCATGTTGTTTGATAATTCCACATTCCATTAGGTTACCTTTCTTTGGAATGGACACAGATATGAATTTCTTCTCCATCAGTTGGCTTCGGCAGTGCTTCCAAATTTCTTGGCACAGATGAGTCAGAGCTCCCAGGGTTTCTTCACCCAATTGAGCCTTTCTGACTGGTATGCCGTCATTTCCTGAAAATCAAAGATTATAGCCTTCAGTATAGATTAAAACTCAATGTAAGTAAAACAAAAATCCTCACAACTAGACCAATCGACAGCATCAATGTAAACAGAAAAGACTGAAGTTCCAAAAGATTTCATTTCACTTGGATCTGC
>NW_022103896.1:43015286-43016645 GCF_000313985.2 Echinops telfairi | reverse complement strand
CATCTTGAGAGTCACATGCTCCAACCAAAGAGGAGAGGCATTTGCCAAAAACAAAGGTCAGGGGGCAGGAAAAAATGGACAAACAGAAATGGGAGACCAAAGGAGGAAGTGGGAAGTGTGCCTTACGTTGTGGGAATTGCGGCCAATGTCACAAAGGAAAATGCATAGAAATTGTGGAACGGGAACCTAAATGGCTCTTTTCACCCAAACCACAATAAAATGTTCACAAAGAAATAAATAAGACAGAGGGAAACACTATGCGTCGAATAAAAAAAGAAGCTAACAGAGCTTAACCAAATTCTTAAAGGCGGTTTCTTTCTGGCAGGGAGTAGACTCCAGGTCATTTTTCATTGCCCTGCCCCTGCCACCCCTCCGCATTTTGTCTCGATTCTTTCTTTCGTACTGTGTCTTTAATGAGGCCCTGTCTCCAGCCTTTCTGGCTCCCATTCTCTGTGTAAGTAATGACACCCGTGTACCCTTTTGACTCCCTTGCAATTTTTTGGAATCACCCCCAGGCTGCTCCAACACTTTGTTTTTCACAGTTTCTTGGATGATGTGGGAAGGTCTTCGTTGGGATAAGAGTCCCACCCTGTTCTTCTTTAATTAAAAACTGGGCTGGATGAGGGCATGGTAACAGGGTAACAGAGAAGTGAGAAGAATAATTAAAATAACATGAACCTAGATAACTTTTCCTACTGAGATCTCGAATTGCCCCCTCCGTCATTGCTTGGATGAACAATGTGGTGCTCTGCCCTGAGGAGTTAACCCTGCGGAGGTCAGTCCCTGTGCATTCCACACCCTCCACAGCAGGCTGTGTTACATCCTCAGTCCCTAGGGCATATACAGTGCTCCTTAACAGAATCCAGAGCCTTTGGGAGTCCCAATGCATGTGCTTTATTGCCCATCCTCTGCCACGCCCATAGCCTTGTTTCTCATACTAAGAAGAAAAAAGAAAGGAAGAAATCAGTTCTGCCACAGCTTTCTAAGAAAAAGCTCAGAAATGCACTTGGACAAGTTTCCGCAGACTTTCTGCTCATTATTCTCAGTGCTCTAAGATCAGTTTCAGTGATTGTGGTATGTTCATTGCACAAGATACTAAACTAGGCATAAAAATACAGTGATAGCCCATACCTTGAATATGATCAACATCTAACAAGGCGGAAAAATAGGAAGCATGATTGCAATGTACCCTAAAAGTCTTCTGGGGCAAACACAGAGACCTTGAGAAAGCATGGAAGACCTAATTCAGCTGAATTTGAGGGCATGGCCGAGGCATCCCTGGAAAGCAGTGTTCTGAAGGAAAAATAAGAGGGAGGGGACAAGGGGATGCCCGAGAGGAGGAGGCATTCAAAGCAGTGG
>NW_022103896.1:42993694-43012341 GCF_000313985.2 Echinops telfairi | reverse complement strand
CATTGAATCCACAAGTGTTCGTTGCCGTCGAGTGTACTTCTGCTCACAGTCAGCCCGTGTGCAATAGAACAGCATACGGCCCCACCCCAGCAGCTTCACAATGGCTGAGACAGCGAGTCCTTTGCTGTAGGTGCGGGATGGGCTGAGTATCTTCCAACTTAGAACACTCACCTTCTGGGATTCCATAAAACAATCATCTGATTTGCTCACAAGTGTTTTCATTTGCTCATTTTCAGAAGTGGGGTACTAAGTCTTTTGTCTGACTTAGGCTGGAAGCCCCACAGAAACCTGGCCACAGGGGCTAGTATTTGAAATCCCGATAGCCCAGCTTCCAGCATCGTGGCCACCGATAAGCCGCTCCAGTTGGAGAAACTAACAGACATCTGATGGGATTCCCTCAAATGGGGCAGCTCATTCATTGGCTTCTAGGATCCTCCACCAGACAGACATGAAAGGCTGTCCCAACACTAAGCAGACCAGAATTCCAGCTTCTTCTGAGCCATCTAGGTGGGAGGAGTGGCGGGAAAGGAGCCACTTGGAGGTGAGCCATCTCCTGCCGGTCCGAGCCGGGCCATTGGACCTTGGCAAGCAATGCCAGAGATGCTGAAGCTGCTGCCCGCAGCTGAAGCCAGTCTAGGTCTCCAGCCCTTGCCCAAGCTGGGCAGGAGGGAGAAGAGGGAGGTTCGGAGTGCAGCCGGCTTAACCCCTCTGCTCTTCTGAACTTACATGGCCGCCAGCAGGAAGACCGCCAAGGGAACGGGGCATTTCCAGGAGGGAGAAGATGACACTCCTTGGGAGGGAGTAGTCCTGCCTTCCGCATGATGTATCGACCCGGGGAAGCCAATCTCACTTGCAGATAAAGCGCATTTGTTTTGTCCTGCTTGGAGCTGACAGGAGGAGGCTTGCTGGCGGGATGGTTTCCGGCCGATTCATCCTTTTTCTGGTAAAACCACCTCGTAGAGGGAGGCGTCTAGGTTGTTTCCTTTCCTCTGCGGCTGCTAAGCACCTGCTGGGTGTGGGGGACCTTCTGTGGACTCTAAATGGCTCTGCAGCCCATAGGGGACTTCTCCCCACAGCCACCTGAGCCACACAGGTCTCCAGGCAACAGATCTGTTGACAGGGGACAAATGACTGATGAGCCCAGAGGACCTCATGCCTTTCCCAGGAAGGAGATGAAAGCAGGGAAGGCTCACATCCAACAATGGTGCTTTCTGTTCCGGGCGCCAAGCCCTGAGGGACCAGATGGAGGATCCGAAAGGACTGTCCCACTCTTAGACGATGGACGGCCGGGAGAAGGAGCTCAAGGTATGGGCAGAAACGCCATTCTCGTCCTTTGATCAGCCCAGTAACTTAGAAAGTCTGGAAATCCAGGGAGGGAAATTGGCCCTAGTCTTTTGTGTCCCAATTAATTGACTAGGCCATCGAAATATTAGGGGTTTCCTGCATTCAAGTAAACGGCCCCATTACCAGTCTTTCATTCTTCCTTTCGACTACTCTGTCCCTGCTCTGTCTCATACGTTGGTTTAGGGTATAAAGGAAACACCCCACCCCCATCTCAAATATAATTTAAGAAGCATATTTGTTAAGGCTTATAAGAGGCAAAGATAACAACAGAGACACATTATCCGGATATGGGAGCACATTAACATGAGGTCAAAATGGTGTCTAAGGGTTTTTGATATACAGAGCTTTAAAAGGGCCATGGGAAGAAGCAAAGGAAACTTTCACAAAAGCAGGCTTGAGGACAGACCAATACATGCCCGTTCCAGGTGGGACTCCAGGAACAAGGAATATGACCAAGATTAGGACACAGTACGTTGCTAGATAGAAGAGCTTATGAGATTGGTCCAGGGCCCTCTGACCAAAGCAATCAGGGAGACACTGGTAGGTCATGACTCATGACTGTGTGATGCCCTGTCCTGCCCCCAGTACAGTGACTTCCATTAAGGACACACCCAGGCAACTGCCCCTCCCCTAGGCTGTCTGGAAAGGTGTGGCGACATTGCGCTTTCTAAGGCACTCTGCCTGAGGGCAAGATCATCTACATCCTCCGTTAATGATCAGAAAGAATTCAAGGGAGGCTGAATCTATGTGGGGACTCTGCAAATGGATTTGGGGCTGTCACTGACATCCATAGTCCTTTGCAAACTGTGATGCTTAAAATTTAAGTTCTACTACCAAGTTCATATTTGAGCATCATTTATCCATTGGGTTATTCACTGATTCTAAAATCTTTTTTAAGTGCCTACATTTTTTAAGGGCAGGTCCTAGAAACAAAAAGATGAATGAGACTAAGTCGGTCTTTACTGTTATTAAGACTTTTACCACTAAATGACAACTGCACCCTGGAGATATTTTTAGCCTTATGTTGTATTTCACGATTAGTACTATAATACCCACTTCCTTTGGGTCACTACTTGCCTGGTAGATAAGAGAAGGCTTCATTATCTCTTAATTCCACTTTTTTCCCCACAAGCCTTTTGAAGATACCTCGCATATATGGGTTAACTTTCTGATCCTCCCCTTACAGTTCCTTTTCATATATTTATTGTTAAGATTTCAGAGATCAGAGAGGGGCAGAAGAATAAGTCAATGAGCTCATGGAAGTGATGGAATGAAGATACTGAGCAGGTACTGAGTCGGGTTCTGGGAACTGAAGGTTAATCCACAGCGGCTTTCCGAGGAGAGACTACTAGACCTGAGGAGGGAGAGACAAGTAGGCAGGGTGTTACAGCGGAGAGGTTTGGATGGAGAGGTGCTCAAGGGTCATGAGACGTCCACTGGGGCTGGCAGAAAATTTTATTACGAAGCAGCATCAGGAAATGGATCTAGAGGAAAAAGGTGGGGTACATTGGACTGCTCATCACCAACCAGTGATTCGAGCCTACCAGGCACTTCATAGTAGAAGATGGAGCAGTCTGGAAAGATTGACAGTCTTGGAAACCGGATGGAGCAATTCCGCTATGTCCTATAAGGTCACTGTGAGTCCGAATTACCTCAATGGCAGTGGGGTTTTTTGCCCCATGGAAGACTTTGTCTGGATTTTGTTAGCATTAGCATCTCATCTAGCTGGCCAATGTTTTAACAATCTTTTGCCAATCTTCTATAATCATACTAAATTTTTGTTTGTAATTTATCATTTTTTGAGAAAGAGAAGTGTCTTGAATTCTCACCGTATGATTGTGAACTAGTCAATTTTTCATTACAAATCTACCCATTTTGAAGCTGACTTTTAGATCGCCACAGATTTTTTAATTGAATACATTACTAGCAAATTACTATTTTCATCATTAAAAGTTAACTAACTTCTTTGAATATCCCTGGAGATTTTATTTGCCCTAAATTATCAGTAAAATGCTTCTTTTCTTTGAATCATTAATTGCCTGGTATAAATACTTTTCCCATTCCTTAACTTTATTTTTCCCCATTTTTTTCAAGATCGTATTCATTTCCTTTTTCTTTGTTTTGCTTTTAAAATTGTTTTCCTTTTGCTAAGTTATTGAGTCAATACACTTTAACTCTTCTTACTCCTAGAGGCTACTTGCTCTTCTACTACTCAGTCACTTCGTCCTCTTCCAGGTAGAGCACTAGCCTCTGGGGTAGTGCTGTCCCATTCCAGCTCCCTCTCCTGAACATGTTTTGAACAGGAGCTATGTAAACCTGTTTTTCTGGCTGATTGGGATTGGTCATTAGGAAAGAGCCTGACCCAAGCTAGGTCAGTCAGCACTCTGCACAAGAATATCTAATCTGGATCTAAAGGAATGTTTGGGAGGAGACAGGACCCAAGGGAAGCCTTTTTCTCTGCAGGTAAGAATGAAAACTTGACTCAGCTGCTACTGCTTCATGGAGAAATTCCGTCTGCAGTAAAGAAAGGGATGCGAGCCGATAAATCCAAGGAGGAGGGAGAGAATCTTTCTGTTTGTAAGCCAATAAAATTTCCTTTTAATTCCAGCTACTTTAAGGCTATTTGCTTTCGACCAACTGATTCCTGAATAACATTTATTTTAATGAGTAAATGACTGGGGTATGAAGACAGCTTTGGCTGCATCCTTTAAAGGTCCCTATAAACTCTTCACTTTGTTGTTAAATATCTAACTTTTTTGATCAATGGTTGTTTTGGAGAGTTTGCTTTTATTTTTATCTTATTTCAAATGGATAAGGTTTCCACTGTTTTTGTTGATTAAATTGATGCCATAAATTTCTAATTTGATTGCCTTGTAAACAAAGAATATAACCTATACAGCATGGCTTCTTTGGTGTGGTAGTCTTTTCGGAATGCATTGAGATTTTCATTCTGGGCTGAAACAAGATCAGTTTTTGTTAGTGATCCACATGTGCCAAAAAAGAACGTATATACGAGGGGTTACCCCCCACCCAAAAAAAACGGATTTCTTTTTTTTGCAAAGCTATGTAACTAAATTTTTTACAAAGCAACCTTATCACCTTCAAACTACTCTCTATTATTACACTTGATACATTTGTCAAATCTGCGATTCCATTCTTGGAAACATTTTTCAGACTCATCTGTTTAAATGGCTGATAGCACCTCCCTCATTTTTCCCCCTCACCTCTTCTGTGTGGTCAAATCACTGTCCTTTCATGTCGATACTAATTGCTTCATTGCTATCTGGTATGGTAGAGTAAATAATTATATATTTAATTAGATGTACTGGGGTATAGAAGTTTTGTTTAATCTTTGCTATATTATCATAGTTGCATTTCTTTTACTCCAATATGAGAATCTGACTTCTCAAACACGCCGAGATAATAGAGAATATCCCAGGCTGACTCATTTGCTTTAATTACTTGTCACATAGAACAACTTTAGACTAACAGTCAACGATTACTACCGCAACACTGGGATCAAGCATGGGAACAGTTATAAGAGCGGCACAGGACCAGGTAGCATTTGGTTGTATTGTGTGTGGGGTCCCTATGAGTCAGAACCTACTCGTGGGCACTGAATAATGACAACAACTCCCTTCCATTCTAATTAATGAAAATCGTTACAATTTTTAAAAATCTGTTCTCACTCACTCTCTTTACATCATATGATTGAATCGTATCTATGTTTTCAGGTCATTTATCCATTGCATAACTTATCATCTTCTTTTAAAGCTTATTTAATCTTTTATTTCTTTACCAGTAACTATATATAATTGATCACAAGTCCGTAGGTTGATATCTCACTCCTTACTTTACTTATTTGAAGATTGTTTTACATCAGGTTTCTTAGTAAAGGCTCAGCAAATACTTTTGGATAATAGTTTCTGTGCCCCTTAAATTTGAAAGTCATTTCTGTTGAGCACACAAATTGTGGATTGTACTTTCTTTCCTTGACTATATTAAATATCTTTCTCTTTTTTCTGACATACCCATTCATGTCAAAAAGTCTAATGGTAAATATTATAAGTTATGATTGGAAACTTTTTTTTAATACATTCACACAGGCAGGGTTGTGTTGAGAATTCCAATTTGATCGCACTTTTCTTATGATGCAAACAGCAGAGAGCAATGATCCTCAAAAGCGGCAGGACGAGGTGTGTGGCAATGAATCTCGACTCACAGTTCACTGAAAACCAGCATGCTCTAAGATGCTGAGCTCCGATTTGAGCATTTCCTCAGCCCAGCTGCTGCCTAAGAGCCTTTAATTAGAAGAAACATGATCTTTTTCCAACCGTGCTGTTGGCTAACATCCATTTGTATTTGGTTCTTACAAAGGCCAATATTGAATGCCATCAGAGCTCACTCAGGGGAGAGTGTGAGCCTAACGTCCTAGAGCCAAATATATCCCCCAGGCAAAACACAGACATGGATTCCATTTCCACCCTAAGTTGAAGAAACATATTCTTTCCCTATCATCAGCAAAGTTGTAAGGGAAACAAGCACATAAAGGGCAGTTTTCCCAATACTGCTGAGCTGTGTTGATAACACCGATGGTATTTCTGCCCATCCCCTCCCTCGCCCACCTTGTCAACCCAGAAGCTTCCATGTTGCTGCAGTAAAACATCCTCCGTCCTTGGCCTGATCCACAGCGGATTCATCCAGAGGTGGTCACCAGATCCATACTCGGTCAACCCAGAAGCCCATCTCTCTGGCTGAAGCTGACAGCACTGTGGGGGAGCAGCTGAAGCAAGCTGAATAGTTAGACTGAGGACTGAGAGTTAGATCAACCTCTTCTCAATGATGGATGGAGATGGGAAATTCATGGCATCCTTGTTGCCATGTGGAGAAAGCATAGAAGCACAACAAGAGATGGTTCCCATTTTAATGGTGGGCCTTGTGTATTCCCACTTCGATAAGTAAAGATGTTGAAAATCAGTTCCCATTTTTGGATACACTAGTTTGAGATTGATACCTGGATTTGCAAATGACGAAGTCCTGGCATAATGAAGTTTAAGAGGTCTGGCTACATGGGAAAAGTCTCCAGCTTTATGAACCAGAGAAGTGGATCATTTCTCTTGTCATTGAATCTATCCTTTTGCCTGTTCCTTATACTTTTCTTCTTTGCTCCACTTTCAAAATGGCTTTTTATGACTAGTGATTGCTCTGGGGACTTATCTAGATAGGACTCTTTCCATAAGCATTGTGCTTGATTGATAAACACATTAAAACATCCAGAACTTGTGAGTTCTTCTGCCAAAATTCTCTTAGAAATGGAAACCAGAACAGCTTTTTTTGAAAAGATAGGCCAAGTGCCAAGATTGTCTTCATTTAAGAAACAATATAAGAAGTGAAACAAATGAAAGGAAAGCAAATCATAACCCCAAGAAGAAACATACACGTCACCAAGAAGCTGCTGCACAGAGATGGAGGGCAAGTGGCCACTGACCCCCATGAGTGAGGCTCGCCTGGGAAGTGTGAAGTCACCACCCTTGACCCGAAAGTGGAGGCCGTGAGAATGAGCATCCCTGGATGGAGACAAGGATGGGATGGGATGGGATGGGATGGGATGGGATGGGATGGGGTGGGATGGGGTGGAATGTGGTAGGATGGAGTAGGATTAAATGGGGCAGGGAGAATGGAATGAAAGGATACAAAATAGGATGCGAGTGAGGTGAGTGGTTGGGATGCGATGGGATTAAGTAGGGTGAGGTCGAATGTGGAAGAATGAGACAGAATGAAATAGGGCAGGATAGGATGGGATGGGATGGAGTGGGACAAATGGCATGGAGTGGGGTCGAGTGAGAATCAATGGTATGGATGGTATGGGATAGGATGGGTGGTATGGCTAGAACTGGATGGGATGTGCTAGATGGGAGAGGCATGATGGGGCATGATTGGGTAGGATGGGATGGACTGGAAAGGAAAGAAGAGTGTGCAATAGGATGGAATGGAATGGAATGGGATTGGGTGAGATTAACTGGAATGGGTAAGGTGGAGTTGGAGGGGATGGAAGGGGCAGGGATGGGATGGAATGGGATGGAGTGAAATAGGATGAGATGAAATGGAACTGGGTGGAATGTGGTAGGATGGGATGTAATGGAGTGGAGTGAAATGGGAACAGATGGTATAGGAAAGGATATGGTGGAATGGGATTATATGGATAGGGTAGGATGATGAAATGAGAAGGGAGGAATAGGATGGGATGGGGTAACATGGGATGGAATGAGATTAAATGGAATGGGGTGAAATGGAGTCAATGGAATGGGGAGGGATGGAATGGAATGGAATAGATGGAATAAAATGACGTGTGTGTGTGTGTGTGTGTGTGTGTGTGTGTGTGTGTGTGTGTCTTTCAAGCAACTGGGATTGGGAATGAAAACAGAAATTCCATCCCACTCCATCCCAAGGAGATGCAGCAGGCTTTGGCAGAAGCTGATGAAGTCATAAGTAAGGGAAATAGTAGTCTCACTGACAAACTACACACCGGGTTGGGCATAATCTCCAACACCCTTACCTCAACTGTTCAGCTCCTACTCTCCAATCTATTTCAGCAACATCCTTATTCACATGTTACAGGAAATAAGTCCTTCCAGGGATGTGTGTGTGTGTGTGTGTGTGTGTGTGTGTGTGTGTGTGTGTGTTCAAAACGAGTCTTCTGGAAATGCAGTTCCCTGGAAAGCCACATATATGAGCAGAATCGGAGAGGCTTTGTGTCCTAATTCGAAATATAGCAGTGGCTGAGACACCATCTTCATCTCCTATTTAAAGATAACTACAGAAAGCACCAGGTTACAAACATCCTGTACCCCCTCAACGCTATGTAAATTTGCTCATACTTTGAAATGATTGAAGGGTACAACTTTCAACAAATTCCTCATCACACTCACCTTCACCTGCTGCAGCCCAGCTTTCAAATCGTCGAAAAGGCCTCGAGCCTTTTCTTGCACCAAAGTCAAAAACCCATCGCCATGAGGTCAATTCCAACTCATAGTGACCCAACAGCACGAAGTAGAACTGTCCCTTGGGGTTTCCAAAACTCCAAATCTTTATGGATGCAAACTGCCACATCTACCTCCCCGCAGCCTGCCACCCCCACCCCAAGAGTAGCCGATAGGTTCAAACCACCGAGGTTTGGGTTAGCAGCCAAACACTTCAACTACTGGCCACAAGGGCTCCTTTCTTTCACTACCTACCCTCTGCATTGAGTGGATTCCAACTCCTACTTATCTGACAGAACAAAGCAGAACTGCTCCCGAGGGTTTCCAAGGCTGTACATTTTTATCGGAGCAAAAACATCATCTTTTCCCCGTGGAGTGGCTGGTGCATTCGAACTGCTAACCTTGAGGTGAAAGCCTATCACATAACCAATTGTACCACCAGGGCCCCTTGCTTAAGAATAAATAAGAACCGTATGCACCTGGTCACAGCTTACCTTAAGGACACATTCAGGAACTGATCTCATTCACAGCCTGGGGACTGCCTGTAATTAAAGAGTTCCTCCTACTCTCCCGTGCGCACGTGCTGGTTAGCGCTCCCTCTAAGCGCTCCTTCAGCACAACCTGGAAATGAGCATCAGTCCCTGGACAGACATCCGTGAAGCCCGTGCACAAAGACCCACTCCTCATTCTGGATTCAAAAGAAGCTGCTTTCGCTGCAGATGTTGATGGCAAACTCCAGCACATGGAATTAATTAATTGGCAATTTCGTCAAAACAAGGGGCCTTGCTCTATTTGTTTGAGATGCTTCTCCTTTCCAATTATTTACAGCGGAAGAAAACATGCAATTAGGAACTGAGGATCAGTTATTCCAGAAAGATGGAGACTCACAGTAACATGTAAGCCGTTTGGGGCATTTCTAATTAAAGGAATCCTTGGGTGGCACAAACCATTAATCTTCTTGGCTGGTAACCAAATGTTGGTGGTTTGAGTCTACCCAGAAGCACCTCAGCCGAAAGCCCTGGTTGTTTACTTCCCAAAGATCAGCCACTGAACCGCCTATGGCATGCCGTTCTCCTCTGAGATACATGGGGTCACCCTGAGTCAGAGTTGACGCTACAGTCACTGTTTTTCTTTCTAATGATGGTCCCAAAACTCAGGAGTCAAGCCTTGCTGTCTATTGCATGTAAGGTAGCAAAGCATGCCCAGGCATCATGCCCAAAATGATACCTCTTAAAGTCACTTGGCCCATGTTTCATTCTTCCAGAAAGTTTCAAATGCAAGACCCAGAACAAGAGGCCAAAGAGGAGTGAACAGGGCAATTCTTACAGGAGTTCCTCTTTTGGTCCACGCTTCAGCCATGACTCTGACATCAAAAAGATGACCGGTGAGGCACGCGAGGAGGGATGAACGGGTCCTAGCCAGTCCACTGTCTCTAAGAAAGTGGCAGGTCACGTTAGCAGTTGAGCATCAGGTATGATTGGAGACAGGTAGTAAGAAACCAGCCCAGGTCAAGGTAAGGGTTCATTCAAGAAAGGTCTTGTTCCTTCATTCTTAAAAACACCAACCAATATTGATGACTATATTGCCATGGACAATTTATTTGGGAGAAGAGCTGGAATCATCCAGGGATAAAATTCAGGAGGCCCATAAACTAGCATTACAAATGGCTGGGTAACAAGAAGCATATAGGAGTCGAGTTTTAAGAGCCTTTCTTTCAAAAGGAGGAGAATGGGCTGTGATTCCCCCCATGGACCCCAGCAGAGGCTGCCCACAGCTCTGGCAGTAGGAGTGCCAGCAGGCAGCGGAGACTGGCATCTGACAGTGCCTTCAGGAGTGTGGGTGTGCATGGAGAAGTGGTAGCCCCATTACACAAAAATATTTCAAAATATATATATTTTTTTTTCAAGGCTCCTCTACAGAAGAAACAGCGTGAATGTTAAGGCAGCAAGAAAGAGCCAGAGGACCTTGGCCAGGCGTCAGCTTTGTAACCTGAAGCACATCATTTACCCCACCCCCACCCCCAAACTCCAGTTTCCTCAAACCTAAGAGGAGGAGATCAAGTTAAATGATCTCTGAGGGCCCTCTCTGGGAAGAAAACCCATGATTAGTCTATGATTGTTTAATAGATTTCAGGGAACTCCGTGGTTTGCAAGTTGTGTCTTTATTTTTGGTTTTTAATTACTGATGTGATGAATGGCATATTTTGGAGCACTGTTAGTAATAAGCAGGTGCTAGGTCGCACACAGCACACTCCTAATATTTTCTCTCAGGGCTTACAAAAGTACCGACAGATGTGGCCGAGATGGCCAGCATGTGAGGGAAGTCCCTTATTGGAAATATGACATGTATCTTTGGACACCCTGATTTAGACAAGGTGTATTTGGGTCACATCTCTCTTGCATTGGCTGTCAGCCAGAGGTGGGGAAAAACAACAACTAACATTTATTTGAGCTCAAGATGGGGAAGTTACAAAGATTAATAAAATATTATAGCAGCTTTAACTGATGTCAGCACCTTAGGGACTGGGGTTGGGGCTAGGTAATTAAATATGTAGTTTGAACCCTGAGCCATTTGTGCATATGAGAATTATATGAGTGTGCATTGCAAGCAGGCTCCTGCATATGCTGTGCCCACTTCATACTAAGCTTGACCTATTAAAGGAAATTCAAGACTGATTTAGAAAAAGAAAGAATGGACGAAAGAAAGACCCCGATTATTTAAAAGTGGACATAATTACAAATAAAATAGAATAGGATATTAATTGTGTTAAACATCTAAAGGCAAATTTGAGCAAATAGATTTTCTAGGAAAAAGAAAAATTCAATAAAAAGTACTATTCACTGAGAGAAATGAAAGGAGATACTAGGCTTAAGATTTTTTTTTTTAAGAAACACAGAGGGAAAATGTTCTTAGAACTTAAAAATATGAGAGTAGTCATGATGCCTGGCTTAATAGGAGGAATGAAAGTGTTAAGTGTTGAGGAAATCATACAGAAATAGGAGTGAAAAGTCAGGAAATTAGGGGACAGTTTTAAGTGGCCTACCATCCAAATAAGAAAAAAAAGGGTGTGGAGGGCGGAGATCGAGTTCATTCAAATGTTTGAGTTGGGGGGCCCAAACAAAGTCTGCAGGGCTAAGATCAGGGTTGGAAGGTAGATAAGGTTTCCCAATGAAATTCCACTAGGAAAGACGTTGTGTTTCTGAAAGGTGATCCCAGGTAGAGTGTGGTCATGGGGAAAAACAATTGTCAGCTTAATTTTCCTTGCCTTTCTCTTACTAACCCAGTTTTTGATTTCCTTAAAACGTCTTCATAAGTCATGTGTTATCCCTCATCCTTCAAGAAAATCTCTCGAGATCTACCTCTTTTAGAGCGATCAAGATTATAAAAAACAAAAATAGGTGCCCAAACCTTTCTAGTGACCTCCCTGCCCTAAATTTACGTGGCCCAGCAAATCCTCTGGGAAGCCACTGTTTTGATTGGATGTCCTTTTGAAGGTCCCCAACAGGACAAGGACACATGTAGTATGGAGAGAACTGCCGCCAACCACTGACCACAGAGACATGTTTGAACACATTCTGACTGAACCTGCTGATAGATGAACTGCCACCCAAACAAGCAGTACTTCTGTACTTCTGTAGACCCACAGGGCCAACATTCAATTTTGATCTAACCAAAATTATGATATAACCATATTGAAAAGTTTGGAGACTCTTCAGTGTGTATGTAGGAAGCTCACGGGTGGCACAGCGGTTAAAGGACTACCGTCAACCAAACGGTTGGCTATTTAAACTGTACATTTACTCTTATTCCCAGAAAAGAAGCTGCTAAAATATAAGGTCACGCACATTTAAATGTTAAAATACAAGACAACGTTGTAAATGAGAACACTGCTGTAACACACTGAGGAGATGTGACAGGGGAGCCAGGAAAAGTCACTCGGCTGATTAGATTCACAGTATCCAGAGGCAGAGAGGCGCAGCTCTCTGGGATACAGGGTCACACACCTGGGGGCATAAGGATAGGAAGCAAAGTGGGGTTTGCTAGGTTTCGTGGGCTTCTTGGGGACTGGGCATCTTAACTCACTCCACGGACTTCATAGGCATAGAGACTGTCTCCACTGCGGTGTACTGGCACTGGCGGATTCAGATGGGTTCACAGTGTCCCTGCAGTGTGAGCATGTGATAAGGGCATTCGTTGGCTAGTGGCCTGGGTCAACTGCTGAGGGAAACAGACCGGTCTCTGGATGCCTCAAAACTAGGTCAAGACCACACTTAAAGAGAATGTCGTTGCAGATACTCTTTACCATTGCATTGTTTCTCGTGAATCGTACACTGGGGGGCACACTCAAATCTTTTTTTTTCCCTTCAAAGTACAGGAATTGGACAAATAGCATTAACATAGCCATTATAAATAGAATATATGTTTATGTTTCAAACTCAAAACAAATGGTAAACAAAGCATCCAATTATTCAGAGAGTTCATTAAGGGAGCTGGATCTATGGATGACATATACAATAATCACTTAGCTTGCTTTATACCAGCAACGTTTAATACACATTAGTCAAATACATATTGAAAAACTTGCTGTGCTTATGAAATTAATAATAGTACATAAACAAATGATGTACGTGAACTGTATGTCAAAAATCAGAAACCTACTTGAAGCCATTAAGAAGTGAAATACGTAGAATTTTATGTCATGTTTCTAGATAAGAAGCTAAAATATTCTACAGGGCGGATGTAAAATTATACGACTATTAACTTAACCTAATGCAACAAGATGCTGTTCAGATTAAGATCCTGAGAGAGCTAAAAAAAATTTTAAAGTGGTCATTGTAAATAATTGGGTTTACATATCACCAAAATGTAGATAAATGTATCTAAGGGCTCTATTATGATCTTGTGGATCCTAGGATTTTCAAAACTGTCGCTCTTTACAGGAGCAGAGAGCTTCATCGTTGGCGTGCAGAGGGGCTGTTAGGTTTGAACCATCAACCTTTTAATTAGCACTCCAACTCTTTTTCTTTTTTAGATCTTTTTATTGGGAGCTCTTACAACTCTTATAACAATCCATACATCCATTGTATCAAGCACGCTTGTACATATGTTGCCCTCATTGTTTTCTAAACAATTTGAGCCCTCCATCTCTTCTCAGGTCCTCCTTGTGAGCCTGAGCTACCACCAGAATATCACTAAATAACGTTCCGTCTGCACGACCAAATTGTTATTACTTGCTCTTGGGTCTGCCCCTACCTCGGCCCCTGCCCCCACCCAGTGGACACGTCTAATTCAAAGTCTAAATCCCTGTCTGCTTGACACCTCCCGGCTCTTTCTCAGGCCCGTCGTAACAATATGAGACACCACCTCCGTTTCATAATAGCACTCCCTGTCAAACCTGTGTAACTCTGCCAAGCGCCACCAGCAGGCCCAGAAGAATGCTGACTTAACCACACAGATGGCTGGGAAGCCCTTCTCAGCGACCTCTGAGTCCAGCTCAGGAAACTACAGTTTACGTGTCTTGAAGAGGTCAGTCAACACATTCTTACCAAGCTCCATCCATGCCCAGGCAACACCTCACACCCGAACCTCTCTTCCTTAAAATGAAACCGTTCTTCTCTGACCTTCCTGACCCGAACCCCCACTCTTCCTTCTCACCTCCTTCCAGTCGAGTCACTACAATCGCTTTCTCACTGAAGGCAATGCAACTCTCTCCGTCTCAGCTGGGAAAGTCTAGAGGCCCAAGATGTTCCTGAGAGTGAGCTTTCCAACGGCGAATTGAATTTCACAATGAATTGTCATATAACCAAACAAAAATAAAACAGAACATTACACTGGGTTGGAGCCATTTCACGATGTCTTTACAAAAGAGAGAGAGGGGAGAAGAAGAAGAAGGGGGGATTTGTGATATGAGCAGCTGATACAAACCCAAACAGAGGACAGCACTCAACTCCGAGTCTGAGCCTAACCAGGGGCCGAAACATGTTTGCTTTGAGGTTTTGCGAAAGGTCTTGGGACCTAACAAAGTTCAGATGAAACTTGGCTGCTTCTCTCTTAGGCTCTGGCTCAGAACGTGTGGCATTTCATGTGGTTTGGAGTTTTAAAACAAAACTTTTGCACAGCACTAATAAATGATTCTTTCTCAGCATGGAAAGCAATTAAACGTATAGCCTCTTGGGTTTTAGTCTTAGAATCACTATTTATTTATTAGGAGCTGGGAGAAGGACTAAATGGCCTAGAAGAGGGATCACACATAATGAGGTAGGTGAATTTACTCAAGACGCCGCATTTCAGATGACTGGAGACCCAACCAGCAGAAGAAGAACTCCTAAGAAACCAATAAAATGAGGCCATTGGGAAGCTTGCTAATGAAGGGAATTTAGCATCAGCCTGCAAGGAACATACTGGAACTGCTTGCAAAGCTCCAGGGAAGACCACATGAAAAGATCCGTGCACCATCTGTCTTCAGCCTTCACCCGCCACTCAGAAGGCTGCCGGTGAGCTTTCCAGTACACACAAGGAGGGAGCTTCCTCTTTGGACAAACTTGTCCCAAGCAGTCCACTCCTATTGGTTCACACTGAGGATAAGTTGGGGAGTCCCTGCAAGCAAGGTTCCCTCTAGCTCTTTCTTTTAAGAAAGGGGTAGCACCCTGGGGTAGCACACTGAGTCAACGTTCCAACCCCTGATGAAGAGTGATGAGGCTAGAGCAGGCTCTGCCGAGACACAGCTTCTCCTTATAGTTCAGACTTTGGAAGGGGTGCATCCAGCCTGCACAGTGATTGAAAAGGAGAACTCGAGTGTGGTAATTATATATAATCTGTTGTCAATTTGAGAGGATTAAGAGTGAAGGGGTGGAGTTTAGCCTGTCAATCAGATCGCAACTTAATGACCTCATTTGGAGGCACTAAGGAGATAAATAGCTCGCAGGAGGCAGACACAGACTGACAGAACTACGCTAGAGCCCTGGAGCTGAAGGAGCCACGTGGAGACCCCTTGCGAGTGCTCAGATGCTTCTACTGCCACTGGATCCACCAGACTTCCCACCCACTGGCCTGTGATCTTCCTGCATTCGGAGTCATTGCATGTGTTGCGTGAATCTGAAGCAAAATTTATAGATGGTATTGGACATATGGGCTGATATCAAACTTGAGGACTTGATCTGGACCGGGCTGGGATGTTTTCTCAATAGTCAATTGCTCTTGTGCATAAAGCTCTTTCTTATACACGTATGCCTCTCCTGGATCTGTTTCTCTAGTCCACCCAGACTGACACCTCGAGACAGCCGTGTAACAGGCCTGATGACGCAAAGGAAAAGGAAAGGTTGCCACTGTGTTGACACTGCCTTGTATCCCCACGCATGTCAAAGCAGCACCGTGCTCCACAATGACTGCATTTGAACCTGAAATGAATTTGGAAGAACTTGCTGCTATCCAGTCTATTCTGACTGGATAGGCCCCTGCAGGACAGAGTAGAACTACCCCTGTGGGTTTCCAAGACTGTACCTCTTTACCAGAGTAGAAGGCCTCATCGATCTCCCTTGAAGCGGCAAGTGGTTTGGGATGCTGACCTTTCGGTTAGCAGTCCAATGAGTATCCACTATGCCACCAGGGCTCCCTAAGAATGAGATTGCCAGGTTTTTGTTTTGAAGTGCTGCTGCATGAGTTTCCATTAGCAGAAGAGAGCAGTAACCATTAGCACACCATGGAGGGCCTCCAGATGGGGTGGAGAGAGCCGATCTATGTGGTTCATTTTGTGGGACAATGGTGTGCTTCGGGGGCCTTGGTGGACCATTCCCCAGATAACTTCCATGTCATCACAGCACTCATTCACAGCTGCAGAGAAAGTTCGCCAAGCACATAGCATGTCAGCATTAGTGGAGGGACCACAGGTGAAACATAGCTGTCTTTGCTCTACCAGGGCTTACATTTTAATAGGAGAGACTGACAAGGAACAAATAACAAATAAATGAATCCTCCTTGTTTGGGAGAAGGCATCAAACAATTATTGGTGGACCGGCTTCATTAAAAGCACCCATTCTTTATCTGTCCCTCCATCTGTGCCCTTTGCCATGTGACTCTGGCATTCCTTCCATCCAGATAAGGAATCTGCTCAGTCTCAAAACTTACTTGGAACAATAACTAAGCTATTGGCAATTGTGCCACCGCAGAAGCACGGGAAAGAGCTCGTGCCTTTTCATTCTGCTTTTGCCCCTGAGCCACTGGGCTGAGACGGTGGCTGAGCCCACCTGCTGGTGGAATGGAAGAAACATGGGGTGGGGGGCGGGGATTGCTGTCTCATAACCTATTTCACAAACCTCCCAGTGGACGTTTGCAAGCATGAATGGCAGCAGATGTAATATTGTTATATCCACTGTCTGGCAATAACTCTGATCTTTGAGTAGATACATAAACAGACATTCAGGCTGAACAGGTGTGGGAGGGAGGGTGGGAGTCCACCCGCAAATACAGATAGGTTTGACCAAAGATATCTGTGTATGTGTTTTTAGCTTCATTCCAAATATATCCATGAATGTAGTAGAGCATACAGGGGCCAAGGTTATGAAAACATCGTTGCAAAAACTCAAGCTCACTGGCCTTGCATCGATTTCAACTCATGGTGATCTTCTAGGACAGAAGAGAACTGCCCCTTTGGGTTCCCGAGACTATAAATTTATGGGAATAAAGAGCCTCCTTTTTCTCCTGAGGAGCAGCCGGTGGTTTTGAACTGCTGGCCTTGTTTGTGGTTAGCAGCCCAACGTATAACCACTGTACCGAACCAAAGTCAATTGGCATAACATAATTCACAGACAATGTTCTACTTCCTACTTGGGTGAGTAGCAACTGGGATCTTAAAAGCTCCTGAGCAGCCATCTCAGGTACAACTATTTGTCGCTCCCCGACCACAAGAAAGAAGAATGAGGAGAATTAAAAGACACAGCGAGGGTGGAGGGAGGGTGGGGTGGAAAGGGGGGACCAATTACAAGGATCTGCATATAACCTCCTCCCTGGGAGATGAACAACAGAAAAGTGGGTGAAGGGAGACATCGGACAGTGTAAGATATGACAAAATAATAATAGTTTATAAATTATCAAGGGCGCATGAGGGAGAGGAGAGTGGGGAGGGAGGGGGAAAAATGAGGAGCTGATACCAAGGGCTCAAGTAGAAAGCAAATGTTTTGGGAATGATGATGGCAACAAATGTACAAGTGTGCTTGACACAATGGATGGATGGATGGATGGATGGATGGATGGATGGATGGATGGATGGATGGATTGTGGTAAGCGTTGTCCGAGCCCCCAATAAAATTATTAAGTAATAATAATAAATTTTTAAAAAGACACGTGAAACAATTAGCTCAAAGAACTAGTGGACCATGCAAACATCAGTCTTCACAACTCTGAGGCCAAAAGAAATGGTGGCTGGCTACTACTACAAATTGCTCTGAGGTGGATCACATTAGAAAGTCCTGAGGAGAGTGGGAGAAAAATATGGAACAAAACTCAAAATCATAAAAGAGACCAGCTTCCTCGCTGGAGAAAGGCTGATGGGACCCCAAAGACGATGCTCCTGGGGCACCCTTCAAGTCTGGAATTGAACTCACCCCTGGCTAAGTTTTCAGTCAAACAATAGATCAGCCTACAATGGGCACAATAATAATAGTGTGGTAAGCACATCTTAGAATAGTCCACCATTTGGGGTCAAAAGGATAGCATTTACCTAAGAACAGTTCAGAGCATTAGGAAGAAAGGAAGGAAGGAGCGGAAACAGGAAATCAGATATGTGATGGCCATAGAGAGAATTTTCCACAGATGCATTGAAACAAAATCTGTGTGACTTGTGGAATGGAAAACGGATCATCTGCTCTTTTTTTTTAATTTGGCAGTGAGTGAGAGTGACTCACTGAGTGAGGCAGTGAGAGAGAGAAGCAGTGAGAGAGTCAGTGAGTGAGAGAGTGAGGCAGTGAGAGAGTGAGTGAGTGAGACAGTGAGTGAGTGAGACAGTGAGTGAGTGAGAGTGAGTCACTGAGTGAGAGAGTGAGAGTGAGACAGTGAGTGAGTGAGAGTGAGTCACTGAGTGAGTGAGTGAGAGTGAGGCAGTGAGTGAGTGAGTGAGAGTGAGGCAGTGAGTGAGTGAGTGAGAGTGAGGCAGTGAGTGAGTGAGTGAGAGTGTGAGACAGTGAGTGAGTGAGAGTGAGTCACTGAGTGAGAGAGTGAGAGTGAGACAGTGAGTGGGCTACCTAAGAATGAGATTGCCAGGTTTTTGTTTTGAAGTGCTGCTGCATGAGTTTCCATTAGCAGAAGAGAGCAGTAACCATTAGCACACCA
>NW_022103896.1:42982642-42991507 GCF_000313985.2 Echinops telfairi | reverse complement strand
GGCGTAAATGAGGCAGTGAGAGTCAGTGAATGAGACAGTGAGTGAGTGAGGCAGTGAGAGTCATCTGCTCTTTTAACTCACACTCGATTCACAGAAATATGAGCCCTCAGTCAACACAACCCCCCAGCCCAAGTGCGATCAAGACCAGAACAACTTGCCCACCTAAATCCTCAACCACAGACTCTTCAGTAAAAGCTTATCTTTGGAAGCTGCTGAGTTTGTGGGAGATTTGTGACACAACCTTTTTGTTGCGATAGATAACCAATACAAGCACATGGGGCTCTAGCTGAAAGAGATAGCATATTAAGCCACCATAGGCCACTATCACCCCAGCTGATCAAAAGTATAAAAGGTGACCTTTACAAGGCACTGAGAGATGCAATAAATACCAGAGAAGAAGGCTAGCTATAATCTTCACCATATGAGATAAAGTTGGGGCAGGAAATGGGGTGCTAAACAAACTTAGAGAAAAGTTTAGAGCCATTGCAATACTGTGTGGTTCCCAAAGGTCTTCCATATAAAATTCAGACCCTTCATTTATGACATACAGTCATCTCTGGACTGGTCCTTACTGCTTCCTCTCCAAATCTACTGTCTTCTCAGTCACAGGGGCTAACTCCTATGGAATGCCTCCCTCAGGTTCACTTGCTCTCTAGCTTCTAGTTGAATTTGCCAATAAGAGAAAAGAGTAGGGTTTCAAAGATGAGAAAACAAAAAATTCAGAGTTTGTATTCCTCTGAGGTTTTCCTTCTGATGGCAGAGTGGTTGACCAACTGGGCTGCTAACTACCAGATTAGCAGTTCAGCTACTCTAAGGGAGACAGAAGGGGCTCTATTCCACCCTCTGGGGTCACTATGAGTCAGAATGGATTTGAAGACAGTGAATGTGGGTTTGGTTTGAACACTTTCTAGCAGCTAACCCAAAAGTTAGAGGTTCAGATCCACCAAGAGGCAACTAGCAATCTACTTCCAGAAACTCAACCATTGAAAGCCCTATGGAGCCCAGTGCATCTGACGCACATGGGGTCACCATGAGTTGCAAAGGTCTCTATCATAATTGGTGTATGTGGTGTTTCTGAACCAAATACCTACTTCCCATAGGTGGACCCCTCTTATTGTCATAGATTTCACCAGCTATGATGACCTCCCCTTCCCTGTGCCCCCAGCCCTAGGAATAGTAACACTTATCATAGCTCCTGTGCTTGGGTGCTTCCTCTCCTGTTGATTTTCCCTAATCTCACCCAAACATGGTTTAAAAAAATGGGGGGTGGGGGGCGGTGGCTGTTCATTAAATTCACTTCAGGCCTTGGAAACCCTACATAAGGTTGCTGTGAGTCACACACACTATATGGCAGTGATTGTGTCATACTGGTGCCTTGTGAGCGACTGTGCTGCTAGAAGCTGTGTCACTGGTATTTTGAAGACCAGCAGGGTCACCAAAAGTGAACAGGTTTCAGCAGTTTCCAGACTACAAAGAAGGAATAAGCTGTCCACTTCTGAAGAACTAGCCACTGGGAACCTTTTAAATAACAGCGGGGCATTGTCAGATAATGAAAACTTCAGGAATCACAGCAGAACATTGTCAGATACAGTGCTGGAAGGTGAGTCCCCGGTGGTCAGAAGGCACTCAAAATAGGACTGAGGAGAAGCTGTAGCATCGACTATTGATGTGGATGGATCAACCCTTTGGGATCTTCAGTTGCTGATGGGGCACAGCTCAAAATGAGAAGAAAAAGCTGCAACATCTATGAATAATTGGAAGTTGGAATGTACAAAGTATGGATCTAGGAAACTGGGAGACCATTAAAAATTAAATGGAGTAGATCAATATCCTAGGCATCCATGAGCTGAAATGGACTGTTGTAGTTGTTGTTGTTGTTGTTGTTGTTGTTGTTAGATGCCCTTAAGTCCATTTTGAGCCAAAGCAACCTTATGCACAACAGAATTAAATGGACTGATTGACCATTTTGAATCAGACGGTCTTATGGCTTACTATGCTAGGAATGACAAATTCAAGAGGAATGACATCACATCATGAAAAAGTACATCTCAAGATCTACCTTGAAGTACAAGGCTGTTTGTGACAGGATAATCTCTATTCATACAAGGAAACCCAGTGAATATAACCATTATTCAATTTTATGTACCAAGTACTAAAGCTAGTGATGAAGAAATTGAAGGATTCTACCAATATCTTCTGTCTGAAATAGATCAAACATGCAATCAGGTTGAATTGATAATTATTGGCAATTGGAATGCAAACGTTGGAAACAAACAGGAAGGAACAGTAGTTGGGAATATGGTCTTGGTGATAGAAAGCTGGAGATCACATGATAGAATTTGGAATGACCAATGACTTCTTCATCACAGAATCGTATTTTCAACAACACAAAAGGTGACTATACATATGGCCTCTTTCTGATGGAATACACAGAAATCAAACTGCATCTGTGAAAAGATGGTGGAGAAGCTCAATATTAGCATCTAAAATTATGTGAGGCGCCAACCATGGAACAGACTGTGGTAGTTACATAATCTGGTGACAATTTGGGACTTGATAGGATTACAAGTGAAGGGGTGGAGTCTGGCCTGCCAATCAAGATATAATCAATGAGGCCTCTGTGTGGGGATGGCCATCTCCTGAGAATTCTGGGAACTCCTGTATTTCCTTTTTGGTGGTGGGAGACATTTCTCTCTGCCCTGCTCACTCTCTTGGAGACTCTACTGACAAGACACATGGCACTATGCCCTGGGAGCTGGAGAAGCCACATGGACCTACCCTGGTACAACCAGACCACTGGAGCCAGAGAAACCATGTAGAGATCCCTGCCAGTGCTGAGATGCTTACAATGCCACTGGATCCAGAAGACTTCCAACCCACTTGCCCGTGATCTTCCTGCATTCAGCATCATTGCATGTGTTTCATGAGTCTGAAGAGGACTTTATAGATTGGTATCAGACATATGGGCTAATATAGGACTTATAGACTTGATCTGGGCTGGGCTGGGATGTTTTTCAATATTCAATTGCTCTTGTACATAAACCTCTTTCTCATATACATATGAGTGTCTATGGATTTGTTTCTCTAGTCTACCCAGGCTAACACACAGACCATTAATTGCTCATATGTAAGTTCTGGATGAAGGAAGAAATCCAAGCTGTACTGAAGGCATTAGCCAAAAACAAGGCTCCAGGAATTAATGGAATACCAACTGAAATGTTCCAACAAGCTGATAAAGCATTGGAAGCACTTACCTCTCTGTGCTAAGAAATTTGGAGAAGAGAGCCATATCTGTACCCATTCCAAAGTCAGGTGACCCAGCAGAATGCACAAATTATAGAATATCATCAATATCATGCAAGTAAAATGCTGCTGAAGATCATTTGACAACAATTGCAGCAGTACATTGACAGGGAGCTACAGGAAATTCAGGCTGGATTCAGAAGGGTACTTCAAACAAGGAATATCATTGTTGATATCAGATAGATCTTGGCTGAAAACAAAGGATACCAGAAATATGTTTTCCTAACTATGCAAATATATTTGACTGTGTGGATCCTAACACACTATGAATAACCATGAGACAAATGGAAATTCCAAAACATCTAATTGCATTCATGCGGCACCTGTACGTGTTGTTCAAACAGAACATGGGAATGGTTGATATATTGTTTAAGATCAAAAAAGTGTGTATCAGTGTTGTATCCGCTCACCATACTTATCGATCTCTATACCGAACCAAAAACCAGAGGAGCTGGGCTGCATGAAGCAGAATGCGACATCAGGTTTGTTTGCTAAACGTGAGGAGTACTTGAAGCACCTGCTGATGAAGATGTGGGATTGCAACCTTCCATATGGACTACAGCTTCATGTAGAGAAAACAAAAATCCTTATAAGTGGACCAATAGGTGACATCCTCATAAATAGAGAAAGGATTGAAGAGGTCCAGGATTTCATCTTGTGTGGATCCCTTATCATTACTGATGAAGGCAGCAAGCAGTCAAGAGCTCAAAGGATATATTTGTGGTTGAGTGAAATTTATTAATGTGACTCTCCTAACCAAATCTGTATAACTTCCACCAAATGGTTGGGTGGGACAATGCAAATAGGCCACGTAAAAAAACTAGAGGGGATTGATCAATTTTCACTACCAGCCCCCTAGCTACCCGGTTGAGCCATTCTTTGAAGCAGTGGTAGAGAAGAAAGAAACACTGAGGCCTTTGAAGAGCATGTCAAGATATGTCGTAAATGGCAAAGGCTACCAGGACCAGATGTGTCACAGATTGTGGCATGGAGTCTCGAGTCTATGGACCTGCGGGGCAGAGTGACAGGTCGGCTGGCTTTCTGGCCCGTGGAAGCAGGGTCAATGAGACTACATTGTTGAGAGACAAAGAACCACAGCCAGACTTGGCTACTCCATGGCTCAGAGACTGAGAGTCTTAGCTGCTGGCTGAAGAGACCAATAACTGTATCCTGACTGTTGCTGATCCTAACTTGTAGTAACCTATTAACTTCCCCATTAAACCCCCTTATTTGTGAATATTGTCTGTGAGCTCTGTTTAGCCACTGTAAAGGATTATTGAACTCAGCTGAGATGTGGAGTGCTGCGGGAAAAACAATGTCAGAATAGGTAAAGAAGAATGTATCATGGGGTCTTGTCTGACCCCTGCCTCTTGGCAATTAGGAAACCAGAGGAGGTCAGATATGCCCACTTCCATGCTATTCATTGCAGCATTGCACTACAACATGAGACCTCTGTAGAGTGTCAAAAAGCAAAGATATTAATTTGAAGACTAAAGTGCACCTGATCTAAGCGGTGGCATTTTAATCACCTCATATGCATGTGAAAATTGGATATTGAATACGGAAGACTGACGAAAAATGGATGCATTTGAATTACGGTGTTGACGAAGAGTATTGCAATTACCGTGAATTGCCAAAAGAACAAAAAAATTTGTCCAGGAAAAAAAAGTATGGCCAGAATGCTCCTTAGAAGCCAGTATGGTGAAACTACATCATATGGGCTTTGGACGTGTCATCCGGAGCGACCAATCCCTGAGAAGGACATCCTGCGAGGTAAAGAAGCCGTGCAGTGACAAAGATGGAGACCCTCGGCAAGATGGATTGGGGCAGTGACTGCAACAATGGGCTCAAACACGGGGACAATTGAGAGGCTAGTGCAGGACCAGGCAGTGTTTCCTTGTGTTGTACGTGGGGTGGACGGCATCTAACATGAGTCAGAATTGCCTTGGTGGCAGTGAGTTTAGGGTTTTAAGGTTGTGGGAATTTGTTCACAGCGTCCATAGGAAAATAACCCAGCGAAACCTGCCAACACTGTCATCTATAAGGCCGAATCCTATGAGAGAAGGAAGACAGAAATGTGGTCCCTTAAAATGCGCTGTAGGAAAGTGACAAGACCACACCCAGTCAAACGTGGACATTAGAGACCTGCAAAGGCAAAGCAATCCCGTCCGGTTCCAGACGTCACAGGTTCCAGGGCACAACCTCCAGACCCCGCCCCCCCAATTAGGTGTTATAGCTTGGAGGACTGTGTCTTTCTTTTGTGTTTCCGTATCTCCTCTCACAAAAATTTGTCTTGCAGTAGCTCTTTGATACATATTTTTAAATTATAGGTGAGATGCAAAGCATGGCCCACCTGTGTTTTCTGGATCTTTCTAGGTCAGTGGTCCATGTACCAATTGTTTATGCGAAGGAAGGTGTGTTAGTCTGGGTAGACTAGAGAAACAAATCCATGGACACACATATGTGGATAAGAAAGAGGTTTATATACAAGAGCAATTGAACATTGAGAAAACATCCCAGCCCGGTCCAGTCCAAGGCCATAAGTCTGATATTAACCCATATGTCCGATACAAATATAAAGTCCTCTTCAGACTCATGAAGCACATGTAATGAAGCCAAATGCAGGACGATCACAAGCCAGTGGGTAGGAAGTCTTTGGGTCCAGTGATGTTGTTAGCATCTCAGTGCTGGCAGGGGTCTCTCTGTGGCTCCTCCGGCTTCCGAGGTCTGGTTGCATCCTTGTCGCTTGTCTTCTGCCATGTCTCCCAGGGAGTAGCAGAGAGAGAGAAGTGTCTTCCTCCTCCAAGAAGGAAGTACCAGACTTCCCAGAATTCTCAGAAGGCCATGCCCACAGAAGTCTCATTGGCTATCTCCAGATTGACAGCCTAGACTCCACCCCCACACTCTTAATCCTTAAATTGACACCAGATTAGGTGACTACCACAGAAGGGATCTGCATTGGTCCACAGACTCCCATAGAGGGACTGGAGGCAAATCTAGGGGTGTACATGAGGGTGAGGCTGCAGTCAGGGATAACTTCCTAGAAAAGGTAGCATTGGAGTGCAGTTTTAGCCTGCTTAAGAGTTAGCCTGGCAAAGACATCACTTTGGGTTACAAATCTACCATAAAATCATGGAGAAAAATACCTTAGTAAGCTGCCAAGGAGGATAAGGATGCAGGAATGTAGAGGCGCTGGCCATTTGTTTCCTCTCAGGAAAGCACTCTGGTAAGAGTGCCCTGCCTCTGGGCATGCCCAGCTCCCCACATGAGGCAGGAAAGAACAATGTGTTCCTTCCCCTGAGGCAGCTGGCGCGGGGTTGGGTTAGATCTGGACCCTTGCGCCTCATGGGCACTGGTTCCAGCAGTTTGGAATGAGCCGGCCTCCTGCTCTGGCATTTCCAGAGGGGCGTCCTCTCAGTAATCTGGGGTGGCTGCATCCTTTCATCGCCACAACCTTGTTCTAATAACAGCACCCGCAACAGATGGCCTGCACATCTCAAGGGGTTTTGTGAAATGAGAGCTGGCGCCTTGGCTGAAAGCCTCTTTCGCAATTCTCTCTACATGGTCAAGAGTTCCAGACCAGGAGCCAAGACTCTCGGGTTCGAGTCCTGCCTTGTCTCCAGCCAGCGAGGTAACCTTGACAGATTCACCTCCCAGCTCTCACGTGTGAGGTGAAAGAGATCGGCTCCGTGGCTCCTGTATCTTGAGTCCATGACAGGTATGCAATTCCGACACGCAGGTAGACTTGGGAAATGCCTACATTTAAGGTGACAACCCTGTCCCCTTACAGAGAAGATTGCCCAAGGACAGAAAATAAAAGCTAAGAGCTTAAAAAGGAAGGAAGGACTGAAAGAGGAAGGACCAAGGGTTTATTGAGGACATAACCAGGTGCAGTCATGTCTATTGTTGACTGAAAGGGACTCCATCCGTCAGAGCAGCTCTGCCTCACCCATAGAGTCCTCTAGACTCTAAGATTCAAGGTCACTGGTCTTTCTCTCCTGAGAAAGGCAGGCTTGCATCACCAGCCTTTTGGTTAGCTGAGTACTTCACTGTCACACCACCAGGCCTCCGTAACCACGCCTCAGCTCACTCACCCGTCTAGCCACGTCGCCCGGGGTTTCCCGCCAAGGTGCCTCTGAACCAGGAGGATCTTGCCAAGGACCCTGGAAATCCAGGTTGCAGAGATGGAAACATCTAGAGTCTCGTTTTTCTCTTAAAAATCAGCACGCATTTTGCGTTTGGCTCCATAGACAGAGGTTTGTTTTAATATAAAAATAAATGATACTTCTCCTATCTCCCGGGGAGTAAAATCCCTGCTAATGCTGTGGTACGCAAGCCCCTGCCCAAGCCTGAGGGTCTCTGAGATGGGATAGTCCAGTTGGGGAGACAGGGACCTGCGAGTGAAGAGAGTCCTTCACTCGCATGAGAAGACTGGGAGATGGCCCAGTTTATTACAGCCCGAGAAACCATGCAAGTACAAATGCGACAACTAGCCTGGAAATGTTTGCCTGCAGAGCACTGGGATGAAAGGTTTGTTGGCACAGCCCTGCTCCCTCTGCGGTCTGTGCCAGAGAAGAGGACATCTCCGTCTGTTTGTCCCCGTGTTTACTACAGTGTTTATCCCGTGTTTACTACAGTGGGCCCTACCAGTACTCTGGTGTCGCCGTGTGAGAAACTTGTGAGGGCCGATTTGGGGGTGTTTATTTTCAAAAGCAATGGAAGGCAGGAAAAGAGAGGGCAAACGTGCCAGGGAAGAGAGACCACATGCTTGGGGGTTAAGCAGGAGGTCTGAGCAGGAAGAGCCGCCTGAGCTGCCAGCAGGAGAGAGCCCAGATGGGCCTTGGCTTTGGATCCAGCTGACCAGAGCCTGCCTCTCCGTGGGACGCCTGGAAGCCAACCAGGGCGCGGGCCGCGGGCGGGCGGACGAGCTGCTGCGAGTGTAGCAGGCGGGCAGGGGATCCTCAGGGCTGCCATGGGGTGAGCCTGAGCTAGCACGTGCCTGCCGCACCCTAAAGAGAGGCATCTGCGAGTAAGATGACTGTTAGTTATCAGGAGGGAGGTGACCTCACTTGGTGACAAGATTCAGCATCAGGAGAGGCATCCAAAACCACGTAAGAAACAGGAACTGGGACAGGTTGAAACGGTGGAGTAAATTCAACAAGGCTTATTAAAGCCACTGAGGAGAGAATCTGAAGGGGACCCCGGACCCCCCCACCCACCCACCCACCCACCCAAGTGGTAGAAGTACAGACTTGAAGGAGGTCAGTGGTACTGGACACAAAAAGATGGAACCCCGCCACCGCAGCACTGCTCACTGTGGTCAGCAATCAGGGAGAAGGGACATGGCACCCAGCCGTAGGTTTGATTCTAGCCATGTGATTTTTAAAAATTTTTTGGTAGAGCCATGTCATCTTTCTAAGTCTTTGCTTCATCATCTAATAAAATGAGGATCAACACACTACTCCCTTCCCGTTTTTGTTTTTTAACCTCCCTGGCAGTCTAATTATGTCAGTAATTTTGTACCCAAAGCGGTACATTGTTTTGCATAAAATTTGTTGTTTT
>NW_022103896.1:42957929-42980921 GCF_000313985.2 Echinops telfairi | reverse complement strand
CATTCCAAGTATGATAAACTTCTTCTGACAGTTAACATTTACCTGAAGCCACACTCGGGATGACCGCCAGGGAGCTTAATGGAAGCAGCTTTAAAATGGGTCTAAAGGGAGATCAAACAATGAAGTATTACATGTTGACTTAACCCCAGCTGCCATAATCAACTTTACAATGCTCTCTGTCTGATAACAGGCCTATTCTGATCCCTCAGCTATGATCGGAGGGGATTCCCTGGAAGCTTAATCCATGTGTGGGCCCTGCAAATGGATTTTGGGCTTCCACTGTCATCCATTCATAGCCTTCTGCAAACCAGGTGCTCGCAATTTAAGTAAGCTCTGCTGTCATTCCCTTATGCCATTTGGAGTAATTAAGTTATTTACAATCCTTGGATTACACAAGCTGGTGTGCTTCTTCCATGTGGATTTAGTTGACCCTTCACTTAGAGGCCTGCTTGCTTGAAAATAATCGTCTGAGGCAGTGGTTCTCAACCTTCCTAATCCCGTGGCCCTTTAATACAGTTCCTCATGTTGTGGTGACACCCGACCATAAAATTAGTTTTGTTGCTACTTCATAACTGTCACTTTGCTACTGGTATGAATTGGGCGATGCCTGTGCAAGGGTCATTCGACCCCCAAAGGGGTCGTGACCCACAGGTTGAGAACCGCTGCTCTAAGGCCCAGATGCTCTTTTTTCTAATGGCCAGGCACCATCTGTCTTTGAAGCAGGGTTGGGAATAGCCTTGCTATACCGAGTGCATTGGAGAGTGGATTGGTACAGATGCAAGTGATTATAATTTAACACCCTATCATTTGATCTTCCTTATGATCCATTTGAATTTGCCTTCATTTTTAATATTTTCTGCTTTCCTTTCTATTGAGGTTTTACCTATTTTACTTTTTCTTTATTATTCTTGTAATTTTTTTGTGCTTTTGCTTTTTAATGCTTTTCTATATGTGAAATCCAGGATAGGTTATCAATAGTGGCAGTCACTGGATTAATGGTTCCTTGACGGTCTGGCAGGGAGGTTGGGGGGAAATGGGGAGCTAATAACGATGAGTACAAGAACTAAGAAAAGGTTTTAAAAGTGATGATGGCGGTAATTGCACAACTTTTTTTTTATGTGATTGACCTATTGTGAAGTATGTAAACTATATGCCAATAAAATGGTTGGGGGAATAAAGCAAGAGTTTCCCATAGGTTTCTTGGGACATTCAAACAAGATCATTCATGGCACATTTAAAAAAAAAAATTTCTCAGTACGTGTTAGTTTTCTCACTATTAGCAAATAAATGAAGGCTCTGAGAATGGGTAGGGGAAATATTAGGTTTTCAGTTTCTGGTGCTGCTATAACAGAAAGATCAAAAGTGGGTGACTATAGCAAGCAAATTTTTTTCTCACAGTCTGAGAGGTCAGAAGTCCAAAATCAGGCTACAGGCCCTAGAAGAAAGTCCTTGTCTCTTCTTAACTTCTAATTCTGGGCAAGCTACTTGTGGCTTGACATGCTTCTCACTTCCATTTCTGTTTGCTCCCTTGCTTATTTAATCAATATTATATTTCACAAGAGGCTGATCTAAGATACACCCTACTAATAGTGTCATTAATATAATAAAGCCCTTTCTCAAATGGAATTTTTCGTGTTGTTTGGTATCATCAAATCCAAATCTGCTTCGACTCATTTCAACCATCTGTCCAACAGAAGGAAACACTGCCGGGTCCTACAGGGTCCTCACAGTTGTTATGCTTGAGCTCATTATTGCGGCCACTGAGTCAATGCGTCTCAGTAAAGGATTATAACCACATACAGGATTATAGGCTTGGGTATAGCGGTTAGCATTAATAACATATTTTGCAGGGGACACAATTCAAACAAAGTGACCCTTCAGGGTCCTTAGGCTTTATTTGGGAATATCCCAGTCTTGAACAGAAGGAGGAAGATGAGAAAAGGAGAAGAAAAGGACGAGAAGGAGAGGGTGAGGAAAGAAGAGAAAGAACAAGTAATGATGGCTGAATATAAGAAGAGAAAGGGAAGAGGAGGTGGCAGAGAAAGAAAGGAAAAATAAAACAGGAAGGATGCTCCAGGTAATTAATTTAAAAGGACAATTTACTATGAGAATGTTCCAGAACACATCATCAATTGGCTCCGGGCCATCCCTTAACTGTTATTGTTCTTCCCAACGCTGACTCTATTCTCTTCTCCCTTCTCGGCCAATGCCATTCATTCCATGGCTTAACTTACTACACATTCTATACCATCAAGTATTTTTCTCTAGTTTAGATGCTCCTGAGATTACATATACATTTCTAATTGTCAACTGAGCATTCTTACCTACACATATCAGATTCAACACACCCGAGAGAGTTCTCATATCATTCCATAAGCAAACAAGCAAACAACTGAAAGCTCCTCTTCTTCCTCATTTTGTCCTTATCAGGGTTAGGGGCAACACCACCTGCAGAATCGTGCAAGACTTATCCCCCTTATCCGAACCCTCTGTTGCTTTGCCTGCCTAATGTCTCTTGAATTGTATTCCATTCTCCATTCCTTCATTGGTGACCTCAGTTCAGACGCTCAACTCTCAACTAGACCCAAGCATCATTTTTGTTGCAAGAAAGAAGTTCATAACCTAGTCCATGTACAGAAAAATACTCAACATAAATGATGCTAAAATACAGGATAATATTTATTTTTAAACTATAGCTAGGTCCATATTTTCTTTTACATTAAAGCTATTCTAGACTACCTAAGCATATACTTCCAATGAGGAATAGCAACATTATTCTTTTTCCCTAGTAGCAATTTTTACAAATGGGTCCCTGGCTTATAGCTGTTAGCTTACGTAGCTGCTTCTAAAGTAATACGGGTGTGTGGCATCAGCAGAGAAAATTTAAACTCTGAAAAATCAGTATTTTCCTCACTGGGATCTCCTAGGAACTTGGTCAAACATTTGCAGGTTAATACCAACATGAATTTGGGGGTTGTAAAGAAAAAAGTGTGGTTTTCAATTTAATTCAACATCAGTCAACTTATCCTGAATTTCTGATGAATTACAGATTAAGAGAAGTATTCTTTATTTTCTTATTCATGAAGAACAAGGGACTCCTCCTTCCCTACAGTGAATACTCCATGCATTCCTTCTTCTGTCCCAACAAACCATGACACTCCCTACGTTTTCCAAGTAGCTTAGTCAAAGTCACCCACTTTCTGCCCAACTCTCTGGCTTATGACGCCAGAGGGCTACCCCCACCCCCACCACCACACACACAAATGTAGATTACATGGGGGAAAGAGAAAAACAACAGCAACAAATGTTGTGGATTCCAGTATAGACTAGAACTAGCCCATAAGATTTCTTTATGAAATCGAAGGCCACGTCTTCCACCAAGTTTGAACAACCATTTCAGTTAGCAGATGAGTGTTTAGCCACTTGAACTACCAGGGCTCTTGAGATTATGGGGAGCACCTATTAAAAGGCCCAAACAACCCCTGAGTGCTCTGCTGGCTGGCAGGAAACCTCAACACTAAACTGTCTCGAACAGACCACTGTGGATATGCACTGTGGGGAACTAAAAATGTAGCATTCCCATTCTATTTTGTCCTGGTTATCTGACCAAACTGTTCGAAGCTGCAAAGCATTCTCACCTGGGAAGAAGGTTGGACGTGTTGACTGCTAGAATCAGCTGTCTCTTTTGTAGCCAAGACACTAAGCAGTCTGGTCTACCCCAAGATCATTAACACCTGACTCAAGCTATGAATAAGGTAACAAGTTTTCAGGAAGAACAATTTTAAAAAGACATTACACCCTGCATAGATCACTGCACAAAAATTCTTTAATATTGAGACAAGCAATGTAGACATTTTACTCAATTTGTTGCAATTACCTGTTTTTAATGTAAAAGACTTGGAAAATACAGAAAATCATAAAGAAGAAATTTAAATGGACCCCCCAAATAACCCAAACTTACTGCCATCAAGTCCATGCTGACTCCTAGTGTCCCTATAGGACAGAGGAGAAAGGCCCGTTGATGGTCACAAGACTGTAGCTCCTTTTTTTTATTTTTATGTATATATTATTAAATTTACATTTATTTTGGCATTGCTAATGGAGAACTTGTAGAAAATTAATTTCATGTAAAATACCTGAACAAGTACTTAAACTGTATTAATAATTAATCTATCTTCATCATTTAAAGATAAAACACAGCAACAATCTTTTTACCTATGAAGAAGGAATTGATACATTGATGACAACATACATACACAATAGAACACTACAAGCCATTCTAAAGAATAATGTTCCGATGTGGAAAGATGGATTTGCTTTATTATTACTGGGTGAAAAATAATTTAGCTAGAGGTGTGCTTAGTATGGTTCATTGATATATATTGTAAAATACTTCCATTATAAAAGTTACAATTGAATCACATTTAGAAAATATGCTACTGTTTTGTATCACAAACAAAAATTTAAAATCTTGCACATAATATTTTTTAGAGTGGCCAAAATAAAGTCTATCATTTTAAGAAAATTGAAAATTTTTCATATCGAGTAGTTTTCTGAAATTGATATTTATGACAATTTCAGAGTCATCTAAAATATTTGATAACCAAAAGTGTTTTACTGAACAGAGCATTCTAATATAAGACTAACTCTTTACAGGGGTAGAAAGCCTCTTCATTCTCTAGGGCAGTGGTTCTCCACCTTCCTAATGCCGTGACCCTTTCAGACAGTTCCTCATGTGGTGGTGACCCCCCAACCATAACATTATTTTCGTTGCTACTTCATAACTGTAATTTTGCCACTGTTATGAGTTGGCAAATCCCTGTGAAAGGGTCATTTGACCCCCACAAGGGTCACAACCCACAGGTTGAGAACCGCTGCTCTAGGGGAACAGCTGGTGGGTTCAAACTGCTGGTCTTGTGGTTAGCGGCCCAACACATGACTCACTACATCACCAGGGCACCTAAAATCAGCCATAATCCCTTAATTCAGAGATAAGTACTATTATAGTCTTGACAAACTATATATTTTTGTAATTATTTTATGAGTATACACTAAGTGTATGTATTTTTAATGGACGATCACAGCGTATATCTGATCTTATCATTTACTTTTGTCAAGAAGTACTCTCAATATTTCCACAGGCTATAAATAATATGCGGGTACATATTCTTAATAGCTGCAGAGCGCTTAACGTATGGATGTAAGATGTTTAAGAACCAGTCCCCTAGTATTGGTCTGATGAGGGTCTCTAGTGTGATAATAACATGATGGTACAATGAACATTCTTAAAGCTCAGACATTGTCCGATTTTGTAAACACACAGAAGCAAAATGTCTGGGTCACAGAGTATTAGTATGCTTAAATAATTTTGCTATTTTACTCATTCATTCAACAAATACTTATTGAGGTACAATGAGGCCCTTCTGGCTCTGGCAATACAGTGGTGAGCCAGCCAGGTCAGGCCCCTGCCCACATGCAGCTTACACCTGTGGGGAAGGCAGACAATTCTCAAGTAAACAACTACATTCTTAATATGATTTCAGAGGGTTATGAATGCTTTGGGGTAAACCAATAAAGAAATCAAGACTAGATCAAATTGCTAGTAACAGGACCTAGTAATTTGGGGAGGATGATCAGGAGGCCTATCTGAAGACAGGACATTTGAGTGGAGGCCCCCCCTAGAGGAGAGAACAAATTCTAAGAACTATGAGGCAAGACGGAGCTTGGTGAGTTTGAAGACGTGTAAAGTCAGTGTGACTGAAGCACAATGGGCCAGAGGCAGAATGTGGAGGAGGGCGGCAGGGGTCCATGAGCCCTGATGGCACTATGCTACTAGCCAAAAGGCTGACCATTCCATGAAAGAAAAGACCAGGATCTACTCTGCCCTACAGGGTCATTATGAACTGGAATTGGCTTGAGGGCAGTGAGGGGTGGGTTTTCTGAGCCTTCGAGGCAGCAGACTGCCACATCTTCTCCCACAGAGTAGTGCGTAGTTTCCAACCACCAGCCCATGGGTCAGCAGCCAGGTGCTTTACCCACTTTGTCATGAGGGTCCCTCCAAGCATAATGATGGTGCCCCAAGTGTCGCCTGAGGTCCGTTGCCAACTTCACTGTGTACTCGAAAAAGGAACATGTCCGGAGTTTTTCTGAGAACTATTAGATATGGGGTCTGAGATAATACTGAGACCAACACCAGATCCCACCCCAACCTGTTGTCATGGAGTAGATTCTGGTGCAGAATGATCCCATAGGATAGAGGAGAACGGATCCATGGAGCTTCCAAGGCTGAAATCTTTGGGGAGCAGTCTGCCACATCATTCTCCGGGGAGAAACTGCTGGGTTTGAAGTTGTGACATTTCCTTTTTTTGAAATTTATTAATTAATTGATTGATTTTCGGTGACATTTCTTTTACAGCCAAGTGTTTCACTGCTGTGCTACCAGAGATCCTTAATCCTAAGGGACTCAAAAATGCCACCATGATTCCATGGAACAGTGGTTCCCCGTGGAGGTCAGATCGGAAATAGAAGTTTAGACTCAATCCTTGAATGAATAACTTGGGAAAATATAATTAGCAGCTGGAAAAACTCTCATCTTTGTTTTTGGTTTTGCAGACCCCCAAATGGGGCTGGGTATAAAGTAAGCCTAGGTTCAAGGAATGGAAAAATAAACTCTGCTTCTTGATGGGAGGAGTTGTAAAGAAACAGGGCCAGTTTTTCAATGGACCACGTAGTATAGTTGGTTACATGTTGGGCTGCTAACCACAAAGTCAGCAGTTTGAAACCACTCCACGGGAGAAGAAGGAGGCTCTCTGTTCCCATAAAAAGCTTAAGCCTCAGAAACACAAACGCTGCATTTCTGCTCTGACCCATGGCATTTCAATGAGCTGGAAGTAAGTCGACAGCAATGAGTTTGGTGTTTGGAGTTTGGATAACGTCTCTGTCCCTTTATTTCAGTTGCGGTGGTGAGCTTTTATACACTTCTCCATATTCTGAGGTCATAATTTTCTATTTAAGTCTTTAACTCCATCTACAGTTTATTTTGGTGCACGCGATAAGGCATTTCCCCCTTAATAAATATACATAAATAGATCTTAAATCATTTATTAGAAGTTATTTTATGATTATTTCTTTTGGAGAGTTTATCACATATTGAGTTTTCCTAGATAGTTGGGTCAATTTCTGGATCCTTGATTTATTGAGTTTGGGTTTTTTTTTCCTTTAAATATCTCTCCATTTTAATTATGGTCTCTTTGTGGTAGGTTTTAATGGCTAATGACGCCAAAAACCCTTATATTTTCATTTTTTTAATTATCACATTTATTTTTCCTTGTAAGTTATGAATGTTCTCCAGTCCCACCACGGTTCTGATATTGCATTCAATTAGAAAGCAATATGAGCAGAAACGTTCATTTTTGCAACACTGTATACTCGATGATAAATATCTTTATTTCATTAAAATTTTACAAATACTCACTGTAAAATAGATCTTAAAATAAGCATGTCCTATTTTTCCTTAGGTTTATTTCTCCTTTATCATTTCTGTCCTGTTAGAGTCTAGATCTCTCTTTTCCTAAAAATGTCCGACTTCAGATATTTATTGCTAGCACACAGAAAAATGATATTGACTTTTCTTGACACTGAATTTATCTTGAACTTTGCTACTTTACCTAAGTTCTTTTATGAGTAGTAGCGGTGTGTCAGAAGCCCTGCTGGTGTAGTGGATTCCTCATTTGGCTGCTAACTTCAAGGTTAGTGGGGTTTTTTTATTCCTAAGAATCTTTTTTTTTAATCACTTTATAGGGGGCTCCTACAATTCTTATCACAATCCATACATCCATCCATTGTGTCAAGCACATTTGTACATTTGTTGCCATCATTATTCTCACAACATTTGCTTTCTACTTGAACCTTTAATATCAGCTGCTCATTTTGCCCCACCCTCCCCACTCCCCACTCCCTCATGAACCCTTCATAATTCATAAATGATTATTATTTTGTCATCTCTTACACTGTCTGACGTCTCCCTTCACCCACTTTTCTGTTGTCCATCCCCCAGAAAGGAGGTTATATGTAGATCCTTGTAATTGGTTCCCCCTTCTACCCCACCTTCCCTCCACCCTCCCAGTATCACCACTCTTACCACTGGTCCTGAAAGGGTCATCTGACCTGGATTCCCTGGCCCACCAGCTCCTCCAGTAGAAAGATAAGCATACCTGTTCCTGTAAAGACTTAAGCCTGAGAAAGCCATGGAGCAACTCCACTCTGTCCCATCGGGGAAGTGAGTAGGGATTGACTCCAAGGATTTGACAATCCTAGAGATTTTCTTTTTCAGATTACAAGGTTGTCCTCTTCAGCTATTAATTTATCTGTCTCTAATTTGTCTTAATTTTTGAATTTTAATATTAAAATAAACAAGGTAGTGGCGACTACTTTGTTGTTGAATTTAAGGAATACACCATTAAGATTATAAAATTGGCCAATTTCAGTATGTTGAATAAAGATTTCTTTCAATCATTATTGATGTGCTTTATTGTATTACATCTTAAAATATTGAACAATTAATACATTTCTGAGATGAGTGGTTGCCACATTTCCTTCTTTTAATTATTTTCCTGATATTATATACGAAATTTAAAATAGTACATTCAATTTGAGGTTTTTGTGTTTATAAAAATTTAAATCTCAAAAAAAAAAAAATTTAAATCTCCTAGTCTAATATGGTTTTCCTTAATTCTTCTCTATTCTAACATTTTTGACTGCCTATGTGTATTTGTGTGCGTGTGTGCTAGATTATTAGATGCATACACGTTTTTTGAATGCCATGTCTTTATAATGAGCTATTTTTCCTGCTGTCATAACATAATACTCTCCCTTATATTACAAGAGTTTGTTCATAGCTGTTACTATTAGGTGCAGGCAAGTTGATTCCAGCTCATAGAGACCCGGGGTACAACATAAAGAACACCTGGCCATGCTACATTTCAAATTCTTTAGCATCTTTGTGTTTTATGTGCATTTCTTATAAGAATAACCAAATTTAAATAATCAAATGTTGGGTTCAATAATGAATGAAATAACGCTTATGATTTTATATTCCGTTTGTTCTCGCCTCTGTCTTCCTGTTTAGTGTTATGCTTTGTTTTTGTTAAATAGGGCTTCTCTGTTTCATCTTTCATATTGTGGCTTTTGGTAAATAGACAGTAATGTGTCCTGTCTCACATTAGAATAATTTAAAAATTAAATATCCTCTACGTAACATTATTTAGGATTAATTTTAAACATTCTGTAAATATCCTTAATTATAGTAGTCATTAATTTATCACTCTCACATCAGCCACAATTACTTTCGGCAAGCATTTAGTGCTGTAATCGTTAAATTCCACCCCTTTGGTTTCTCCCTCATGGAAGACAAGATTGTTTTGTACTCTGTAGCTCTTACTTTCTTTTAGTCAATATTATTACTGAAAGTTCTTGCGCTCTTATTATCGCCCATTTATTTTGTTCTACTTCTGTTTAGAACAGTAGTTCTCTTTGGAGGTCGAATGACCCTTTCACAGGGGTCGCCTGATTCATAAACAGTAGCAAAATGACAGTTATGAAGTAGCAACAAAAATGATTTTATGGTTGGGGGGGTCCCCACCACATGAGGACCTGTGTTAAAGGGTCGTGGCATTAGGAAGGTTGAGAACCACTGTTTTAGATGCTTCGTATGACCTTTACCCATTCAGCAAATATTTATTGATTTCTTCCTGTGAGCCAGGCACTAACCAGGGAATAGTCAGCTAGCAATAAGCCGATAGATACCTACTGTGAGTTGAATTATGTCCTTCAAAAAATGTGTTAGAAACCTAGCTCCAATACCTGTAGCTATCATTCCCATTTGAAAGGTCTGCCGGCTTTCTTCTGAGAAGCAGCCAATGAAAATCCTACAGATCACAAGGGTCCAATCTGCCACCAAGCACGGGATAAAGCAGGACTGGTCAGCCCTTGTGCTTGGAGTCGCCATAAGCCAGGGCCAGGCTCCCGGCAGCTCACTACAATGCATATGCACAAGTGTGGGAATTCAGGGCCACGTAGGCAGTCAACTCCTGTCTTTTATTTGCATGTGTTAAGCATTGCTCCTCAAGTTCTTCCTTCCCCAGCAATCCTTCCCAGGCAACCCCTGTGAGAGCCATATGCCTCTCCCAGGATTCCTCACTCCACGGAGAGAATCCAACTCTATTTATGTTGTCCAGTCAAAAATGTGGTAGTTTCCACTTTGAAGAGCATGTTTTCTAAACATCTCTGGTAAATGGAGATTTTGACTTTATGCCCAGGACACCCTGAGAGCTGCTCCTACAGAAAAGGGGGAAGAAAAAAAACAACTAATAGGATAATAAATCCCAAGTCCTTTTTTCTCTCTGAACAAGGGTTGTTTTAGTTAAACTTGCGTTCACTTTTCTCTGAACGCTGCCCCCGCTCTCTTCAGCCCATTGTGTTTAATACAGGACTTTTGACTCAGCCATCATTACTCACACTTTACTGATTTTACTTTAAACACTGTTGGCTAAAACGTCAATTTATCAAAACTGTTTTGCCTAGCAGTTGGGGGGTCATTTATTTTCCCCCTGAAGGGTTTGATATTTATTAGGGCAGCAGCAGCAGGCTGGTCAGTGGACATTCCACTCTGGGGGACCAGCTCCGGGGCCAGCGTCGTGGCCTGCTCCACCCTCCATCCCTCCTCAGTCTCAGCCCACGTTCCTCCGGAGGCAACACCCGGCTGGTACTCCGAGGCACGGCAGATGGTAAGTGTGCGGCTGGGCCTCTTGGGAAAAGGAAACTCGGGGCTTCACCTCCCCCCTCCGAAGCTGGACACACAGCTCTGAAAGCGCTCAGCCAGCTGTCTCAGGGAGAGAGGCCAGACCTCAAAGCCTTGTCAAGAGAGTCCAGCAGGGAGATCCCTGGTGTTCCGTTGGGGAGTGATCACAGAAACGTATGCATCTGTAAAGAGGACTCTCTCGAGAGAAGCCATGCCAAACTGCCCTTGCCAAAGACCCGCTGTGTGGCAAGAGAGACACAGGTAAGATGGGGCAGTTTCAGAGGCTGAGGACCTCAGAGATCAGTGGGCAACAGGGAACAATTCTTACACTGACCAGGTCGCACTGAGCTGGTAGTGCCAGCGAGGACCCAAGAGTAGGGTTTAACCTCTTAAAACCAGCTGGCATGGAAGCCATTCCCAGTGTGTCAGAATGGAACTGGGCTTCGTGGGATATTTGATAGTTGCCTCTTTTGGCCTTTCTGATGGTGTGCCTCTGTGTGGACTTGAACCTCCAATCCTTTAGTTAGCAGTCAAGGGCATTAGCTCTCTGCACCCACCTGGGATGATTCTTAGACTTTAATAATCTCTTGCTGTACCAGCAAATGAATGACTGAAAAAAAATAAGTAACTTGAAGGTAGTGTGTGCCTACTCTGCCAGACCAGCGCTGTGCTAGACTTTACATGTGCATGCATCCTTTCATGGAATTCATCACTTGCAGCAGCTCCGTTGATGTGTACGGGTGCTCCATGGGTTCTGAGCCTCAATGAGAATTTTCCTTTAGCAGCAAGCTAGCTAGGAAGTGGGAGAGCCAAGGAACACCCCGGATCTGTCTGACCTCAAAGGCTTTGCCCTCTTTCTCATGCCCCACACCACCTCCCTGATCCCAAGAACCTCAATATGGTGCCCGGAATCCCCATCATTAGAATCCCTGCGTTGGCGTAGAACATTATCTCTAATAGTGTCTGGGAGACACGGGAGTCATCCACTAGCCCTTACATCACATTAGCAAGAAAGGAGTGAACCCTTTGATCTTTTTCAGAGTAGAGGGGCTGGGATATGACACAGCTAAGTTGTTGGTGCTTCCAGTGCAGCACATGACTGGAATGAGCTTTGGAAGGAGAGCTACCTTATTCACTGCTGTTCTGTGGGGTCTGCAGACATCCACAGGAGGGGGAGCGGGGAAGTAAAGACAGCTAGGGGGAGACAGAAAGAAGGAAAATGTCAAAGGATTAAGAAAGGACATGGAGACTTTCTCTCCTAGAACCGTGGACCAATGTATCTGTAAGTTGGTGGAGAAGGCCCGGGGATAGTAAGCGCTGCTCTGACTTACTCAAAGCCTCAGTTCGAAGCCTGGCACTATGCCAGGGTGGAGCTGGTTCCTATAACCCCTGCTGAGATCCCTGCAGCTATTCAGAGCCTGAAAACAAGGAGTCAATAGTGCTGAGACTGTGCTAAAACAGCTCACAGTTAAGGAAGCCCTGCTGAATGGTTTGGTGACCACTGAAGGGTGGATGTGGTTTTACATTGGCGAGATCACGGGCAAAGGAGGCATCGTTGGCTATGATGTTGGAAGACCAGTCTTTAACATCTGATTGTATTTGGTTTGCTATTTGAGCGTTCTTGGACCACGTGTGATCAGTCTACTCTAATAAAATAGATCATTCTAAAAAAGAAAGCGAGAAAGGACATCGAGTCATAGCCTTTCATGCGTCCATCACAGCAGCTACATGGAGCTTCAGGTCACAGGAGATTCATGGTCTTAGAAGCTTGCCAACATTGGTGGTGAGCCCATGACAAGTCATTAACAAAGTTCCCTTCTCTCTAGAGTTATCATCTCTTTAAGCTGAGAAGTTGAGCATGTCAGCCTAGGATATAACAAAAAGAACAATTTATGGAGGAACCTTGTACGGGGACAGTGGGAGCTAAGGGATGGAAAGCCTTTGTGGAAAGAGAAAGCGCATGTGCGTGTGTGCATGTGTGCATGCGTGCGTGAGAGAGAGAGAGATTCATTAAATATAAAGTCCCATTCCTGCCAATCCTCTGAGGAAACACTACGCCACAGTAGTGGCACCTGCCCAGGCATGAGTAGAGCCATACACCCTAGGGCAGTCTTGCTATTCAGAGGGGACCTTCGGACTCAGCCTGTCTTCAGAACTCATTGAATGGAATAACCATCCTTCTTCCTTAAAAGCTTGTTTGGAAGGGATAAAGGATGGGTGATAGAAATTCCCAGCATGTGAGGAATTTGACACTGGCCCCAATTTCTGGATCGAACCACCTACTTTGTTGGTCCATTCTTCTTTCGCCTTTCCTCTTCCGGCTGAGTGACCCTTTCCTGATGCCCCCTTACCCACCCGGCCCCACACCCCAGCCTGGATGGCATAAAGACGTCGCCATAAAGAAATTAGGTAGGGCACTATCCCTTTGCGTCAGAGCAAATCCCTCAGAAAGCCCATTCTCTGAGGGTGAGCTCAGCTGTGACTTAGAGCGCAGGCCAAGCAGCAGATGGTGCCCACGTTCCATTGTGATTGTGTCAGCGTGGAAAGAAGTGGAGGCATGGGCTCACCCAACTTGACCAGCAGTTCATCAAGGCCCCAGCCCCCCTCTACCCCAGCCCCCTCTCCAGCCAGTTCCTGAAGGTCCTAGCTCATTGTTTTGTTGAGTCCACCATGAAACGAAATTCTTTCCAGAGCTTTGATTAACCTTATTAGAGCTCATAAAACTCAAAGTATTTCAGCCTGTCTGAATGTTTCTGTTTTCTCCTGGATATTTGTGGTTGGGGGTATTTTTGCTGTCAGTTTTCCATTAGACAATTTTTTAAAATAAAAGGTATGGTAAAAGAAAAAGAAGGCAAATTATAATTCAAAGGCATCACCCCTTAATATCCTGTGAAAGACTGTGAGTGAGGACAATTTAGGCCCCCCGGGAGGGGCTGAGGGTTGGCGAGCACCTGCATCTTCTAAACATCCCAAGATCAAGGTCTGCTGGCTTGCTGTGGGCCAAGGGTGCCGATGAATGCAATTACATGACATACTAATATGAGCCACTTTATTCTGGTCACAAGCTGAAAATTGTGTTGATGCATGGCCATCATATATTAGGATTATTTCTATTTCATGGCTGGTGTGTGGTCATGGGCTGTATGTTCCCCATTAACGATGGAAAGTTGACCCGGACTGCATTCTGGGTTCATTGCACAGTTAGGTAAGGTCCAGCACAGCCCAAGGCACTTTGGTCAATGCTCTCTATGCAAGTCCCCTCCACCCTCTTAATTTTAAAAGCCATGTGTATTTTAGCCAAAACATTAAATAAAATAAAATCCATCTGTTCCTGATTCGTTTACACTTAACTCATTAAATCTCCTTTTGTCGGGGCTGCCATGTCCCACAGGCTAGACATTGGTGTGCCATATTGATCCTTTGTCCTTGAATGTCAAGGAAAACTCCAATACTCACTGCCAGCGAGTTGATTCAGACTCATAGTGACCCTACAGGGCACAGTAGACCTGCCCCTTTGGGTTTCTGAGACTGTAAATCTTTACAAGAGTAAATAGCCTTGTCTACATAACTCCTGAAAAATTAGTGGTTGGTGAGTTTGAACGTCTGACCTTGTGGTTAGCAACTAGTGCATAGCCTACTACAACACCAGGGCTCAAGAGGTTTTGTTTAACTGAGATGTCATGCCCGTTCCCTGGGGTTGAAGGTGTACTGGTTAGAAGATGTAGAGAAAGAGGTTCCAAATTACAGATCCCACCCCCTGTGCTATAGTCCCACTGTAGGCTTGGTAGCATGTCTCCATCATCCATAGCACTAACTTGGTTGGGTTGTTATTATTATTATTTTCATATATAAATCATTTTATTGGGGGCTCTTACAGCTCTTATAACAATCCATACATCAATTGAATCAAGCACATTTTGTACATATGTTGCCATCATCATTTTCAAAATATTTTCTTTCTACCTGAACTCTTGGTATCAGCTCCTCTTTTTCCCCTCCCTCTCCCCCACCCTCCCACCTTTGTGAACCCTTGATAAATTATAAATTACTATTGTTTTCATATCTTACATCAACCATTGTCTCCCTTTACCCACATTTCTGTTATTCGTATGGTGCATGATTGTGTGTATATATATTGTGTGTGTGTGTGTGTGTGTGTGTGTGTGTGTGTGTGTGTGTGTTGACTGGCGGGGATTAAATGTGTTTGGGGCAGTGGTTCAGACTAGAGGTGGGCTTCACTTCTCCACAGTCAGACAGACAGACTGACTTAGTGAGGGGACTGGACTGAATTCCTCCTGTGACTCTCACTGGGCCGAGTTTTATCCACCAGTCAACCAAGGAAAGAAAAATGAGGTGCAAGAGCTCTTAGAAACAAGCCAATGAATTCCAGTTCTGGGAGTTCTCCCAGCTTTCTCTCCTCTCGGCAACGTTATTTCTGATTTGGAATAGGGTATGCAGATGACCCAAGGGAAGAGCCAATCTCAGCGTGGACAAACAAGGGGAAATGATGCCATCACTGGCACAATGTCAGGTACTGGCATCCTACCAATCCACCCAAAGGCTCCCTGAAACCGGAAGCCATGAAAACGTCCCGGGCTGCCTAAGGCTGCCTCCACTGCTAGATAAGAACCACCACGTGGGGTGGTGAATGCTCTCCGCTACTTGTCTCTTAGGGAACAAATAGAATCGTCTACATCTACATTTTACCAAACCCAACATTTACTTTTAAATCTTAAAAAGGTTCGTTGTCATCTTAGGTAATCTGTTACTTGCACTACTCCACGCATTCCACCCTCCTGGTCCCCTTCAGGGGGATCGAATCAATGGCACTGACCAATCAGACTTCCTTCATACAGTTTCTCTGCCAGCAGACTTGGATGATCCAGTTTCTTTACAGTTTTTGTTTTTAGAGTTGTTCGCTTTTATTATTATTATTAGTTGGGATTTAATACATATATCATATCATTTCATAGTTCAATCACGTCGAGTAGAATGTACAATTGCTCCCACAATCCATTTCCAAACATTCTTTTACTATATGGGCTCCTTGACATCGACTTCCTTTTACCCCTACCCCCCAACACCAGCACTGTACCCCGCCCACCCCCAGCCCCTCATTCTACTTGCTGTCCCTATAGGTTCATCAATCCCGGGTTTCAAATACCGAAAAACAGAAAAGCATATTACACAGCTTCAAGAAGGTGACCTCCCTTGACCTAACACCTCTGAGATAGACTCGAATATGAACAAACAAAAACCAAAGGAAACAATACAAACCAAAAATACAGAAAATTTTGGAAACCAAATCAGGTCCTGCCTGCATCATAGTGGGGATCTACTGGGAAAGTTTTCACTGTTTTTAGGAAGACCTAAACCATAGAGAACATTTAACCCAAAGTTATACTTGTAGAGCAGCAGTTCTCAACCTGTGGGTCGCGACCCCTTTGGAGGGCAAATGACCCTTTCACAGGGTCGCCCAATTCATAATAGTAGCAAAATTACAGTTATGAAGTAGCAACGAAAACAATGTTATGGTTGGTGGTCACCACAACATGAGGAACTGTATGAAAGGGTCGCGGCATGAGGAAGGTTGAGAACCACTGTTGTAGAGCAAAGCGGAGTGTGCGAGCTTACGGTTAGAATTCCTGAGGAGATGTCTCTCATTCAAGCAGGACACCATCTGCTGACCTGAAAGCAGACATCTGGGTTCATGAAGACAAGTCCATTCTGGAAACACAAGAAGTGTTATTATGTTAGAGTAGTCATTCTCAACTGCCACGTAATGACATATTTGTGTGTCACCATCCATTTTGAGACATGTTGCAGGTGATCTCTTGGTCATAATCATTCAAATACTGAAGTGTGTGACTAACTCACTCGTAAATAAAACTTAGAAGTCACCTCAAGGTTCTCGCTATAATAATGTCACTTTAAATCCCCATGATATGCTTTGTTGGGTTTAAAAGACCAGGGTTCATGGTGACCTCAAGGACCTCTGGAATTGTGCAGAGTGGTGGACGGGATGCTCCCCTGGGAACGTGTTCCACCTGTGGACATGTCATTCCATGTGTTGTGGCAGAAACCAGTTGAAAACTGCTGCACTCCGGGGCCTCAGTGCATGTAGTGGGTGGAATTCTATTTCGCTTTGATACTTACTAACATTTTAAGCCCTATAGATTATATTAAGCAAATTCAAATTTAGAACAAGATATTTGAGAGCTTTATAGCCAAAGCCATGTGTGTTTGTGTGTTTACACATGTGTGTGCCCTCTACCATCGATACAATTCCAACTCATACTGACCCTACAGGACAGCGTAGAAGTGCACCTTCAGGTTTTCAAAACTGTAAATCTTTACAGAATCAGACAGCCTCATCTTTTAAGAGTTGTTAACTTTATTATTATTATATTATTATTATTAGTTGGGATTTCATACATATATCATATCATTCCATATTTCAATCATGTCAAGTAGAATATACAATTGCTACCACAATCAGTTTCCAACCATTCATTGCATTTGAATCCCCAAACTTACGGTTAGCAACCCCATTGCACTACAAGGGCTCCATATACATATATACAGACACATATATGAGGGAGTACCAAAATATCAATGATAAAACACTCTTCTGGGCAGAGCTTTTGTAGTATGCATTTTTTCCCACTAGACGAGCATCGGGCAACTCACTCTGGGTTAGTGCACCCAGTGGCATCCCTGGGAAGGTTCTCTGGTCACAGTGAATTTTTTCGTAAATGCAGTTTTGTTCAAACCCCATTTTTTGCAATGGCCAATTTAAGAGAACAGTGGGCAGTGTGAAATTTTGTTTCCTGCTCGGGGAAAATGCCACAGAAACTGTTGTGATATTGAACACACCTTACAAGGACAGCGCTATGGAAAAAACTCAAGTATATGAGTGGTTTTCTCATTTCAAAAAAGGTGAAATGTCAATCAATGACAAACCTTGTTCTGGACATCAGTCAACTTCCCAAACAGATGAAAATGTAGACTCGTAGTACATTTGGAGTTTGTTCCACCAGGTCAGACTATTCATCAAGATTTCTATTTAGCAGTTCTGAAAAGATTGCATAACAGTGCATGACTAAAAAAAGCCTGATTTGTGGAAGTTGGGGACTGGTTTTGCCACCACGACAATGCACCTGCTCATGCAGCCATCTCAGTGAACCAGTATTAAGCAAAAAACCAGCATGCCACTCTTGCCCCACACACCTTACTCACCTGACCTCACTCTGTGCAACTTCTTTTTGTTTCCATGAATGTAGAAAGACATGAGAGGACAGTGATTTGACAATAGAGAAGAGGTAAAGAAAAAAACGAGGAAGGTGCTGTCAGCCATCCAAACAGATGAGTTTGAAAACGGTTTTCAAGAATGGAATCACAGATTTGATTAATGTATTAAGTGTAATGGAGGGTACTTTTGAAGGTGATAAGGTTGATTTGTAAAAAAAATTTAAATACATAGCATTGACAAAAAAATTCTGGGTTTTTTTTGGGGGGGTTCCCCCTCGTACACACACACACACACACACACACACACATTATCACCAACTTGTTCCTGTCGAGGCTATTCCAACTCAAGGCAAGCATGTGCATGTCGGAGTAGAGCTATAGGGTTCCACGGAGTTTTACAGAAGCCAATTACTAGCTCCATTTTTCTGACATAACCTTGGGTGAACTCAAGCCTAGGGCCTTCAGTTTGTGGCTGAGCATTAGGCATTTATACTATGCAGGGCTAATATATACAGATAGAGATAGAGATAATCCTGGATACATATAGATATTCATGGGGAAATTCCATTATCTTTTCATTTCATTATTCCACAAACTGTCTGAAGATACAGATATGTATATATGTATATGTATGTATACACACATGTATGTATGCATATATTAATATGTTCATATTTGTGTGTACATACATATATGTATACGTGTGTATACATATATATTCATACACACATACATGTATCTTCAGACAGTTTGTGGAATAATGAAGTGAAAAGATAATGGAATTTCCATATATAGAGAGAAAGAGAGAGAGCCCTGGTGCCACTGTCAGTTAAACATCAAATTGCTAACCACAGGTTGGCAGTTCAAATCTACCAGTAGCTCTGTGGGAAAAAGATAAGGCTTTCTGCTCCTGTAAAGATTTATAGACTCAAACCCTTATATAGGGTTGCTATAAGTCAGAACTGGCTTGATGGCAGTAGGCTATACATATATACATTTATACTATATTATATATTAATTGCATCTACACATCCTGTGTTCTCCCACCCTCCTCTTTTTCTGTGTCTGTGTGTGTGTTCATGTATACAGATGGTTGGTGGGCTGGTTGTTTACTTGTTCTTTGTTATTTGTTCTTTCCACATGGCGCCGCCATGCCAGAGGTAAGGCCCCCGCATTAAGCACTTGACAGAAGGTACAGATGAGGTTCTGATAGAGTCACTGTCAGGCCTTCTTGTAACAAGAATATTCAGCTTTAGACATTTTTTGGCCACAACCAAGAATTTCTTCTAGCCACAGCCTGTGGGCTCCCTAAACTCTATCACCATTATAGCTTCTAGCTGTTGCCTCGCAAATGAATAGCCAAGTCACTTAAGCCAAAAGATCCTAATATGACACTGTACATGAGTCCCTGGCAGGTCAGTACTTCTCAAACTTCTATTTAAAAGTCAAAGACACCCACTACCAAGAAGACAGGACATCCCTGTGCAGTTGCACCCTTCCACTAGCTCAGTATGGGTAGCTTGTGCAATTCCACATTGTGACCGTGGACACTCCACTCTCCAGGCCAAGCTTTAGGGCCATCTCATCCCCTCCCTCCTTTCCTACTGCCTGATACACAGGCTGTGTTTGCAGATTTGGATACATCTGTGATTATGACCTACTGGGCTGTGGTCTGCTCTGGCACTGCCATTTTTTCTCTCATCTACAGCCACTAATGAAAGAAAATACCAAGTAAAATTGACTAAGCTGCCCCACTGAAGTAACCCGTTTTTTAAGGTGAATTTTGGCTTATCTTTTACACACAGCCCTCATCTCCAACTCCACCTGCACCCCTGATTTCCCAACCCAATCCACTTTAACTACCACGTAGCATCCATTTCTCTCTCTCTCTCTCTCTCTCATTATTACCGATTTTAAAGTTTATCAGTCCAGAAATATCCGGCTGCCAGTTGCAGAAACCCAGCTCCACATGACTAAAACAACAAGGAATCGTGTTGGCTGTATCACGGAATGTCTAGAGAAAGGGAGCGTGTGAATACAGAGAATCCTGTGAGCCTCTGCCTTCTTCTGGGTGTTAGCTTTTCCTAAATCTGATTGCCACTCTGATCACAAAGTGGCAGCCACAGGCTGGCGTCGGGGAACAGGCACCCGTCTTCATATTCTTGGAAAGAAGGTGGAGCTGACCCTGTCGTGCTCTTAGGGACAAGGAGAACATTCCTGAAATGCCAGCAGTCCTTTCCTAGGCCAGATTTAAGTCATATGCCCGTACCCGAAGCATTCTCGAACAAGTGGATTCCATTCCCTTGATTGGCTTGGATTAATTTGGCCCCACTTTTGAAGCTGGAACGGCACAACTTCCCCTGAATCAGTCAGCCCCAACCGAAATAACATTGTGAAGGAAAAAGAAAATCGATGCTAGGTAGGCAATCAATCCTGTCCATGACGACAGCAATTGGATGCTTCCCATATGAAGCTCTTTATCTCTTTAGATGATATGTTGATTTAATCAATAAAGATGAACTAGTGAATCAATTGCCTTTTCGATCCTGGAGGATCCAGGGCTCTGTTTGACCTGTAGGGACCACCTTTGAGCAGTAGAATGACCCTTGGGGTTGGCTTCCTCCCACTGGGCACCAGTGACAGAATGACGCAATAGCCCAGACTGAAAGCTTGTCTGAACTTCAGCTCCCTTCCTGGAGAAGTGGCCAAATCTACTTTGCTATGTTGCAAAGCACTCAGTCCCCTTCGTGCAAATGCCTCAGTCCCAGTATTCCAAAGAGCAGGCCAGTCCTCAGATGGGGAAGGCAAGTGGGTGGGGCCCAGGCACGTGGGTCACATTTTCCTACTCACGATCTTTTTCCATTGACTCAAGCAGCAGCTGCTTTTGGAGGGCCGCGTTGGCTTATGATGACACAGACTGTTTCCAAACCCTGCAGTGGTCATTTTCAGATTGACCAGCGTGATATAACCCCTTTGGAATCAGACTTCTGTTGCCCTGACTGCCCCCTGCGGTTTTTAAAATAGGATCCGGAGCAAAGAACCACCCATTCACATGTAGACATCGAAGTTTCCTCCAAGAGAAAGAATAAAGGAACTAAGATTGTTATCACTGATCTCTCGGCATCAGCTGGTCCAGAGTTGCCCTTAGTCAACTAATTCATTCCTTATGTTCTTCTGAATCTCCCTCACTCTCCCCTCAACCACACTGACAGGGCCCTTATGGATATTCCAGGGTGTCTTCCCAGGCTGTGTCCTGGGGACACTTCCTGCCTGAGTCTCAGCCCTCCCTACCTTGACTGCCCCAATCGACCACCTCAGTCAGCTCCACCCTTCCTTCCTCAGCTCTACCGGAGAAGGGTTTCAACACTACTATTTTTGGATTCCTGACTTACGTGAAGTCCTATCTTAGTTCCAGTTCTGCTATTTCTGTCTGATATTCTGTTAGTGCGCCCATTGGTTTGAATAGTAGAGAATACCACACAGAAGTAGGGTAAAAGTGTCCTTCACCAATTACTACCACATTTTTTTCCCACCTCTCCTTATGTAGCAATACAAGTTTACTGAGAGACAGCTATGCATCAGGCCCCATGCTGAGCTCTATGACTCGGTTGCTTCTTCTAAATAAAAAGAAGCAAATCATAAAACACATCTCATAGTCCTGCAAGGATTAAGTGGTAATACATGCCATTGACTTATCACAATACTAGATGCGTTGGGAAATCCCATAAATGATGGCTATAAGAACTATTATCAGGATGAGTCCATGGATTAGCAGTACAACTGCCATCACCTTTCAGAAGCAAATCCCCAGGCCTTTCTTCCAAGGTCATCTGGATGGGTTCAAACCACCAACCTTTTGACTAGTAGCCTAGCATTTGAGCGAGCCTTTGCACCACCCAGAGACTGCTCATCAGACATCAGCACTGACCCAACAGCAGCTAGTTTGTTTCTTGGGTTTGCTTTTGTTTAGCATTAATAATAATAATAAAATAACACCTAATCCATGCTCTTTCCTACAGTGTGACCCTTCTAAGGAGTTCAGGAACCCCTCAACCCTCTCTTCTGCATTCCTTCTGATTTGTCATGCTTGTGCATATTCCACAGTATGAATTGGGCCGTGCCTTAAGACGGATCTGTGGGTCGTAGCAACCCAACTGGGTTTCCATTTGCAGAGTGTGGTGCAGGCTGGTGTGCAAGGACTTCCTTCTGGTGGAGACAGTCACAGAGCACACGGCACTTCCAGGAGGGCCAAGTGCTGCGTCCTTGGGCTGCTCTGGAGGTGCTGGGCCTGTGCACCGGGCGCACATGTCTTCAGCCATAAACGTTGCCTGGCTGTTATAAACCGTGAGGTCCGGTAACACCAGCAGCAGCGGATCAGGTTACAAACGCGCCGCATTCTTCCAGACTGCCAGCTGCTCTTTATTTCTCCCTCCCCCCTCACCACCACCCCCTCTCCTCCTGCGCCCTCCCCCCTCACCACCACCCACTCTCCTCCTGCGCCCTCCCCCCTCACCACCACCCACTCTCCTCCTGCGCCCGGCCTAAAGTGCCCCGGGTTGCTTACTGCCGTCTAACCATTTGAAATCAAGTTGAGTCACCCTTCAGGAGGGGCAGAAACAGCTGGAAGTGAATATTTGAGGAGGAAGAGGAGCAGAAACCCCCCACACGCCTGGCTGTGCCAGGAGGCTCTCCCGGCCCATTCCTTCCATTCAATCGAAGGTAGTTCGACACTCTCAGGCTTAGAAGGAGGAAGAGACGGATGAAAGAATCTGGCTTAATTTTATCCCAAATCTACCACTTATTTGAAGCTCCTTAAAAGAAAGGTGTAATACGACACAGTCACCAATTACAAGGATCTACATCTGACCTCCTCCCTGGGGGATGGACAACAGAAAAGTGAGTGAAGGGAGATGGACAGGAGAAGATAGGACAAAATAATAATT
>NW_022103896.1:42955657-42957667 GCF_000313985.2 Echinops telfairi | reverse complement strand
GAAGATAGGACAAAATAATAATTTATAAATTATCAAGGGTTCATGAGGGAGGGGGAGGAGGGAGCTGGGAGGGAAGGGAAAACCGAGGAGCTGATGCCAGGGGCTTGGGTGGAGAGCGGATGTTTTGAGAATGATGAGGGCAACGGATGTACGAATGTGCTTTACACAATTGATGTATGTATGGATTGCGAAAAGAGTTGTATGAACCCCTAATAAAATTACTAAAAAAAAAAAAAGACACATTCTGATAACAAACTATAAACTATTAAAAGGGCCTGCTTATTAGAAACCACAGGTAGTCTATGAGCCATGAGGGAAAAATCCCTTCTCCTCTGAAAAAAACCAATCCCTGGAGAATGACATCATGTTTGGTAAAGTAGAGGGCAGTGAAGGAGTAGAAGACCCTCCAGGAGATGGATGGACATCATAGCTGTAACAATGGGCTCAAGCACAGGAACGGTCGTGGGATGGCTCAGGACCGGGCAGGGCTTTGTTCTGTTAAGCACAAGGTTGCCCTCTACTTTACCAAACGACAACAATAACAGGAAGAAAAGAAAGAAAGAAAAATAACCTGTTTTGTCAAAGTGCTACAACAAAATGAATAGCGTCTTAAAAAGCTTGCCAATGGCTACCCAAGATATGACTCTAGGTCTCCACTTGTCAGGAACAAAGGAGTAAGAAGGAAACCAAAATCTCAGAGAAGAAATACATCTACAAGGCTAATAGCCTACACAAACCATGGCCTCAACTACTCTGAGATCAGAAGAACTAGATGGTGCCCAGCCACCAACACTGAGCAATCTGAACAAAGGCACAGTAGGTAACTCCATTTAGAAAGGGAGAAAAATGCAGGACAAAACTCAAAATCTTTCAAAAGATCAGGCTAACTGGACCACCTGAGACCAGAGGACTCCCTGAGACTAACACCCTAAGCCCTTTTGTAAATCTTGAGCCAAAACTATCCCTTGGAATTATCCGCTATCAAAAAAAGCAGAGTTGTGCACAAAACAAAGGTTACTACCCAGTAGATCATTGCTCTACAAATATATATTCCAAAGGTCAACATTAAATCCAAGATAAGCAGACCAAGGGGTAGGGAAACTAGAGTGCTAGAAATGGAAGAACCAGAATATAGTTAAAGAGATTTGACAGTATGTGGGGGGGGGGCTGCTATTGATCAATTTGTGTGGAAATTTTCAAACGAGAGCCTAACATGCTATGTAAATATTAACGAAAAACACTATTAAATACGATTTTTTAAATGCAATTACTATGAGAGAGAACATAGATTAATTGTTCATTTTTCCTTGACTTAAGACTGAGGAGCTGTATTAAAAGGACAGAAGATCCTGTTTTGTAAAATTCTACTTAGGGAATTAGAAGTCTAATCAACTGCCAAAAGAACAAACAGATCTGTCTTGGAAGACGTACAGCCAGAGGGCTCCTGTAAGGTAAGGGTGGCAAGACTCCAACTCCTGCACTTTGAACACATTACCCAAAGAAATCAGTCCCTGGAGAAGGCCATCGAGGTTGGTCAAGTAGAAAGGACGTGAAAAAGAGGACCGCACTTGACAAGACGGACTGACGGAGTGACTGCGACACGGGCTTCAAACGGAAGCACGATGGTGCAGGTGGCACAGGACTGGGAGGGGTCCCTTCTGTTGCCCATGGGGTCACTATGAGTCAAAGCTGACTCGATGGCACCCAGCAACAGCAGCAACTAAGGTTTTCTGATCTTCACATACCTGATGGAAACATTGGTGATGGAATTCTGGTCTTCCATGCAGGAGACCTGCGTTCATCCTGTTAAGAAAAAACTCTCTGTGTTTTGAAGGCCCTCAAAGTCCCTCCTGACACTGTCCCTACTAGCCCATCAGAGTGTTTGAGCGATTCGTGTGTCCTTCTTCAGGAAAGGCGCGGTGTGCGCAAAGTGAGTGCGCTCAGCGGCTAACCACAAGGTCGGGGCTTTGAGGCCCCCAGCTGGTGCCCCAGAAGACAGCCTGGCAAGTG
>NW_022103896.1:42951845-42954578 GCF_000313985.2 Echinops telfairi | reverse complement strand
TAAGATGTTGGGAAATGGGACCCGGAAAGAGGAGTCATGCTAAAGGCTGGGCGAACATAATTGGCAGCATTCTCCTAGGGTTTTCGGATCCTCTGTAACCTGATGGGAACATCAGTGGTCAAACACTTGGCCTTCCATGTAGATCTGGGCTCTATTCCTGGTCTCTGCGTTTCATGCACAGCCACCAGCCAGGCATCATTGGGGGCTTGTGTGCTGCTATGATGCTCAACAGCTTTCAGAGGAGCTTCTACACAAAGGTGGACTAGAACATGAAGTCTGGCCACCAACTTCCAACAACCAGCCCATGAGAGACCTGTGGATCACAATGGGATGATGTGGAACCATTCACGGGCATGGAGCAGGCAGGGCAGCATTGTATCCCATTGTCCGTGGGGTCCTATGAGTCAAGGGCCAACACTGCAGCGGCCAACCACCACCACCATGAGCCTGAAGGGTGGCTTGATGAGATGGCTTCAACTCCCAATCAAGCCCTCGGTGGGCCACCTTATAGGTCTCCTTGGCTTCAGTTAGTGAGTATCCACGGAACATACACTTCATTTGAATTTCCAAGGGTTAACTTGTGAGTCAAGATGCCTCAGCCAGCCATGAAGATGCAGGCTGGCCGTGGACAGGTCTCAAGAAGGCCTGGGTCGGTCTAAGAGAAGTCAGGTACCGTTAGCTCATCGGGAAGTGGAGGCAGAGCCGTGGAAAAGTGGGGCCAGGCCGCAAGTGGTTTCATAGGGTGCTGAACGCTTTACTTCAGGCACTCGATCTGATCTGCTCTTGAACTCCAACATGGAGTTTCCCAAGACACTTGAGGAAAAACTCATCACATCCTCAGACAGACCAATCACATTGGCAGCTGGCTTCCCCAAGAGCAGAGGAGCCAGGACTTTTTATTTTTTTTTGCTAAAGCAAATCTCCGTGATGGCACAGAGGAGCACCAGGGTGTCTGTCCCGATAAAGTAAAGGGTTAGTGTCTCCCGCTTCTGCTCAGGTTTTCAGCGGGGACCACAGCTTCCCTCTGCCCTTGCTCCGGGTTGCGGGGCGGGGTGGGGAAGGGCCTCAGACGCACTTTCAGCATCTGGCAACATGCGTGCCACAACCCCAAAGTAAGAGCATACCAATAGCACGGTGTGAAGCGCGTCCGGCCTCGGATCCCAAACCAGCGGCCCGACATAAGTTAACCAGGCCGCTCCCCTGGGGAGGAATGAGGCCCCCGAACCGACGGCTGCTATCATTCCCAACCAAGTCATTATTTATAAGTGAATATTCTGTGGGATACATTTTTGAATTCCATGGAGACTGGAGGTCGGCCTGCTGCTGCTAGATTTGGTTTGGGGCTCGGGAGCGAGCAGGGGAGGCAGTGTAGACAGCAGAGCAAACCCTCAACGCGGCTGGTTCTCTCGGACCACTTGCGCGCTCCTCGGGACTCGAACTCGCGCTGCCCGGACGCCCGGGCTGGCCTGGGTCGTGCAGAGCCCGCTGGAGTAGCATGACCGGGAGGTTCTAGAGCGCGGTGGTCTGTCCTGAGAGCAGCGAGCGGATGGGTTGTCTCGGTGCTTTTCTTTTTGGTGGGGGCCACCTCGAAGCCCAGAGCTATAGGGGGCACCCCTTTTTCAGGATAGCACGATCCGGGCATAGTGACCTCCTTGACTCTTCCTGGCGTTTCTGAAGGACAGTCGTTTCACCCGCTGTAGAGAGGAGAAAACCGCTGGGCAGAGAAGTTAAGTGATTTGTCTACGTTCACCGAGCAGTGCAATGAAGATTCCCAGGGCGAACACCAGGCATCTGATTCCCAAACTGATGCTCTTTCCTCGGGAACACGCCGGTTTGCATCACGGCTGACTAAAGGGCCGTGGTTGGTGTTGTTGATGTTGTCAGGTGTCGCTGGGTGGTTCTGGCGCAGAGCGACCCCAGTTCTTAGAGACTTTTGACCATCCTCTCACTAGTGTAGCTTGAAGTTGGACAACGACCGACAAGCATCTCTTCAGAAATGATGCTCTGTTTTTCTGTTCACTTGGAAGCAAACCCGCTGGTTTGCATGGACTTCCTGTTTTTAAGGGAAAGAACGTTTTACACTGTAGAGGATCCTGTTATTCCAAATGGAAACAACACTTTCTGGCGAGTCAGTGAAAGGGGAGCCACATTTTTCATCTGAAAGCGTGCTTCTCAGAGCACAGGTGAACAGCTTCTTAGTCTTCCTCACTGAGACGTTGTCTGCAAATTTGAGAAATCAAACCATTGTCCAGTGCAGGGGCTGTGATCCTTTCTGGCCCAAGAAGTCATAGCTACTGACGAGGAACTGTATTTAGAATCCTGTTGAGGTCTCAGATGCTGTAAGTTGCATGCTATTATCCAACAAATGTCCAAGTACAAGAGGGGGTGGGGACAGAAGGAAACACCCCTGGCCCTGCACCGTCCTCACAAATCTTGCTGAGTTCACTAACTGTACTCAATGAAGATACTGGCCTGTGTTCCAAGCCTTCATGCTATTTCTCGTAGTTATCCTCCAGGTAGGCCTATTTTAAGGGGTGGGGAATGGAGGTGGGGGGAGGGAATCCGTCTTTCTTGAATGTCTTTTCCTTTGGAATTGGAGTTTCCCAATCTTTCTCCCTCCCTGTGTTCACATAGAACCAGCTAGGTCTAGAAAAGTTATTAGGAATAAAAGACATCAACAGCAGCTTCTAATCCTCGTGTGACGCCCCTTTGCTGCCTGGATTTCTTGTCCAC
>NW_022103896.1:42949745-42951182 GCF_000313985.2 Echinops telfairi | reverse complement strand
ACCTGTCAGCAGGCTTTCTTGTCTGTAAAGGGTTTGGAGAGGAGCAAGGAGCCCTGGCGTCTTAATAGGTTACATGTTGAGTTGTTAGCCACAAGGTTTGCAGCTGAAAACCGCTCACTGGTCCTCAGGAAAAAGATGTGACTTTCGCTTTACCATAAAGACTTAGGGTCTCAGAAAACCCTGAGGGCCAATTCTACTCTGTCCTAGAGTCACTATGAGTTGGAACTGGCTAGAGAGCAGTGGGTTTGGGGGTCCTTCGTCTTCTTCTTTTTGGTCTTAAGAGCACTTTTGAAACTTGTAACTGCCCAGGTGAGCAGTACAGCCCTGGTGGCACAGTGGGTTAAGCATTGGAGTGTGAACCACAAAGTCAGCAGTTTGAATCCAGCAGCTGCTGTGCAGGAGGAAATTGAGGCTTTCTGTTCCCATAAAGATTTACGGTCTCAGAAACCCAAAGAGACAGTTTTACTCTGTCCTGTAAGGTCACTATGAGTAGGAATCAACTGGACGGCAATGAGTGCGCTAGGTCCCTAATACATGAGGCTGACTCTACGGCGGTAAGGTTTCCGGTTTGAGAAGTGAACGGCAGTGGAGCTTTCCCGTGGTGACCGTGGGGATAAAAAGAAGTGGATTACTTTAGGGTGCTGTGGACTATGGAGTCCAGCAAACAGAGGGGTCAGTGCCCTCAAAGCCTTTCTGTTGGTTGGAAGATCTTGAACCAATAGCGACCCCATGTGTCAGGGTGAAACTGTCCTCAGAGGGTTTTCTTGACTGTACTCTGGACAGGGACCCTTTACCAGGTCTTTCTCTCATGGAGCAATTGGGTAGTTTTGCGCTTCTGACCCCCTTGGCCAGCAGCCGAGCACTTAACCATTGTGCCCCAGGGCTCCTGAAGTGTAGTTTAACTAAAAAACACAAACCCAACAGCACTGGGTGGTTTCTGAATCACGGAGACGCTCTGTGTAGGCTAGCAAGCAGCCTCACCTTTCTCCTTTCAGTTAGCCTCCCGACACGTAACCCACAGCACCGTAACCCACAGCACCGCCAGGCTCCTGAAGTGCAAGTTAGTGTAGGTAACCATCTCCCCCACTGGCTCTTTCCAGCCAGAAAGAGTCCAAGTCGGCCTCAGTGACTTCCGTGGGAATTCATGGTTAGCTGTGCAGCAATGCGTGTTTTCAATGAAGGTTTGAACCTTGCAAATATTACACTGTGGGAGGAGCCTCTCATCCACGCAAAATCAGATGCCCTCATATCCTGCCACGTGTGCATGTATGCTCATCATGACACGGCTAGTGGGGATGTCTGGAGCCCTCGTGGTACAACTGTTCAGCTCCACTGCTAACTGAATGATTGACAATCTTCAGACCTGCCCAGAAGTGCCATGGGAGAATGCACTACTGATTGGGAAACACGATAGGGCAGGTCTACTCTGTCATACAG
>NW_022103896.1:42927974-42946990 GCF_000313985.2 Echinops telfairi | reverse complement strand
GGACCTCCTTGCTCTGCTTCCCTGCCGCTCCATTGCACGCCCCCAGTGTTTTGCCTCAGTGTGGTGGGGTCAGCTCAGTCGCCCATCCCACACTGTCTCCAGTGCTGTCCCGTGCAGGACGCCGCATCTTGCCATGGGGGAAGCCACACGGTCCTCTCTGTACACTGGGCCCCCCGAGCTGGACCATCATCCTCTGAGTTTGGTGGGCCCAGTTGTGCTCCGCTCCTTTCCTCCTCCTTCCTTTGCCCCAGCTTCCCTCTGGGTATGGTGTGGTATGTCAGCTCCCCTCCCACACCAGATGATCTACTTCCATCCTCTGTGGTGCTCCCTTCTATGGTGGGGGTCAACTCCAGATGCTATTCTTTCTAATAACCAGGCAGAATCTGATTTCTTCACCACGATCTGCTATAGCACCCATATCTTCAGTGATCTCTTCATGAAGGCCGAAATCTAGTAGGGCTGTGTTGTTATAACAAATTGTTCTTAGATTAGGGCTCTGACTAAATGCAAGCTCAAAAGTCCATTCATGTATCCATGGTTTATGTATGTCTCTGGTTCACTTTAGAGATAGCATTTTCATTTCATAGTAAGAACACTGTGGCTGAGTTATATTAAAGATAGCCTTCTACATCTCTTCATGTGAAAACATGGGGTTAAATAGGCTTCAGTTCAGTCATGAGTTAAAGTGCTGTTGGCCATGAATTCAATTCTAATGCATCACGATGTGTATAAAATAAGGTGGGCCTGGTGGTGCAGTAATTAAAATGTTCATCTGCTAACAAAGAAGGTTGCTGGTTTAAATCCATTGAAGGACAAGACCTAGAGACTAGCTTCCATAAAATTACAGCCCAGAAAACCCCTGAGACAGTTCTACTCTGTCCCATACAGTTTCTATAAGTCGAAATCTATTCAACAGCCACCTGACAGCAACATATAGGAGCAGACAGAAAACTAGGTTATATGTTAATTAGTTGATGAAATATTGTGGCCAGAGGCTGGCAGGAATCTCGTCTTGTATTTTTTCTGAGAACCATAGTTTTGCTTTCATTAATTCTATATTCTTTGTGACTTGATGGAAAACTACTGTAAATAATATAAATCAACTATCTCCATGAGTTGTTACCTTGATTGAGTATTATTTTGTCTGTCTATTTTTTAATTGTTTGGTTAAAATTCTACAGTTTTGATGACACATTGGAATGATTTACAGTTTTGATGACACCTTGGAATGATAATATTTTGGCCATATTAGGCTACATGCAGTACACTATTAAATTAACTTCACCTGCTTATTTTTGCTTCTGTCAGTTTTGCTACTAGAGAGTTTTAAATTAAAATGTGGCTTGCATCATACTTCATGAAACTGTTTCATGAAAGAGAGGCTAACTTCTGTCTTCTCTGACCTATTGTACTTTCAAGTTTTTTGTTGTTGTGATAGCTAAACCTGTACCCCTTTCTAATACAATATCCCCGATATAAAATATACCCCTAAAAATAATAAATAAAATAAAATATACCCCTATTTTTTTGACTCCCATCAATCCCATGAGCTGACAATCAAAGTCAGGGGTCTTATCTAGCCCTTTCTAGTCTGGGAATTCCGGTCTCTGGGCAACTGTGCTCTGCTCTGTCTGTGCTCTGCTTAGTCAGAATGACCAGAGATTGGATGCTTGACCAAGAGACATTTATCGTCTGGTTCATGAGCAGCCTGCCAGGCAGTCACCCCACAGAGATACCTGGGACTACATGGTGAGCAGGCGAATGGCTGGACTCCTCCCTGTCAATTTCTGTTCAAAACCTGGAGGGCAGTCGATTGGTTAGTGGTGGCCTACGTTGAGACAGCAGAAACTGGGAAGCAGCGAGGTAACAGCCACTTGGCAGGGCACTTGAAGGAGAAGAGTGGACTCTCACTGCCAAGGGACCAGGCCTTGAATAAGGCTCAAGTTTCTGAAGACCACTCTGGGGTCCATAAAGCCTAACTGTGTGGCCAGGGTTGGAGGATTCAAGGTTGAGAGCAAGGTACTGGTAAGAATTTTCCAACAAGAGCTCCTTTCTGGGCCATCTCAATTTCCTGGTGCTGCTATAACAGAGATATCACAAGTGAGTGGCTTAATAGGATAGAATTTTTCTAAATTCTACGAGCTCAAAGCTCAAATCAGGGTTGAGCTGATTCCTATCACAGTGTGTTTCAGAATAGAACTGTGCTTCATAGGGTTTTCATGGCTGGTTGTTTTCACAAGTAGACCACCAGGCTCCTTTTCTGAGATACCTCTTGGTAGAATTAAACCATCAACTTTTGCATGAATCAGCCATCTCTTAACTTCTAATGCCTCCCCCCGCCCCCACCACCGCCCCAGGAACTTCCAACTGGACAGTGAAACCCCTTCTAAATGGGGTTATATCCACAGCCAGAGGGGTTCAGATTCCAGCACATTTGCAGGGAGGAGAGGAGTTAGCAAAATCCGATCCATTAATGCTTGCCCTACATCTAGCACCCCAAGTGAGCTGCCCCGCTGTACCCTCTGAGCCTCGTCATCTGCATGAAAAAGTGCACCCCCTCCTTAGAGCATTGTCGACCGCACCTGGGATTCCTGATCTTGGAATTGGACAGAATCCAACCTCTAGCTGAGATTCCGGAGCAGAATTTTCCAGCAGAACAATGAGGCTCCCGAAATGCAGTTTCCCAAGTAGGCATTCTTCTTCAATGGACCTTGAGAACCATTTTCATCTTGACACCACTCAGACCAAAAAGATGAGAGCACATTTATGGAGTCTCTGTCTGAGGTGACTGGAGAACCAATGCCCAGCTGGCGAACTTTGTGAGCGGCTCCTGGCCCAAACCTTGCAGTCAGGGGACCTGGGCCCTTCTCCCCTCTGGTTCCCGCTGGTATTTCCTTGTACAGAGCATGCTCCCAAAGACTGTGTCTAGGAACAAATCTAGATGAAGAGGTGGTCTAGGGTTGGGCCAAGGGGAATCAAACATTTTTGGTCTCTTTTTGTTTGTTTGTTTTAACAAACTGAACAGACCAACACTGTTTGAAAAAATAAAGATGAGGATGACATTGGTATATCCCTGCAGTGGGCCCACCAGTTTGAGTGGGGGTGGGCCTACTTTGCATTCGAGACTCAGAATAAATTCCTCTAACGAAAAACAGTGCACGGCAACCAACCGCCCGCTTGTCTCTCAGGTACAGTGACATAGTAGGGGATGTCACTTTGAATCCGCCCACCGGAGAAAGAAGGATGGCAGATTCCAGGGCGGCACGGTTCAAAGACGCAGGAAATGGCTAGGGTCCGTGGTGTCGTTTGGATGGAAAGGAAGGATGCTTGAGTGTTTCGTGTTCCTAGCAGTCCATAGATTAGTTTAGTTTGAACCTGCCCATAGCTGAATTCTCTATCGCATTGGAGTAACTAGTAACATGAAGCAATACGTACATGATCTCTGGTCCATTTGGGGGTTTTTTGGATTTTTTTAAATATAATTTTTGTATTGTGAATTGTTGGGGGGGGCGTGTTACATTTCAAATCGTCGCCTCTGTATTCCACAGTTCAAACGACTTGTCAACAACCCCTGTCGGTGTTGTGCTTCAAGCACTGCACCCCCACCACACACACACACACACACACACACACACACATTAATTTCTCTTTTTCCTCTTGCTGATCCGTTAGTTTTGATCAAGTCCCAATTGACATTCCTGAGCCTGGCTCTCACCAACCTGCGTGGAACATTGTAAGTGTGGCGTGGTCCCTGCCTCTTGCATCACTTTTGTCGTGTTGTAGTTTTGTATTTCTTGTGCAGAGTTGGACTGGCAGAGAGGTTATCCATATTTTCTTTTTCTATGATTAACATGTGCAATATGAACTGTCATTGGCTGATTTCCAGAAGTAGAATGCCAGGCCTTTCTTCCAAGTCTCTCTTAGTTTGGGAAGCTCTGCCAAAACTTGTTCAGCATCTTAGCAACTTGTGAGCCTCCACTGACAGACAGGTAGTAGATGCACATGAGGTGGCTTAGCTGGAAATCCAACCAGGGTCTCCTGCATGGAAGAGGAGACAAGTGGAATCCTCTGTTGCCCCATTAGACTCAGCATGGTCTGGGGAAAACTGATCATCACACACACCTCAATCCTCCAATACAAATACAACCTTCAGGGCCCAGAGTCCCTGGTGATGCGAAACGTAGCAGCACACAGCAGGTAACAGAAAGATTGGAGGTTTGAAGGGTCCTGAGCACTGTGGGCTAAAGCATTAGGTTGCTCACCACAAGGTTGGGGGTCCCAACCCACCAGTCACTCTGAGGGAAAAAGTTGAGGCTATTTGCTCTCGTAAAGATTTACCATCTGGGAGAGCAAACTTGATGGTGACTCACCCTAGCATCCCCAACACACACACACACACACACACACACACACACCACAATGAAAACGAGTAGATTTTCATTAAACTCAGCCTCATCAGGAGCTCTCATTAATAGCCAGAATGAGAAACGTCAAAGGGGTCATAATGGTCCAGCCAGCAGCATTGGACCGACAGGGTTATCCCAGCCCGACTTTCACTGAACAGTGGTTCGTGTGGCCCGGCTGGGGCTGAGGCGAGAGGAGTGTAGCCAGAAGCAGACACAGCCTCGGTCTTCTTGCACTCAGAAGCACTCAACAGCGCTGTGCCTCACTCGACTCGGTGATCACTGTCAGACAGGGAAATGACTGCCCACGAAGCACAACAATGAGGAAACCATGGCACGAACATGACCACAAGGGCACTTGTTCACAGTAGGAGAGCTGGGACAGGCAGGCAGAGCATCTCCTTGCTCAGCGTCACCTGGGAACATGCATGTGGACTGACTCCCCAAAAAGCATGTCAGCTGGGAACATGCATGTGGACTGACTCCCCAAAAAGCATGTCAGCTGGGAACATGCATGTCGACTGACTCCCCAAAAAGCACGTGTCTGCAAAGAACCATGCATGCGCCCTCAAAGATTCATTTTGAGGTTACACATTTTAGCAAATTCGAAATGCAAAATCTGTGACTAGTGAGGGCAGGCTGCATTTCACTTCATGTGTGTATGTGTAATGGTTCATCCGAATTAAAACATAAAAAGCAAACCTATTGACATCAAGTCCACTTCAATTTACAGTGATCCCATAGGAGAGGCTAGAACTGAAGCTGAACACCTTCATGGGAGCAGAAAGTCTCCTCTTCCTCCTGAGTAGTGACTAGTGGGTTCAAACCGATGACCTGGAGCTTAGCAGCCTAACACAAAAACCTCTGTGACAACAGGCTCATCGGTCATCTCATGTCAGATTGGCCATAGTTCAAGTGCTCAATAGCCACATGTAGCTCCTGGCTACCATATGGGAGCACGCACAGCGGAGGCAGGAGTTCCAACTCAGAGCAACCCTGGGTACAACGGAACAAAACACTGCCCGGTCCCATGCCATCCTCCCAAGTGTTAGGCTGAGCTCATTCTTGCAATCCTCTTTGCTGACAGTCTTACTCTCTTTTCGTGCCCTTGCGCCTCTTGAAGCATGATGTCCTTTTCCAGGGACTGGTCTCTCCTGACAGCATGCCTAAAGAACTTGAGGCGAAGTCTCGCCAGCCTTGTTTCTAAGGAACTTTATGGCTGTCCTCTTTCCAAAACATATTTGTTTGTTCTTTTGGCAATTCGTGTTCTTTTCAATATTCTTTTCCAGCACCATACTTTAGATTCATTGATTCTTCTTCAATATTCTTTATGCAATCTTCAACATGCATATGGGGTGATTGAAAATACCATGATTTGGGTTAGACGCACCTTAGTTCTCAGAGTGAATATCCTTGCTTTTCGGTACTTTGAAGAGGTCTTGGGCAGCAGATTTACACAATGCAATGTGTCTTTTTATCACTTGATGGCTGCTTCCGTGAGCATTGCTTGTGGATCCAAGCAAGATGAAATTCTTGACAACTTCAATCATTTCTCCATTTATCCTGATGTTACCTATTTATCTAGTTGCGAAGATTTTTGTTTTCTTTACGTTGAGTTGCAATCTATATGGAAGACTTCAATCTTTGATCTCCACCAGCAAATGTTTCAAGGCCTCCTCACTTTCAGCAAGCAGAGTTGTGTCATCTGGTTATTTCAGGTTCTTAGTAAGCCTTCCTCCAATCCTCATTCTGTATTCTTTATCATATATTCCAGCTTCTCAGCATACAGATGAAATAAGTCTGATGAGAGGCTACAGCCCCGATACACAACTTTCCTGATTTTAAACCATGCAGTATTCCCTAATTCTGTTTGCACACTGTTTCTTGATGCACATACTGGTTCCACATGAGCCCAATGAAGTTTTCTGGAATTCCCATTTTTCTCAATGCTATCCATTGTTGATTATTATCCATGCAGCCAAATACCTTTGTGTAACCAATAAAACACAAGTAAACATTTTTCTGGTATTCCTTGCTTTGAGCCAAGATCCACCCAAGGTCAGCAAGGATATCTCTTGTTCCATATCCTCTGCTGAATCCAGCTTGCCTTTCTAACAGAGCCGCAGGAGAGCCAGGGCCAATATGCAGCTCTTCTCTGACCAGTGCCAGCAATACTTCTACTGCGTCTGCCCACTCGCCTGGAAGAGATTTACCAACCTCAGCATTAGGACAGTTTCAGTCAGAGTTGTCTTTGCAATAGGGTGCTACGAGGAGCCCTGGCGGCATAGTGGCCCATGCATTGGGCAGCAAGTTAGACTCCACTAGTCACCCCAAAACCCTATGGACCAAAGTCCTGCGTGGACACACACAGGGTTGCCAGGAGTCAGACCCTTCAGAAGAGCTGACACGTAAGCAATGGCACCTCAGGAAAGAGACCTGGCAGTCGATGTCCGAAAGATAGGCTGCTAAAAAGCCCATGGAGTGTAGTTTGTCCCTGGCATCCATAGGGCCACCGTCAGCCGGGGTCCAGTCAACAGCAATTGGTAGGGTAACAAAAAGTACTTTCGATGGCAATTTGATCTGAAAGGGTTTCCTCTGTTCCAGCTTAAAGCACTTTGAAAAGCCAAGGGCACGTTAGTCTCCTGAGCACCGCCAAGTGCCTCACCATGCTACAATGGTGCATATTAGCTCACAAGAGCCTTTCAACAACCTCGGAGATACGTAGGCAGCAGGGGCCGGGGACGAAAAAGATTAGGGAACATTCCCCGTGGCTCTGCGAATCAGTGACTGGACTGAGAACTGAGCCCATCTGACTCCAAATCCAGCGCTCTTTCCCCAACTTTGGCCTCACATCTTTTTTTTTTTTTTTTGAACCATGCATATAAATAACCCAGGTTGGTAGGTTTAACTCAAGTGCACGTGGAAAACCATTCTGACTTTTGAAAATCTGATTCGATGATCAAAACCACATGTCGAATATTAGTTAGAAGGTGGTGTAGACGGTTGTAGGGTTTTATAGGCATCTTGGGCAGGTCCTTCAGAGTAATTGGGATGTGGAATGTGGAAGTCATTTTTACGGGAAAGTGGGGACGTGGCCTCCTGTAGCCAGCCTCAGGCAAAAGAGTGAGTCTATCAAGAAAAAATATCACATTGAACCTGATGATAAGGTTCATGAGGATGGTAATTAAATGCAATCTCATGTTTCAAGGCTGTCTTGGTGATACACATTCATGCCAGGGCACGGGACTCATAGACAACAAAAATCTAAGGTTCGACCCCGAGATGTCAGCATTCTCTGAGAAGCAGTATGTATGGGTTATAAAGCGTCTGGGGAATGCTTCTCGTGCTCACTTACTTTTATTACTGTTCATGCTTATTCTTTCCCTCAAATAGTGTAACTCAGCCACCCGGAGTAGGAAGAAATCAGTGTTACATTTTGTTTGAGGATAACATGGTTTGGCTAACCACATTGTTTTAGGCAACCCCACAGCCTCTTAGTTAGTTGTCTGTTATTAAAAATGATTCATGTTTTATCAGGATTGGAAGTGAGAGGTGTTCATTTTCATAGCCTGCGTAACAAACACATGGTATAGATTTGGAAATTATCTCATGAGTGGACTTATATACCTGAACTAGCCTCTATGAGAGGCTAAATTCAGACCAACACCATGCCTTTGAGTCATTTCTGACTCATATCGACCCTATAGGACTAGAACTCTCCTATCGGGCAGAATTGCCCGTGTGGATTGCTGAGACTATAGCTCTTCATTGGAGTAGAAAGCTTGTCTTTCTCCCAAGGAGCGGCTGGTGGTTTCAAACAGTTAACCTTGCAGTTAGCAGCCTATCACATAACCAAAGACCTTGAGTCCTCTTTTCTTTTAGAAAATTTGCACTGGAAATGTCCTCAACGTTCTTTTGGCTGAAGGAACGACAGCTTCCTCAGTGTTACAGCCAATTGTCATCAAGCCAGCTCTCACACATGGTGGCCCCACTGGGTCACAGAAGACATATGTTCCATAGGGTCTCCAGTGGCTGGTCTTTGTCTTGTCTTGTTTTGTTTTCCTGCAGAAATAGGTCACCATACCTTTCTTCTGAGGTGCCTCTGAGTAGACTCCAACTCCCAATCTTCAAGGAATAGCCGTTTGTACTATCTGGGAACTAGTCTTCAATGTTAGCCTAACAATAACATTTGTTTAAAACTCGGGTTGGTTCAGACACCCATTTGAGAAAGGCTTCTTTTACTGCCTACACATACAGTAAATGCTTCCAATGTTCATGAAAGGAACTTGGTGAAGCTCCTTTAACATCCATCACTGAGCTATAAAGTCAGTTTAATGAATGGCTTATAGATAAATGACGCTATTTGCCCCTACTGGCCTGTGGCAAGGGTTATTTAGTCTGTAGATGTTCAACTATGCCAACTTCCCCCTCGAGGGTCTCATTTTCCATCGCCACTGCAACCATGTGGAGATGTGCCACCTCACTCCCTCTCGGCACTGGTCTGGGAAAGGAAGTGTTACCCCATCACTTAGTGGAGGCAGTTACTACCTGAGGATTCTTCTCTAAACAGCCTTCATTCTTTGATGAACCAGATGCTGAGAACCTAACAAAAGGCTCTAAGACCTAAGGAGACAATCGAGCCTCTCCCTGAACGACAAGGTGGCGCAGAGCGCCGCACCCTCTCTCCCCAGTGGGCACACATCGGACTGCTGAGACTCTATTGTATGCATTTGGCTTCACAAATCATACCCCAGACGTCCCTGGAAAATGTCATCTTGATAAAGGCGATGTAAACGTACCATCAGAGAAAGCATTCCCGAACCCCACATGTTCCCAGGAAATTTAACAGGCTGCAGTCACCTGAGGACAGGCTGGTGCTGCAGTCACCTGAGGACAGGCTGCTTCCTCTCCTAAATCCCCTCTGACCAGACTCAAGGGATGTGAATAGTCGTGTTAGCCATAGGGAACATTGTGACATTGGTTATGATAGATATCGTTAGGCTAAAAGGTAAATATCCTATCATTTGGTCTCCCTTTTGACCCCTTTAGAAGTAGTTTCAGGGAGAGAAAAAAAGTGAAGGAGAAGTACACTTGGATGAAGGCTCCGGTCGGTCTTCTCTGAACGCAGACCAGCGACGTGAATAGCCGTGCTGTCAGGCCGAGTCCAATGGAAAGCAGATGATTGGAGATGGAGTTAGATTAGAATTTAACACCTTATCACTGAGTCGCCTTTTGACCAATTTTACATCTGCTCTAGTTTATTATACTTTCTATTTTCTTTCCCATTGAGGTTTTTTGCTGTTTTACTTTGTTATTGTTGTTCGTTTTTTGTATGTTTTTCTGTACATGACCTCCAGGAATGGTAAATCTATAGACTGTAACTGCATTAATAGATTCTTGTGGGTGTGGCAGGGGAGGTTGGGGTGAAATGGGGAGCTAATAACAATGAGAACAAGAAAGAAGAAAATGTTCTAAAATTGTGGTAATGATTATACAACTCCTCTTGATATGATGGAAATATTATATTGTATGATTGAATTATTGTACTATATGATGTGTGGCTTCTATACCAATAAACCTGCTAAAATATAAAATTGAAAAGCCTTCTTAAACTTTTTCCACTGGCAACTCTTTTTCAACCAAGAAATTGCAACACAGGCAAATGCTTCCAGAGACACCACGGATTTATAGCATGTTTGATTTTGAATAAATGTTCAGTAGTTTCTAAACCTTACTGTTGTCACAGTCAATGACCAGATAAGGTCACAACCCACAGTTTAGGATGCTTTGATAAAGTTCTAAATCCCTGCCCCTGACACATTCATTCAGTTGATAGACCATCTCTCATAGCATTCACCCTGCTGCTAGTCCATTCTCATCGACTCGTTCCTGAAGTTCAGACCTTCCTTCAGTTAAAAAAAAAAAAAGTCACGCTCTAAAGTATCCGTGTGTGGTAGATTTGATCAAAGGCGCAGCCAGGATTGAGATAGCTACATCTGGCCAATTCACTAATCACGAAGATCGAACGTAGACGGAATTCCAGTTCTTCAAGGCTCTTTGGCACTGGCCCTCGGGCGTGTTCCCTGCTCTGTCCTACAACACTAGCCTCAGCCAGTCTCAATTGACACGCACGCGCTTTCCTCTCTCATCCTTCCTACTCCCTTTTCAGATCAACCCAAACCCTGTCTCAGTCCAAATTCTTCTCACTCCTTACAGCCAGTTTCCAACTATCGTGAGATCCTGCTGCCGAAGGCTCCCGACACACCACTGAAAGTACTGTCGGGTTCAGCTGCGCCAAAGGAAGCAGCCTCCCCCAAAGGCCACTACGACTTTGTACTGTTTTTCTTCCTCCACTACACCCAGAAAGGGATAGAGCAACAAAGCCAATCTCGTGTACGCTGCTAAATCCAATGATGACTGCCTGGTTCTCAGCCTACTGGGTTTGTCAGGAGCGTTTGACACTGGAAGACCGACCGCTCATTCCCCTTTGCAGTGTCCTTATTGACTTCCTGGAACCCACACTTGCCTGCTTTCCACCAACCTCTGCGGCTACTATTTACCAGTCTCGAACTTTTCTCTGTTGACCATGATGTTACTTATTGGTCCCATCGTAAGGGTTTTTGTTTTATTTATATTGTGGTAAAATCTGCACTGAAGGCTGCCGTCTTTGATCTTCATCAGTAAGAACTTCAAGTCCTCTTGGCTTTCACTAAGCCAGCTTGTGTCATCTGCATCTCACAGGTTGGTAATGGAGCTTTGCGGTAGTTACGTAATTAATGTCGACTTGATAGATACGGGGCGGAGTCCAGCCTGCCAATCAGGTCACAGCCTGACAATGCTTCCTTGTGGGTGTGGTTTTCTCATGAGGATTCTGGAAACTTCCTTCTCTTGATTCTGCCCTCAAAAGAGGTGGAGTCACTCTCTCTACTTCACATTCCTGTTGACGAGCAATATGGAGCCAGGCTGATGGCAGCCTGAGCCCTGGAGATGCTGCTACCGCCACTGGACCCACAAGACTTTCCACCCACCGGCCTGTGATCTTCCTGCATTCAGCATTATTGCATGTCTGAAGAGGAATTCATGTGCCAATATCGGACTTACGGGCTACTCTCAACCTTAGGGACTTGCTCTGGACGGGGCTGGGAAGTTTTAATGATGTGCAATTATTTCTTGATATAAAGTTCTCTCTTACACATCTATGAGTGTCTCTGGATTTCTCTAGTCAACCCAGACTAACACAAATCTTCCTCCAAGTTGCATTCATCTTACAGAGCCTAGCTTCTCTGATCATTTGCACAGCATAGTTCTTTGATAGTGCAACTGATGAACCCACTTAGTAGTGTTAGAGGGTACAAAAGATACGCGAATCTCAAGTACAATTAAAGTAGAACATTAATAAATGTTAAAATGGACAAAGACACAAACACCGCATTCGGTGAGGAAGGCTATTAGCACAAAATGGCATCTAAGGATTCACAATCGGGCTGTTGGTTAAGTAAGACATGGAACAATGGAAACTGTCACAAACTCATGATTTCCTTCAGTTGCACGTTGAGTCCCCATGAGTTGGAACAAACTTGACAGCACCTAACAGCAACTGTTCTTCTAGAGAACTGAACATCTTTTCACATAGGAGCACGTTTGGGCATTTGCCGTTCCAGTCTCTGAATCACTTGTGTATAAATGTCTGTTTACTATTGGATTTTCTCTGTCTTATCAAATTGGTTATTGATTCTTTTTTAATCAAACTGGTTTTCTCATCATATTGGTTTTCCTATATGTCCCAGGAGAGGACAACTAGAAGTCATTAGCTATACAGCAATAGGAGAATGATTGAATAAATTATGACACTGCCATGCTATGGGATTTTTTTAATGAGCTATATCTGATTTATTGACAGAGGGGAATGCCTGGGACCTATTATAAGTAAATAGAAGCAAATTACAGGTAATGCATTACCATTTTGTTTGAAAAAAGAAAAGAAACCCTATCGGGTGAATGTATATGTGTGCTTATGTATGTTTGTATAAATATTGCCTGTACATGCAACAAACAACAGCAATATATGTACCAAGTCATAGAGCCCTCATCTATAACAGAACCAACATCCCCAGGTCCTATGCCATGCTTGTAACCATACAAGTCTTGGAAACTCCGGGGGGTAGTTCTACTCTGTCCTACTAGGGCATTATGATTCATAATCAACTCAGTGGCAGTGAGCACTATTTCACCAAACACTATGTCCTTTTTCAGTCACTGGATTTTCCTCATTAAGTCTCCAAAGGAAGCAGGAAGTCTCCATCGTCCTCGCTTCTAAGAAGCACTCTGGCAGTCCACGGTATGGTCAAGATTCTTCAACAACACAAGACTTCAAATGGGTGACTTCTCCTCCCATCTTTTTCCGTTCTACAGCTGGCCCAGCCTTCCCAGCCATGGAACAACTAAAGTTGAGTGCTTTGGGGCAGGAGGCTGCTTTGTGGAGTGGGGTGCCTCTTCGCTGACCCACGGAGCTTGAGCTGGATGGTTTTAGGTTGGCCTCAGCAGAGCAGTGTGCCATTTGGGTCCCTGAAAGAATTTTGCAACCTGTCCTGGTGAACACCGTATCCTCAGCATTTCTCACTTGCATTGCAGCCTGCCAAATTCTTTAATAAAGTCTCTAACCGTGAATATGGTCTGTGAGCTCTGGGTAGCCATTGCAGTGGATTATAGAATCTAGATAAAAAGATAGAGACTATCATTTGAGATAGAATGCGATAGCATAGATGAAAAGGGCCTTCAAAAAAATTCCTGGAAGAGTTCCATTATCTTTTATTTCCATAAACTTTTTGAAGCCCTCTTGCCACCTGGTGTGTGTATGTATATATGTATACACACACATACATTTGTGTAGTCATTTATGCATGCTTGTGTGTCCATATATATTTTTATAGATGCAGTGATAAGAATATGGGAGGTGGGAAGTTTTGAAAGAGTCAAATCAAACTGAGTAGCTTCATGAGAGCAGGGCCAGAGAGGAAATAGTAAGTCACAACTTTACCTTTATACACTAGGATTGCTGACTTACTTCAATGTGCATATATATTAGGGGTATCTTTTTAATCTAATAAAAAGAGTGCATTAAAAATAACCTGACAATCTCTACCAAACACCCTTTAATAAAGGTGTACGGTCCAAATTAGGTAAGTCAGTAGATAGATGATGAATAGATCATCAGAAACTAGAAAATGTCTATATGGGTCACTTTACCGTCCCTTACAGAAACTCGCTCAGTTCCTTCCAATTTCTGCTTGGAGAACTCTGCCGTTTTCTTCTCCTAGGTTAACACCACCCCCACCCCCCTTACCCCCAATGGCACAGGGGCTAAGCATTGAGCTGCTTGACCACAAGGTTGTGGTTCAAAGCCGAGAGCAGCTCCCTGGGAGAAAAGTCCCTGTCTACTTGACCAAGGAGCTCTGGTGGTGTAGTGGGTAAGGCATTGGGTTACTAACCAACAGGTTAGCAACATGAAACTACCAGCTGCCCTGTGGGAATAAGACGAGGCTTTCTAAGCCCATCCCAGAAATCCACAGGCACGGTTCTACCCTGTCCTACAGGGTTGCTCTGAACCAGAATCAACTCAATAGTAAACAGAGTTTTGGGGGAGGGTTTTTTGTTCATTTGTTTGGTTGGTTGATTTGTCTGCTCTACTAATGATTTACAGTTTATGAAACCCTAGGGAGCCATTATATTCGGTCCTGTAGGGTTGCTCTGAGTTAGAATCAACTCGATGGCCATGGGCTGTCCATTCAAATCTGAGGGCATGTTTATGGACTCAAAACTCTCAGCATGTGAGTAAGCCTCTGTGGGGGTCTGATCACTTCCCCCAGGTGCTAGGTCAGAAAGTGGGATGCTTTTTGCAGTCACAGAGTTTCTCACGTGAGAATTTCTTTCAAATGTCACCCGCCCTCAGCTTACAGAAGTGCTGCCCAGGAGAGGTTTTCGTTCCTTTTGTGTGAGTCTTTTATGCCCCTCTTAGAAAGAAACTACCCCTCGGAGAGGCACACACTAAGACTGATCACAATTCTCACTTCACTGAGAATGAGCTAGTCTGTGTCTCTCTCTGGAGTAGGATTTGATAAGAAAGGAAGGACTGAGAGGTACCTACAATGGGGCGGGCATCGAGATAGCACTGTGCCTGAAGACTCAAGGCCAAGGTTGTGGAAATTAAAACTTTACCAAAATCACGCTTTGGCCAAGTCAAAGAACTTCCTCTGACACTATGTCATGTGGGAGGAAGGGGAAAGTAGAAGAACCCAGATGATTCAGTGCTGATCAGTTCGGGGCCTGAGTGGACTGTCTAAATCACCGCCGACCATCACCCTTCAATTATGGGTTTGTCTGTTAGTTAGCGGTGTGTACTTTATATCCATAGTAGATAGGGTCCGTGGAGGTATAGTTAGTGTTCCTGGCTGCTAGCCAAAAGCTTGGAGGGTTTTTTGTCTACCCAGGAGTGCTGTTTAAGATAGGTCTGGTGATCTACTTCTGGACCCTACAAATACCCCTCTCTGTTGTTCAGTTCTGCTGTGACACACGTGAGGTCGCCACGAGCCAGGGTTCATTTGATGGCAACTGGTCTGATCTTGGTTGAGGCCTTCGTAAAAAGGGAAAAATATGTTGAAAATAAGAATAATAATAATAGATGGATATATCAAATCTAGATGTAGCAAAGTTATCAATATACCTCAGTGACAATCCTTTTCTATCATAATATGAACCTGATAATATTTTCCCCTCGGAATATTGGGGAGAATCAAATGGGGGAATGGTATCCCTGCGTGGTAGCAACAGTTAATGTTGCTAAGCCAGAGGTTGACGGTTCAAGTCCACTCAAGGGTATCTCAGAAGAATGGCGGGTCTCCATGAGTTGCAATTAACTGTGAGATAACGTATATCTGGCACAACACAGAAGTGAGTGCCCTTCCCGCTGGTCCAGGTAATGCATAGCACAATCAGGGATCGGGACAACCACCCTCGTTCTAGATTAAACCCCAAGTATTTGGGGGTACACATGGCATGTTAATCTGTGTAACCTCTTTGTGCTTATTCTAGGGGTAAATAGATGACTTCAGCCATCAGTAGTGTCACTGCCGTCCTTCCCAGGAGTGCCAAGAATGTGTATCCCAAAAAATGGGCAAAAGAAAAGAAAAGAGAGACAGGAGATGAAAGGGGAACAGAGGGAGAGTGGGCAGGAGAGGGGGCGGGGAGAGAGGAGAGGAAAAGCAAAGCTGGTTTGTTGAACACGCATGACTTCTCCTGGAACGTACAACCCGGAGGAAGACAGAAGCCAGCAGCAGACACGCTCAGGCTCTGCAGCGCGTTTCAACCAGTTCTCTCGACCTTCTTCTTGCTGCCGTTTGCCCATTACCATTGGAGTGGGATTAAACCAAGCAAGTCTCGCTGTATGGATGGCCCCTTCCGGCTTTCACGTGGGGTGTCATGAGACCTGTATGTTGTGTAGAAAATAATACTCAACTCCAGCTGGGCTCATGTTTCAAGACCCTCCATCTATGCATGAGTCAGACTGAGAATGAGTTAACCAGCCTGCTGGGCAAAAAAAAAAAAAAATTACTTTTAAACTGAAAGAGGCAAGTACTTCCCACCTCCTACATTAAAATGTAGCAAAAATCCATTTTTAAATTGAAGGGGGAAAATATTAAAATGTTGAAACTGTTGTTCCCTGCTTACCTTGCCTCTAACAGTTGCCTGAATGTCATTCTCTTTTCCTCTGCTGCTCCTCCTCCTCCCTCGGCCCCTCTCTCTCAGCAAAAGTGTCTTCCTTTATTTCCAACCACATGAAAGAACCCTTACATGGCTCACACACATGCACCAAACCCCAAATCCAAGTCTGTCTCCACCTCACAGCGACCCTATAAGATAGAGTAGAACGGCCCCATAGCGTTTCCTAGATGATGAAAAAGATGAGGCTACAGGCTTCTGTAAAGAGTTACAGCCTCAGAAGCCCTGCATTGCTAGGAATGATAGAGGAAGACAGGTCACTAAGAGGCAGATAACAGAGAGGAAGAACCTCTACTGAGCACACTCATAGAGAAAGCCACTGGACTCAGATTTTGGATAACCCATTGCCCTCTCATAGTGCCTGAGTTAGTTAATTGTGCCAGCCTGGCCGATAATCACATGTGGGGCTAATTGAAAGGCGGAGGGATAACTGGGTGGTGAGCCTCGCCTTTCTACTTCTCCGGTCTCTTGCTTTGTGATGGTCGCACCAGGGTGCAGCTGCCTTAGCAGTTCCCTGCTTCAGCTTGCAAGATTGACTTCCTACAACACATCCCCAAGGAGAAACTACATGGACCTATCCCAGTGCAGCCCTGGGTGCTGGAGCAGCCGTGTGGAGACCCCTGCTAATGCTGAGATGCTTATTCGTTCACTGACTCAGCTTTCCTCCTGCAGTCGGCATCATTGCCTCTGTTTTGTGATGTGGAGGACTTTGTGGACTGGTGTTGGGTTAATGGGTTAATGTTGGACTTGTGGGCTTGGGCAGCATTGGGTTGGGATGTTTTCGTGATGCACATTTTCTTTACATAAAACTCTCTCTTATACATGAGTTGCTGTGGATTTGTTTCTCCAAAGTACCCAGACTAATACAGTGCCCCTGTGGGTTTCCGAGAGAATAACTGTTTTACATGAGTAGAAAGTCCTATCTTTCTCCTGCTGCGGAGCGGCTGACCTTGCAGCTCACTGCCTGAGGAGGAACCACTGCGCCACCAGGAAAAGTCAGCATCAACTCAACGGCAGTGAGTTTTGAGTTTCATGGGCCTCTAGTTGATTCCGAGTCACGGCGACCTATAGAGCACAGTAGAATTCCTGTGGGATTTTCAACGATGCCATCTTTTTCTTCTCTTTTTCTACTAAACAGCTTTATTGGAACATGCTCCACATATCATACCATTCAATAGGGCAATCATGTCAAGAAAGGCTATACAATTATTACCATCATCAGTTTGAGAACAGTTTCTCCTTCTTTGTACTCCTTGTTACTAGCTCGCCATCCCCCACCAGCCTCCCCTGCCAGACCCCAAGAGACCATGAATCCAGGTACTGTCTCTACAGATTCCAGTAGACCATGAATCCAGGTACTGTCACAGATACCAATCCAGGAGTTCATATAGCCAAAGACCTACAAACCCAGAAAACAAAGAAAGGAAGCTAACAACAATAACAAAATAAACTAAAGGAAAACCTCAATAAAAAAGAGCAGAAGATATTAAAAACAGAGCAACTTTAAAATTGGTCAAAAGGGAGATCCAATGATAAGGTGTTAAATTTTAACCTACCAACATGTGCCATAATCCACTTTCCAGTGCACTCTGCATAGTTACAAGGTTATTCACTTCCCTGGTCTATGGTCAGAGGGCTATTCCATGATTATTTCCTCTTCCTCTTGTTTTAGCTGATACAATATTTAAATAGGTCAAAAGAGGGTTTGAATAAGATGTTGCATTTTAACCTAAATATATCTACTATAATCATCTCTGCAATATTCTCTACCTGATAACAAGGCTGTTCACATCCTCAATGGATGGTCAGAGGGAATTCACCAGAGACTGAATCTATATGTGGGTCCTGCACATGGATTTGGGACTTCCACTGTAATCCATAGCCTTCTGCAAACTGAGCTTTCACATTTAAGCTCTGATACCCTTCCCTCCTTCTGATTTGGATTATATCATTTACAATCCTCAGATCACACACAAGTTCCTGTGGACTTAGTTGATGCCTCACTCAGATGACTGCTTGTTTGAAGACAAGCCTTTAAGACCCCAGAGGCTACTTGTTCTGATAGCAAGGCACCATTTGGTTGCTTCACCACATTTTGGTCTAGCACCCATAGCTTCAGTGAACTCTTCATGAGGGTGAGTTTCAAGCAGGGCATATCATAAGAACTAATTTTTTTAGACTGCACTAGATATAAGTGCAAGTCCAAGATTGATGCATATATCCATTGTATATATATATATCCATTATATATATACACACATAATTTCTGCTTCATCTTAGAGACATCATTGTCTTTTTATATTAGAGAAAATGATCATCAGGACTCCTTCTTCTAAGATAGTATTCACCTTCTGGAGTCCCTTCCCACAGTGGTACCAGGGTTGGGCTGTGTAATCAATAGAATATGGCTGAAGTCCCATCTTTCTCCTGTAGAGCCACTGTCGGTTCGAACTGCTGATTGTGGGGATCAAAGCCTAACGCGTAACTACTATGCCACCAGGATTTCTTGTTGCATCATCAGTGCCCACAATTTGGCCTAGAACTGTGGGTTCTCAATGGATTTTTCATAGAATGCGTGATTAAAGTGTCTATTAACATTATCGTTAATAAAATATTAATTGATCCATCACTTTACAGCCTAAAAAACCTGCATTGTCTCAGTTGATGCTATAAATAATAATCCACTAGGCATTATTTCTATTTTACAATGAAAAACTTGAGGACCCAAGACCTTGGGTGATTTGTCCAGGAAAAAATACAAGTTGTCCACCAGTGACACAGTGTGGGAATTGCACCTGATCTGACCCTGCCACACTGAGGCAAAGCACTGGGGGAGTG
>NW_022103896.1:42917634-42925631 GCF_000313985.2 Echinops telfairi | reverse complement strand
GTGAGAGGATTCTCACCTTCTGTAATCAAGACCTGGTTAGATGCTGGCCAATGCACCTCATGCACAATCATCCCCATCAGCCAGTGGAGATGTTTGTGCTGTTGAACAGGTGTCAGAAGAACTCCCAAACTAAAATAGACAAGGAAGAAAGGCTTGGCAACCACCTCCAAAAATCAATCCGTGAAAAACCTATGAGTCACAAGAGGATAATTAACCACCACCCATGGGAAAGTACGAAAATCAGAAGTACAGAATTGTTCATTGTTCATATTAAGGTGTATCTCAGAGATGCTATGTCGTTGGGGGGTCACCCTTTTGAAGTGACGTTGCATATTTTTCTGGGTTTTGGTAAATAAACCCAGGATCAATGAACCTATAGGGACAGCAAGTAGAATAAATGTTTGGCAGGGTGGAGGGTGATGTTTGCAGGGGTACAGGGATCATGGTCCAGTAAAAAGGAGACAATATCAAGAAGTCCAGGAAGGAAAAGTATGTTTGGAAACTGATTGTATGAGTTATTGTACAATTCTGCTTGATATGATTGAACTATGGAATATATATTAACTCCCAATTAATAATAATTTTTAAAAATATATAGATCCAGGAATGGGTTTGGGCTCACATTAATTCCTAGCTCCAACTTAAGAACAATTTGTTGTTATATCATGACCCTACTCAATACTCACCCTCAGGAAGGAAACACAGAAGATATGGGTGCTATAGCAAAATGTAGTGAAGAAATTAGATGGTGCCCGGCTATAACATAAAATAGCATGTAGGGTCTTAAAGGCTTGTCTCCAAACAAGCAGCCTTCTAAGTGAGATGTCAACTAAGTCCACACCATCATCAACTAAGAAAAGATTATAAATCAGATAATCTGAAATCAAAGGAGGGATTAGTATTAGAACCTAAATTGTGAGAATCCAGTTTGCAGAAGGCTAGGGATGACAGTGGGAACCCAAGCTTTATTTGTGGGAACCACATAGGAAATAAGCCTCCAGTGAGCTCCCTCTCTCCACAGGTGAGGGATGAGAGGAAAGTGGGTACTAGACAGACTGCATTGGAGCGATGAGGACAGAGATCAAAGGCGTAAGTGTGACTTGTTTGTTGATTCCCCCTCTGATGCATGCTGGACCTGATCCGGTTTTCAACATTTTCTGTATTTTGGGTTTGTTTTGGTTTTTTGTTTATTTATATTAGGGTGTATCTCAGAGGTGTTATGTCTGTGGAGGTCACCCTCATGAAGTTGTGTTATTTTCTTATTTGTTCTGGTATATGAAACCCAGGATTGATGAACCTAAAGGGACAGCAAGTTGAATAAATCTTTTGGGGTAGAGGGGTACAGAGGTGGGACGGTGGAGAAGGGTGGGTGAGGGGGTAAAAGACAATGTCAAGAAATCCAAGAAGAAAAAAACATTGGGAAACAGGTTGTGATAGCAATTGTACAATTCTGTTTGATGTGATTGAACTATGGAATGATATATGTATTAACTTCCAATCAATAATAAATAAATAAGCTGAAATTTGTGAGTTGGCACTTAATGGAACTGTCAAAGTTTTCTTCCCTTGACAAGGTGCTTACAACTTTTCTATTGATCTATACAAAGAATAAGAGACCTGGTGACAATGTCAGGTAAGTAATGGATTGCTAACCCCAAAGTCAGCAGTTCAAATTCACTTGAAGCTCTGAGGGAGAAAGAGAGGATATCTTGTTCCATAACTATTTATAACCTCAGAAATCCTGTATAGCAGTGGTTCTCAACCTTCCTAATGCTGCAACCCTTTAATACAGTTCCTCATGTTGTGGTGACCCCCCCAAACCATAACATTATTTTCATTGATACTTTATAACTGTAATTTTACTACTGTTATGAATCGTAATATAAATATCTGATATGCAGGATGTATTTTCTTTGTTACAAATTGAACATAATTAAAGCATAGTGATTAATCACAAAAACAATATATAACTATATATTCTGAAATATTTCTTTCTAATTATAAATAAATGAAATTTTGTCTTGAAGCATGGTGTAGCATGGGTAAGTCTTCATGCCTGGTACTCATATGTGGGCATCTCTGCATGTGGTCAGACCCACCTGGAGACAGAGGAGCGGTGTCTCGGTTCCTAAGACAATCAGAAATATGTGTTTCCCAATGATTTTAGGCGACCCCTGTGAAAGGGTAGTTGGACCCCCCAAAGGGGTCTCAACCCACAGGTTGAGAACTGCTGCTGTATAGTGTCTTTGTGTGTCAAGGTCAACTCAACAGCAATGTGTTAGGCGGGGTTCTCTAGAGAAACAAAATCAGGACACGTGATTTTATATATATACCCATTTATATATAAATGGGTTTATATAGCCATTTATATACATATATATATATATATGGGTTTATACAGCAAGAAGGAATACAACTGCTAATTAGTCCACACAGCAGCACAGAGAGCTCAGTTCAACTCACTTTTGTGGAATAGTTAATATAAGGAAGGTCCTTCAACTTGCTCTGGCTGCTGGTCCAAGGTCAAGGATGCAAACAGTGGAATCTGCACTTGGGTAAGGTGAGCAGAGTCAGCCGACAGGCAGCAAACACAGCAGGATAGGGCAGCAGCAACAGGAAGATGAGAAGTTGAAGCATAGCAGAGGCTACTTAGCAAAGCAGGTCCTGATGAAGCCTCAAGCCCTAGCAGTGCACAGCAAGGTGACATGACCCACGGTTGGTCCAGCCCACAGGTAGTGCAGCACATGGTTGAGGCAAAGGACCAGCTAGCTCAGGCAGCAGCTCACTGGTCCAATCACCAGGGAGAAAGAGAGAGGGAAGCCAGCCTCAGAAAGCCATTGATCTTGGTCACCCTCCAACCAAGCTGCAACCTGATTAAACTCCACCCACATGTTCCTACAGGAGCCATGTTGACAGAAAATCTAACTATCACAGTATACTAAGCATGTTGTCCTTGTTCTCAGATGCTGTTAAGTTGGTTCTGAATCATAGTGAACCTATGTCCAACAAAATGAAACACTGCCTGGTCCTATACCATCCTCACAGTTGTTCTCATATTCCATTGTTGCAACCACTGTGTCAGTCCATCTTCAATGGGCTTCCTCTTTTTCATTGTTCTTCCACTTTACCAAGCATAGTGCCCTTCTTCAGGGATGGATTCCTCCCAATAACATGTCTACAGCATGTGAAACAAAGTCTCATCATCCTGGATTCCATGGTACACTCTTGCTATATTTCTTCTAAGACAGATTCTTAGAAGCTTAGATTCTTGGTTCTCTTGGCAGTATTCAATATTGGTACTTTCAATATTCTTCTCCAGCATCATAATTTAGATGTATTGATTTTTATTCAATGTCCAATTTTTGCATGCATATAAGGCAATTGAAAATACCATGGCTTGGGTCAGTCACACCTTAGTCCTCAAGGTAACATCCTTGCTTTTCACTACTACAAAGAAGTCTTGTGAAGCCAATTTACCCAGTGCAATGCATCTTTTGACTGCTGCTTCCATGTGTATTGCTTGTGGATCTAAACAAGGTGAAATATTTGACAACTTTCTCCCTTTATCATGATGTTGCCTATAGCCCAGTAGTGAGGATTTTATTTTCTTCATATTAAGTCGTAATCTCTTTCTTTGATGGCTGCCATCCTTGATCCTTATCATACTAAAAATACTACTGCATAAACATCCAGTGAGTTTGCCTTCTCTGATAGCTTTTTGCTTTACACAGATCCTGGCTTTCACAGGTTTCACTGTGTACCCCCTCCTCACTTATCAACATGGTGAGATTCTGAAGACCATGTAATTACACAAATATTAGCATGATACAAAGTAAAGAAAACTATATTATTACATGATAGCCCAATTTTATTGTAAACTGCCAAATTCCATCATCTTTTTAATATTTTTAAATTGTTTTATTAGGGGGCCAAATTCCATCATGATATAGCTGCCAAACCACTTAGAATCATGACCGAGCCAAGTTGACACATAATCATAACTATCACGGTCTTTACTCTCACCTCACACTCAGCATGCATTCCTGCCAGACATATATCTTTAATGTGCCATATTCACACAGTAGAAGTTTTACTGTTGTGAATGTGAAATGTTGGATGACAAGATAGTTAATGAAAAGTAAGTGTATTGCATAGCCTTCTTTTTCTCTTCCCAAACTAATCTTCAAGAATCTATATTAAATCTACAACCAGGTCTCAGAGAGAGGGAGAGAGAGAATAAACAGTTACAGTAAAGAATTGCAGTCTCAGAAACCCATAGAGGGCAGTTGTACTCTGCCCTCTAATGAGTTAGAATCAACCTGATGGCATTGAGTTACCAAGTCTCAAATTCTGGAGACTTCTGAAAATGAATATTTTCTTCTATGCCCTGTGTAAACATTAATTACAGACATAGCAAACTGACATGTATCTAGAGTGATTTACCAGAGACCAGATTACTTGAGCATCCTCCTCGATCAAGCCACGTATTGTGAGGATGGGTGTGTACCTAACTGAATCTAGACAAAAAGATTCAGGACTAAATTAGAATGTCATTCTCAAGCCAAAAATGCAATCTGATTTCAAGAGCTACATAAGATTTCAAATGTGCATATTAATTTGCCTTAATTTTTCAGTGGTTATCTTGATACAGCATTTTCCTAAGAATTCCCATTCTCATTTCCTATGAGCCCTAGTGGTATTGTCAGAAAGAGTAGGACTGCTAACCTCCAGGTTGGAGGTTCAAATCTGCCATCCACTCCATTGGAAAAGATGAGGTTATCTGTCCCCATAAAGAGTTATAACCTCAGAAACCCTATGGAGGGTCTCTATAGATAGGAACCAACTCAGTGGCAGTGGATTTGTTTATTCCTTTTATTTTTTTTCTTTGGTATGTTCCCATAGTGAGCCCTGGTAGTATCGTGGTTAGGCGTTGGGCTGTGATCTCATGGTCAGCAGTTCAAAATTACCAGCAGCTCCTTGGGAGAAAGATTGGGTTTCCTATTCCAGTAAACAGTTACCGTCTTGGAAACCTCCAGGAGAGGGCGGTGTGTGTGTGGGGGGGGGTCATTACATATCAGCACCGACTGGATGGCAGTGAGAGAGATGTTCCCATCAGATAAGCCTGGCCCCAAATAGAACTGTTTTATTCAGGTTTGAATCCTAGATATTCTTTGATAAGTTGTCTCTAACTGATCATCTGAAAGATTGGGATAGTATTTCCATGCACTGGGGTGGCTATTGTGAGGATTAAATAGGTCATTAGAACAATGTGTGGTACAACAGCTATACAAGTGTTGACTATTAATATTCTAGGTATCACTATGTTATCTAATAACAATATTCTAGGTACCACTATGACTATTATTATTTTATCATCTGTCTTTGCTCCCCTCTGTTGTTGTTGGATACATAGCATCTATTTCAACTCACAGAGACCCTATAGGATAGAGTATAATTGCTCTATGGGGTTTCCTAGGCTCTAATCTTTACAGGAAGTAGATTGTCAAGACTTTTCTCCCAAGGAGAATGCATTCAAACTGCCTACCTCCCAGTTAGCAGCCTCGGGCATCATGATTGTGCTACTGGGATTCCTTACTTCCCTATAATAGGATACATTTCTTAAAGTTTTAAAATATATTCTCTGTATGGGAGTTCTACTCTGTACATAGAAACACCTATGCTCACCTCCTCTGATGGCTCTTTCCTTCAAGGCTATTTAAAGCAAATTATTCCTGTATTTTCCATCATTCTCATTCTAACAAAAACATCCTTTAAAGAGGCCCTTGGAGAGAGTCCCAGTGCTGCCTCTCGTTGCACCCCTACCTTCCTTTGTCATTTTGATCAAATCAGGTCTCTAATCTTCTGCCACCAGAAAATGCCAAGCTCCCTGGCAGTGGAGTGAGGGACTGATAGTGATTATAGGACTAAAGCACTAGCGAATGCTTTTGCTCTTTGTTTGAGAGGTGCTGAGTATAAGACTTGGTATTATTCTTATTCTGTGCCCTGAGGGTAAAGGGGTAAGGGAGATAAGCATTCTTGGTCCAGATGTCTCCAATCAGGATTAGCTTCTTTGAGTCAGTTCCAAGATAAAATCTAGATTGCCTTATCTCACACACCTTGAGATAAGAGAGAATATTTATAAAACAATAGAGATTTTTGGAGCGAGTTCTATAATGTGTTCACTCACAAGACAAAGGTCTTTCTAGCCACCAGTACTATCTGCTCTGGTCTCCATGAAGGAAAGTAGCATTTTCAATTGTTGCAGATAGACCAGATAGATCAAATCTCATTAAAGACTCATTAACAATACATGATAGAGTAAAATCTTTTTAACTCAATAGAAATCAAACAGTTCCCTTTGCCCAATGAAAGAGAGATTACTGAGTTTTATATTCATCTGTTGACATATGACTGGAAGTGCATCTACCTCCAACAGAAACAATTGAGCATAACCACGATTGAGCCTCTTCAAAAGGAGAAGCAAAATGTTCTTTACCAGAGCAGGATTTTACTCCCAAAGACTGAATGCCAGCTACTGCATCTTAAATGTGATGCTATACTGTGCAACATCCTGGAAGACTAGATGTAACTCCCTACCTCCTCTCAGTGACTCGGAATGCTCGGACTCTAGCTCCAGCCTCTTTCTTAAGGGCAGGATTCATATTCCTACTTGAACACCCAATAGGATACCTCACATGTAGCGCTGAAAAGTTGGTCTTGCCTCAGTGTTTCCCAACGTTTTAAGTAGATTGCCATTCTGGGTCTTACACCATGACGTAATGATCTACCTCTGAATCAGTCTCCTTCCGAAGTATAACTTCACAAAATACCGAAATCTTGTGGAAAATCTATACACTTAGCTATTAGTTATCTCGTTATTTGGCATTTGCATTTATGACTACTTTGAAAAGCTTCTCAGGCATCAGCTCAGATGGTTGAGACCCCACACAGCACTAGTATTAGCCCAGGGCCCCCTCTGCAGACTACTCAGAGCACTATGTCTGAGGCCCAGGTGACAGTCTGGCCATAGAGGATGTGTGAGGACAGCAGGATTACCCAAAGTCGAGGGCGGGCAGAGGGAGACTGGATAAAGACCGATAGGTGCTGGGCAGGTCAGTAGGAAGAGGTAGGAAGCGGGCTCAGAAAGGCTGCAAGACCAGGGGAATGAATTGGGTCCTCATCCAGGCTTGCTGGAGGAGACAGAAGTTGGAGAGAAACCTCTGACCACCACTACTCTCACACTGAACTCTCATGGACTCTGATGTGATACGGGGAGACATGATGGGGAAGAGGGCCCATAACCCTATGCACCAAGGGGTCCTGCAAGTGGAGAATGATGGGGTGGGGAGTGGAGTGGGGTGCCATTATCTAAGAGGGATTACAGGTCCTGACTCTTACATAACATTGATTTCACATCATGGCCCGCTCTTTCCGACCAAGCCAGGCCAATAAGGGAGGAGTAGGGTATACCCCTGTTTTTAGCACATGAAAGGACTTGATCAATACATATTGAACAACTACCTGAAGCACTAACTACATGGCTGGCTCAGGTTAACTGTGTTTGTAACAGGCAGAGCAGAAACAGAAACAGGCTGCACTGACTGGGCAGAGATAGGGGTGGGGAAAAAAGTGGGTAAAGAAAGGTCAGGGATAGAGCAATCACGATCACAATCTAGTCAACCTTTCCCACATACCTGATACTTGACATTGAAATGATCATAAACTCAAAACTGACATTCACCAACTTTGTCCCCTTTACATCAATTCTCTTGCCAATGGACTTTGCCAGAATGTAGGAGAATTTCATGTTCAGAGTCTCAGAGAAACGGGATGCGTCCTCCTTTTTAAATGGGCCCACTGTCAAGCGATGAAAAGAGAGTGGCTGATTCTGGGAACCTAAGAGGAAAGCGAATTTTGGGAATAATGAGGGCAACAAATGTATAGATGTGCTTTACACAATTGATCTATGTATTGTGATGAATTGTATGAGCCCCAAT
>NW_022103896.1:42914044-42917534 GCF_000313985.2 Echinops telfairi | reverse complement strand
AAAAAAAAAAAAAAGAAACTACAGAACCAAAAATTATCATTAAAAAAAAAGAAAGAAAAGAGAGTGGTTCGGATTCATAAACGCTGCAACAGGTGGTTTGGTTCTCTTGAGTCCCACGGAAGGCAAAGGCAGGCTAGCACATTGAGGCAACCAGAGGCAATCCCAAGTTGTAAAAGTCCACTCTCGCACCGCTCTCAGACATTTCTACAGAGCTGCAGAGGAATCACCAGTATCTACAAGGACATGTAGATTCAGGAACATCTGATTGCAAAAGGTGCTGTAAGTAGGAAAACCATATAATTTGTTTTTCAAATGGCATGCAAGGGAAGGCTAATCATAGTTCTACTCAGACAGCCGCATAAACGGGATTGTCCCAGTAGAATAACACCAGGACGGGAAGTTACCCAACTCCTGTTGAGGAAAAGAAGACATGACTTAGGCATTGCGTAAACTCTATCATATAATTCTGTGTGATGAATGAACACAGAAAGTTCTCGGACAGTAAACCTCACTGAGATATAATGTAGTCTGACCTATCTCTATAAATCCTTTCCAGGTGACTTAAAGACTGACAGTCTCAGAAACGCTAAGAAATTCTACACTGTCCTCGGTGGTAGCTGTTAGGTACCATTGAGCTGGCTCTGACCCATGGTGACCCCATGCACCAAAGAAGGAAACACTGTTTGGCCTGTGTTTCTGTGCCTACTGAGTCTCATAAGTGTTTCTGTGCCAGTCTCATAAGTGTTTCTGTGCCCACTGAGCCCCTTGTGGCATTCATGGTGCCAATCCATCTCATTGATTCTTTTTCGCTGCCCCTCCACTTTACCAAACATGATATCCTTCTCCAGGGACTGGTCTCCCCAGACAACATGTCCAAAATACATGAGACTAAATCTCACTAAATCCTTGCCAACACAGATTTGTTTTCCCTTTGAGCAGTCGATGGTCTAGAATCACAATTCAAATGTATTGAATTGGTCTTTGGTCTTCCTTCTTTGGTCTTCCTTATTCAATACCCCACTCTCACATCATGTGAGTCCATTGAAAATACCCTGGCTTGGGTCTGGGGTACCTTCATCCTCAAAGTAGCATCCTGGCTCTTATCTTGTACAGCAAGCAGATTTACCCAATGCAATGTGTCTTTCGATCTCTTGACCGCCGCTTCCATGAACATTGATCGTGAATCCAAGCAAGACAAAATCCTTGACAACTTCCAGGTGTTCTCCGTCCTGTCGGGTAGCTAGGAGTCAGAACTGGCTCAATGGCAGTATGTTTTGTTGTTTTCTACCCTGCTGCTCATTTTAGTAAATCTTTGTTGAACACCAACTACAGTTTGGGAACGACTCAAAGCCCTTGAAAAGGCAGCTATGAAAAGGAAGAAGACACACACCTTAGCTAAGGAATCTCGCATGCTCATAGATGAGCCACACGGAACCAACTAATTACAGTGCAAAATGGTCAAATGCCAAAAGCACCTACACTCCAGAGGGCGTTCATGGCTAGTTAAAATTCTTGACGCTGCTGCCATCTCTCATTACACTATGGCACAGTATTTTGTGATGAAACCTGGATAAAAGACTGTTCTACTTTGCCTCACTTCTCTTACTAAGGTTTCGTTGTATCTCAATTCCACCACGTGGACTTCAGACTTATAAATGACATGCATTTAAATATCTTCCAGAATGCAGGTTGTTAACTGGAAAAGAACTCTCCGCTTCTTCTCTTTCTTCCAGCTTTAAATTACATGGTTCTGTGATTTGCCTCTGCCTTTATTCCACATGAGTAAAGGTTTGCTTTGCAGGAGTACTTATTAAGCAACTAAGGCCACCTCAGCCAAATGGCAAAATACACCACACAGGTTTGAGGAGAGAGCCCAATGAATGAACAATTGGAGATGCTCCTTCATGTCTGAACTGTTGAAACGTCTCAACTGCAAGGCTACATTTTTTCTATGAACTTCTCTTTTTATGAATTTAAAATTCCATTCCGCAGGCCAGATCAATTCCCTCTGGTGAGCTGCTGCATGTGCTGCTATTTTCCCTACTGGATTGAGGAGTAATTAACACCTCCGGTTTTTGTATTTACCCAGTCATCTAAGGATTGCAAGACAGGTCACACACACTGGCTCACTTATCTGGCTTCATTTCCTTTGAAATCAAGAACACTTTTGAAGCGGGTCTGTTTATTTTAGAAAGGGGGACTGCACATTGGGGCATGAGAGTGCAGAACAGAAATTTATGCATTCGATTCTGGGGTTGTTAATTATTTCCCCCAAATTGGAAGGCAGTCTAGTGGAGTAATGGTTAAGACTCGGCTGCTAACAAAATACGGTCTGTTGGAACCCACCAGAGATTCCATGGGAGAAAGACCTGATAATCTTCTCCTCTAGGGATTATGAACTAGAGAGCCCACGGGGCAGTGCTATTCTGTCACCTGGGGCCACTCTGAATCAATGCCACCAGACAAGTGGAATTGGGTGTGACACTAGATGCCCAACAAATTCCTCCATGTTCTCCTAACATCTGAGCCTTTATCTTTTTCTTCAGTAAGCCCAACACCCATGGCTACTTGGGAATCACCATAGTCTTCCTTGACCTCATTCCCTGGCCATGTTGGATGTATCCAGAGTGGGCCTCTACTCAAGCTGAGCTAATCACAGCATCTGCTCCCGGCCCCTCCACTAACCTCACCAAAGCAAATTGGTTTGGAAGGAGGAAGGAGTCTTAGGCCAATTGGAATCTTTGAAGATAATTTGAAAAGTGCTGAGAAAAATCGTCTTTCTTCTTTAGCACAAGTCTTAACATGCAAAATCTGTTCATGTTTATTCTGAGTGCTTAAGAATGCCACATCCCTGCTCAGTGGATTATCAGTATTCTCATTTTTGCTCCTCTGATTGTTATTCTTTAAAGTAACTCATAATTATCATCACTGAATACTAATGACTTTGTTTTCATATGTTTATTTTCCACTCAATTTTCTTTTCATTAATGTTGCATATCCTCTTTGCATTTTTTACTGATTTCTAGTAGTTCTTTCTGGTGTATGGTTCATAAGCTTTGTACGTTACCTTTCTTCTGTCACAACACGAGATTTCCAGATGGCGCCAAACCAGCCAGTGTCTCCTTCTATTGTCCCTGGGGTCGCCATGAGAGGCAACCCAATGGCGCTTAAAAACTACCCGAACTCAGGGCCGAATCACCGAGACCTGATCGGACAGGGTGTAAGGGCCCCTGAGAGCTCCTGGGACAGTAACTGTTACAGGACTAGAGAGTCCAGTCTTTCTCCAGCAGAGTGGCCGGTGGTTTTCAACTACAGACCTTGCAGATCACAGCCCAATTCATAAACACTAAGCCATCAGGGATCCTTTAAACATTTGTGAATGAGGAGGAGTGTGGAGTGCAGACCCAAAGCCCATCTGTAGGCAACTGGATATCCCCTTACAGAAGGGTGGCAGGGAGGAGACAAGTCAGTCAGGGTGCAATGTAGCAAC
>NW_022103896.1:42908994-42912671 GCF_000313985.2 Echinops telfairi | reverse complement strand
TGCAAGGCAGAATTGGGGTCATGGCAGTTGGGGGGAGGAAGCGTTTAAGAACTAGGGGAAGGTTGTGGGTTTGCAAAAGATTCTATTATATAAATTGTTCTAGGGTATTAATAACAAAAGATAAGATAAAAAGTTTTACTTCAACAATTTTGATAAGAGAAGTATAATCCTGACATGAAAACTGAATAGTTATAATACAAAACAGAAAAGTACTATAGATCTTAATTAAACATTTGCTTGCCATAAGAAGAAATGAATTCCTCGTATATGATGCAGCATGAATGAATCTTGAAAACATTATGCAGAGTGGAAGAATACAAGCACTTATTAATCAATATTAATATATTCATAAAATGAGAGTAGGGTATACTACAAATATTGTATATGAGGGTGTAGCCCTCCCAAAAATAGAAGGGTTTTTTGGTCAAAGCTATGTATTTAAATATTTTTTACAAAGCAACTGTATCACCTTCAAAGTATTCTCCATTACACTTAACACATTTGTCAATTCTGTGATTCTATTCTTAAAAACATTTCACAAACTCATCTGTTGATGGCTGACAGCATCTCCCTCATTTTTTCTTCACCTCTTCTATGTCATCAAATCACTGTCCTTTCATGTCCCTCTGCATTTTCAGAAACAAAAAGAAGTCTCACAGAGTGAGGTCAGGTGAGTAAGGTGCAGGAGGCAAGAGAGGTATGCTGTTTTCTTGACAAAAACTGGTGCGCTGAGATGGCTGCGTGAGCAGGTACATTGCCGTGGTGGCAAAACCAGTCCCCTGTCTTCCATATGTCAGGCCCTTTTTGTCTCACATTGTTGCACAATCTTTTCAGAAGCTCTAACTAGAAAGCTTATTTAACAGTCTTACAGGTTGTACGAACTCCAAATGCACTGTCCCCCTCACATCACATCTGTTGTCTGGGGGGTACCCCCTCTTAATCCCATTTATGTGAAATATCTACACCATGCTACTATATAAACAAACAAAACAAACTCCCTGCTGTCGAGGCGTGAGTTCACAGCACCCTGAAGACCTGGGTAGAACTGCTGCTGGGTGCTCTGAGGCGGTGACTCCTGACAGGAGGAGAAAGCCCTGTCTTTCAATCTTGGAGCGACTGGTAGTTTTGAACTGCTGACTTGGCATTGAGCAGCCTAGCTCGCAATCACTATGCCACCAGGGCTTCTGGGCTAATGTTTGGAGACCAGAATTTACTAGTGGTTACCAAGGGAGCCAGGGGAAAGAGGGTGTCTTTGTTTAGAGGACACGAAAGTTCTGTTATGGTAATGGAAATCTTAGGGTCAGAAAGTGGAGACACGTGCTTAATATGATGAATGTAATTCATGTCACTGAATTGTACATGTAGAAACTATTTGAAATGGCCAATGTTTTATTTTATATATGTATCACCATGAAAAAAAAATTTTTAAATAATTTTTAACAAAGTAAATAAAATGTATAGCAACTAAAAATAAGCAGTGTATAAAAATTATTCAAGGCCAAAGATGGTTTACCCTTGGAACAAATATGGCGATATACTTACTTATGTATGGATTCATATTAATTTTTACAGACTAAAGGAAGAATATATATATATATATATATAACTCCTATCAAGCACTCTTCAGGCTATAGGATATGGTTGTGAACAAGAAAGAAGAAACCCTGCTTTCAGGGAGCTGACATTCTACTGCTGGTAAATAGACCAACCAAACTCACTGCCATAGAGTCCAGTCTGACCCACTGTGCCCCAGTTGGACAGGGTAGAGCTGCCCCCGTGGATTTCCGAGACTGTAACTCTTTAAGAAAGTAAAAAGCTTCATTGCCCCACCCCGGAGATCCTGGTAGTTTCGAACTGTGGACCTTGTGCGGATCACAGCCCAATTAGTAACCACTACAAGCAACTAAAATGTAGAGTATGTCAGATGGTGGCACTGTTGAGTCAGCATTGGACTGCTCACCACAGGGTGATTGGTTCAAAACCACCATCAGCTTCTCCCCAGGAGAAAGAAGAGGCTATCTGTTCCTATAAAGATTTATAGCTTCAGAAAATCTAAATAGGATCGCTCTGAGTTGGAATCCACTTGATGGGAGTGGAGTGGATCAGATGTTAGTGAGACTTGCAGGAAAAGTTAAGGAGGAAATAGGAGAGGAAAAAGTAGGGTATTGTGAAATGTTTAACAGTGCAATCAGAAAGCAGTTTGCTGAGAAGTTGTCATTTAAGCAAAGACCTGGAAAAGATGAGGAAGTGAGTGGGGTTACTGTAAGAGTGTCAGCTTCCCTCCGAGTACGCTGGGAAATCTAAAGACTTTAAACAGATATAATCTAAATTGTAAACGTAATGATTTTTTCCTCTGGTTGCTGTGTTGAGAACAGATGAGAAAGTTAGAATTAAGGAAACTAGGTAATAGACTAATGCAATAATCCAGGTGAGAGATACTTGAATAAATATGGAAGTAATCAAGATAGTGAAAAAAATGGATAGCATTTTAAAGATAGACCCAACAGGGTTTTCAAACAGATTGAATGTCAGGTAGAGGGAAAGACCGAGCCAAGAATAACAAACACCACCCCACCCCCTCGCCCCCGAGAAAGAATAATTCCCAATAATGGTTGCACAGTTGATTAATGTCATCAATATTAACAAGCCATATGCTTATAAAACATTGAATTAGTAAATATTGTATGACATGTAATTTTACAACAACATTGACAGAAGTACAGCTGCTGAAGGTCTTGTTTATAGGACACTGATGGAATTTTGTTTGAAGGCTTAAGGTCATGGTTTAATAGAACATCCAGTTAATAGGCCTAATATGTCTAGTACTTCTCTTCTACCTCCTAGTTGTTTGCGTAATGCCTAGGGCCTCTTCCTACCTTGCAGGCAGACATATATGGCATAACTATTGGTCTCTCTTTGTCTGGAGCAAAAGAAGAATCAGGAATAAAAGGCAGAAATGAGATGCATCTCCGTGGCCTCTCTGAACAACAGCTTCTTTTGCCATGAGACCAGCTGAACTGGATGATACTCAAGATACCATTACTGAACTTAAAAAAAAACCTGAATTAGTAGGGTGTTTACATCTCAGATCATTAACTCTGCATTCAAGAGTTCAAATCACTCATCAACCCCCCACATCCATATTCTATCCTACACCTTCCCCTCTCCATTTTCTTTTCTCTTGCGTATGGATCTCCAGCCTGCCTTTCATATAAACCAATACCTTGAAACCTTCCATCTTTGTCCTTGCTCCTTTGGGAATCTCCAAAGTCTGTTCCTTTTGGCAAACAAGTTTTTATCTTGGCTCTTATCCTTATAGTCGTGGTCTCATACAATATTTGTCCTTTTGTGATTAACTAACTTCATTCCGCATAATGTCCCCCAGGTCCATCCATGCCATGAGGTGTGTTCTGGGGTTTCACCGTTGTTTTTGAGAGCTACATACTATTCCATTGTGTGTGGGTACCAAAGTGTCGTTAGCCATTCTTCTACTGTCGAGCACTTGGGCTGTTGCCAACTTCTTACTGTGAACAGTGTTGCAATGCACAGAGGAGTACCTGTCTGTTCATGCTAGGGTTTCTTACTTCTTTAGTGTAGATACCCAGCAGTGGCATTGCTGGATCCTACGGAATTTCTGTTCTCGGTTGTTTTACATTCAACAATTCCTACACGTTTTG
>NW_022103896.1:42904734-42907301 GCF_000313985.2 Echinops telfairi | reverse complement strand
AAGCTTGTCTTAAACAAGCAGCTATCTAAGTGAGGTGTCAGCTACGTCCACACAGAAGAAGCACACCAGTCTATATGGTCCGAAGACTGTAAATAATAAAATTCAAGGTTAGAGGATTTATATTACAGTTTAAATTCTGAACACCAGGTTTGCAGGAGGTTGTAGCTGACAGTGAAAGCCCCAGATCCATTTGTTGAGACCCCACTCTGGTTAAGCTTCCACTGAACTCTCTGAGACTATTAAAGAAGGATATGAAGAGTCTTGCCCTCAGACAGAGTACACTGAAAAGTGGATCACTGCAGATATAGGTGATCAGATTAGGTTAAAAGTTAATATATTATCATTTGTTTTCCTTTTAACCTATTTTCAATTTGCTCTAGTTTCTATTATCTTTTGTTTTCTTTTGGATTGAGGTCTTCCTGTGTGTTATTTTGCTGTCATTGTTAGGGTTTTTTGTCTGGTTTTCTGTATATGACATTCAGCATAGGTAATCCATAAAGACAGTAACTAGATAATTCCTCAGGGTTATGGCAGGGGATATTAAGGGTAATGGGGAGCTAATAATAATGGGTAAAAGAATAAAGAAAATGTTCTAAAATTGATTGTGATAATGATTATACAATTATTTTTAAATATTTAAACCACTGAATTGTAAGGTGTACTTGAAGCCTATAAAAGCGTTATGATTTTTTTTATATTAAAAAATCTTCTGCTTCAAGAAAGGCACCATGAAGTTAAAGGACAAATGATAGGCAGAATGAAAAGATTTAAAATAGGCTTATACTTTTATTTTAAGAAGAAAAAATACATATATTTTAAACGCACTGGGAAAAAGGCTTACAATTCAGTAGAAAAGATAGGCAAAGGACATGAACAGATGCTATGTAGAGAAAGATGAAAGATGGCCTGCAACTTCACCAGTTTTGTTTGTTTTGTCTTTGTTTTCTAATTACAATCAGAATGGCAACGCGTGCCATCTGAGAACAGCAAATCAAAGTAACCAAGTCCTGTGGTGCACCAGTTAATCTAACTTTGCTTAACCCAATGTAAATCGCCCTAGTGGCATATGGTTTATAAGTTGGGCTGCTAACCGAAACATCAACAGTTCAAACTCACGAGGTCCTCTGTAAGGAAAAAGACAAGGAATTTTGCTTCTGTAAAGATCTACAATCTTGGAGGGAACCAATTACAAGAATCGAAGTATAGCCTCCTCCCTGGGGGATGGACAGCAGAGAAGAGGGTGGATGGAGATGTCGGACAGTGTAACTTATGACAAAACTGTAATAATTTATGAATGATGAAGGGTTCACGAGGGAGGGGGTGTAGGGAGGGAGGGGGAAAATGAGTAAATGATATTAAAGGCTAAAGTAGAAGGCAAATGTTTTGAGAATGATGAGGGCAACAATTGTACATATGTGCTTGACAAAATGGATGTATGTATGGACTGTGATAAGAATTGTACGAGCCCCCGATAAAATACTTTTTTTTAAAAATCTACAATCTTGGAAACCCACAAGGAGCAGTTCTACCCTGCTTCCTATGAGCAAGAATCCATACAGCCTTGTGTTTGGTTTATTTGTTTACTTTAACCCAATGCATCCCAAATTTAGTCATCAAATACTGCCCCCTTCTATTTTAGGAAGCACAGCTACAATGTGGAAAAGAAGATGGTCAAGCGGAGATCTATGAGAGCTGTTGTAGTTCTTGCGATGTGAATGATACTCCCAATGTGCGTTTGAAAGGCTCCAACTCTGAAGACCAAATAGTTACTTATTTCCCTGAACGTCTCTTGCTGCAGTTAACGGCTATTCAATCTTCCCTGTTCTTCACAGATCATGCAGAGATAATCCTTCATCGTTGACTAAATCATAAATTCCGACTGCGTTTCAAATGATTAAGACATTTCTGTTGACTTCATGGCGGAGTCTCGTGGGTTGGACAGTGGTTGTCTTCCCTTCTTTGGGGAGAAGACATAACCAAGCAAGCACGGCCAGGACAAACCACAACCTTGGGAGGTTCTGGATAAGATGAAGCCTGGCTTCCACCGATGACTGATGTGAAATAATCTCAATGAAGCTGTAGATATGAATCTATCTCTATGGGAATATGCCTCCTCTTCTGGCTCAGAACCACTGCTTAAGAGGATAGTTAAACACTATGTCTTCTCTTAATTGATCCAACTCTTCTATGTGAGGGAATGAGGTGGTCAGCTAGTTCCATAAAGCACAGCCCTGGAACCCCTCTGCAGTCAGTCTCCTCCACCCGATGGTGTTCCTATAAGCCTCGGATTCAACTCAATCGCTATGGGCTTATTATATTGATGTAGGAATCCCTGTATGGTGCAAATAGTTAAGCCCTTAGGCTACTAACTGAAAGGCTGGCTGTTCAAACCTTCCCAGAATGGCCTCAGAAAAAAACCTGGGCAATTTGCTTACAAAAGGTCACAGCCGTGAAAATCCCCATGGAGTGCAGTGAAAGGCACTGGGGTCACCACGAGGTGGATCCGACTAGATGGCAAACGTGTTTACATGTGTCTTTGGTTTCTTTGACTATATTTACATGGCAAA
>NW_022103896.1:42901967-42903586 GCF_000313985.2 Echinops telfairi | reverse complement strand
GAGGCAAAGGATATTTATAGAGGTCTAAATACAGGCATGTACACATGTAAATATCTATATATATAATGAGAGTAGAATAGAACTATGTACTTATATCTATATGTTAAAAATTAAGGTTGCAGATGGACATTGGGCCTCCACTCAGGTACTCCCCTCAACACAAGAATACTTTGTTCTAATAATCCAGCATTCTGTGCAAAGGGGCTTTTTAAATTTTATTTTTTAAATCTATTAATACGTTTGTTTTCTAGGTTCTAGAACAATGTTAAAAGTTTCCACTCACGCAGTATAATACCAATGAAACACACAACCTTCCTCTATTTCTTTAATACTTCCTTCCCCTCTCTCCCTCCCCCACCCCACTATCATGACCCCAATTCGATCTTACAAATCTGGCTAGACCAGAACATGTTCACTGGTACAGATAGGAACTTGAAACACAGGAAATCCAGGACAGATGCCCCCCCCCAGGACCAATAAGGGGAGAAGTGACACTAGGAGGAGAAGGGAAGAGGGGTGGGGAGAAAGGGGAAACTGATCACAATAATCGATGTACCCCCCCCCCACTCCCAGGGCAATGGACAGCAGAAATGTGGGTGAAAGGAGACAGCGGTTGGTGTGAAACATGGAAAAAAACAATAATTTATATATTATCAAGTGGATATTATCAAGTGGATATGGGGGAGGGAGGAAAAAATTAAAAGTGAGGAGCTGATACTGAGGGTTCAAGTAGAAAGAAAATGATTTGAAAACGATGATGACAACATATATACCGATGTGTTTGACACAATGGATATATGTATGGATGGCTATAAGAGCTGTAAGAGTTCCCAATAAAATAAAAAAATTTTTTTTAAAGTTTCCATTCAAGCATTATTGAAAAATATTTTTTCCTTCTTTTTACATTTTTGACTCTGCCTTTCTTTGGAATTAAAACTGAAAATGCCTAACATTCATTATAAATTGAGTTTATCATTTGTGCGCCCAGGAGAATAGAAATACTTCAATTATGTATGGCTTTGCAGGGTCAAAGTACAAGGGAGCATTCTGACGCATTAATTATGTAGTACTTGTTAAATCTGATTGGTCATATGTTTAAGTGGAAAATATCACGTGACTAACTTTACCTCTCCCCCTCCTCCCACTCCTTAGGATCCTATTAACTAATCTTTTAAAAATGATCACTTCAATATCATGTAGAACTTTTAAAATTAGCTTAAGGGGCTGAGGACAAATCATTCCTCCCTAATAACTGGCTTCTGAACAAGAGACAATCCCTTTGAAGTATCAAGCTCGGCTGTATACGCCTAGTTCACCATGGCTCAGGAAATTACAGCCTATTTATTTTACACTGAACTCTCCCCCAAAGTTCCCTGCTTTGGAGTTCACGCTACCGTAAAACAAGCCTTCTTCACGAGTGATGGCGAAACCACTGTCCTAATCTGCTGTTCAGTTGAAAATCTGATAATAACGGTTGCTTTACCTCAAGAGGAATCCTGCAGGCAAACATGTCAGGACCGGCCCAGTTTGACTGAGAACAGATCCGTGCCACTGGCCATCAAGGGTAAACACTTAAGACATTTCACCCAGTTGAACAGTACTAAATGGAAGGGGTGGTC
>NW_022103896.1:42899792-42901418 GCF_000313985.2 Echinops telfairi | reverse complement strand
ATGATGAAAATAAGTTGACCACAGAATGGCCTACGCTATAAGATGTTTGCTATTAGAACCTTATAGTTGCCCATCTTGACCTCCTCCACTGTACATTATACACTTCTGTTGTATACCTCTGCTCTCAGAAACTCACTGCCATGCAGTAGCTTCTAACTCATAATTACCTGATAAGACGGGGTAGAACCACCTCTGCGGGTTTCTGAGACTGTGACTCATTTTTGTAAACAGTATTATTGGCCTGGCATCCACATATCATACAATTCAATAGTTCAGTCATAAGAAGAATAGCTGTACAATCATGAACACGATAAATTTTAGAATATTTTCTTTTTAAACAAGAATATTTTTTCGTCCTCCTATTCATTGCTATTAGTACTTAAATTATTTTTTGAATTGTGGCAAAAATATACACAACAAAGCATTCTCAAATTCAGAGCCATTGATTATACTCTTTGTGTTGTGCAACCATTATTGATATCTTTTTCCAAATTATCTCACCACCATAAACATAAACACAATGCCCCCAGAGTGAAAATTCTTCTTCTTTCGCCCATGGTAACCATTGGTTACCTTTGGTTTCTTTTTCATTTTCAGTAGTTTTTTGAGTTAAAATCGACATGTCATACACTTCCATAGTTAACTCATTACAATCATCACAATCAGTTCTAGTGCTCTTTCCCCCCTCCCTCATTCATTATTTGTTCCCCAATTCCTGTCACCCTCCCCACCTCACCCCCACTCCCCACCTCTGCCCCCAATAAACCACTGCATCAGTTATTATCCTTATGCATTCACTCCTCTGTGCTTCATAAACTAGGAACCCTAACAGACACAACAAAAAACAAAAACAAAACAAGACAAAAGGAAATAATAATAGAAAGATAAAAATAAAGAGTAAGAAAGGAAAGACCAGCAACAATATTTAAAAAGTCAGAGAAGAAATCTTGGTCACAGAATGAGTGAGAAATATTTGAGCCTACAGTAAATTCAGTTTGGTTCAAGAGGGAAGTCAACGGACCAAGTGTCATTCTAACCACGGTTCAATCCGCCATAATGAAGTTTACAATAATCTCGGTCTGATGCTAACTAAAGCCACTAGAGGCCCTTGCCTGTGGCCAGAGGGGATCTGCCGGAGGCTTAGTCTGACTAGATACTCTGCAGATGGATTTTAGGCTCCCACCCTCCTCCACAGTCTCCTACAAATTGGGTGTTCACAATTTAAGCGGATACTTTTCCCTTCATTGTGTTTGGATTTTATTATCATCGTCTTTATATCACACAGGCTGGTGTGTTTCTTCCATGCGGACTTAGTTGACATCTCACTTATATGGTCTGGCTGCTTGTTTACATCCAAGCCTTTAAGACCGCAGACACTATTCCAACTGATACACAGGCACCATCTGCTTTCTTCACCACACTTTGCTATAGCACCTTCATCTTCAGCAATCTCTTCATGAAAGCAAATATCAAGCAGCACCATTTTAAAAGAACTAACTGTTCTTGGATTGGGGTTAGAGCTAAGTGGGACCCCAGAATCCAACTGCTTGAGACTCTTTGAGATAGTTAAGGTTTACTGTGCCAACCTGGCCAATAAACACATGTGGAGTTAATTGAAGAGTAGAG
>NW_022103896.1:42892639-42898364 GCF_000313985.2 Echinops telfairi | reverse complement strand
TGTGTGTGTGTGTGTGTGTGTGTGTGTGTTGAATCAAGGAGTCATAATGCAAATACAAATAGGAAAATCTAGGTGTGTTCAGAATTGGCAAATAATGGCCCCCAGGAATATGCATATTTGACTCCTTCGATCTTATTCTTTCCCTTTAAAACTGTTTCAGAAATAAGCTTTTAAAGGAGGGTGATGATGGTTGTCATTTAAGAAATGTGTCTCCATCCCCAGTCATCAAGAGAGAAAAGAATGAACACGATGCACTTGAGATACGCAAATTAATGTGTTGTCAATCCATTCAACGATCAGTACGTAACAGAATTTTAGACCCTTACACAATTAATAGCAATTTTAACAGCCGATGATTGGCTAGATTAAGAATATGGTGAATATCCTAATGTCATAAGAGTCTGTCACACACTTCAAGTCCAGGAGACACACAAGAACTCAAGTCATGAGTAGGAGGTGAGCATGTTTTCCCAACTCATCAAATTCCTTCATCAAAGGAATTTTGTGAAGACAAGGACAATTCCAGGAACATAACTGAGTCTTACTCATCTCAGGGAAGGACCAACTTCTCACATTCTTTGGTACCCTCAATACATAGTTTGATTTATAGAACTAGTATATAAACTCAGTAAACACTTACTATTCAATGACTTACAGGCTGGGAGAAGCCCAAGAGGGCTTCTCTGATTTGAAAATAGAGGAAACATATTACCCAAAACTAGACTAAGGAGATGTTACTTGTCCCAATAACAATTAAAATGTAGACATGCCAAAGATATCATTGTGGGTAATCCAAGAAAATGCTTTCCCCATAAAAGAAACAGACTGTAATGGTTACTAGGGAGGGGAAGGGAGTCAGGGAACTGGTAGACTAGAGGGTAGAGAGGTGTTAACTTGGGTGAAGGGAAGACAATATCCAACAAGAGAGAAGTCAGAGGGAAAAATGATGGAGAGAAAGCAACACATTGGAAGTTTTGATAAATTAGTGGATATTCTAAAAAGATAATCTGCTTTGCAAACCTTAACCTAATTCACAATACAAAAGGTTTATTGAAAACATAGTAATACATCAACCAGAACAGATAAGAGCTGTAAACACAGGGAATCCAGGACAGATAAATCCCTCAAGACGAATAATGAGAGTAGCGATACCAGGAGGGTAAGGGAAAGGTAGAGGGAGAAAGGGGAAACGGATCACAATGATCTACATATAACCACCTCCCTGGGGGATGGACAACAGAAAATTGGGTGAAGGGAGACATTGGTCAGTGTAAAACATGAAAAAGTAATAAAATGTATTATTATTATTTATAGGGTTCATGAGGGAGGGAGAAGGAGGGAGGGGGCAAAGTGAGGAGCTCAAGTGGAAAGCAAATGCTTTGAGAATGATGATGGCAACAAATGTACAAATTTGCTGGACACAGTGGTTGTATGCATGGATTGTGATAAGAATTGTACAAGCTTCCAATAAAATGATTTTTAAAAGAAAAGAAGGGGTTATTTGTTAAAATCTCCCCTGGAAGTGAGGAACAGGTGGACCACACCAACCCAATTCTGTGCTCCTGAGAGTCATCATCTCTTAAGGGTGAAGTGTCTTGGTCTTGACACTTGCATTTCTCTGTGAGAGAATTCTCTGTTTGGGGACTCTCTGCACAAGATGTTTCACAGGGTCTCTGATTACCCACTAGATACCAGGAGCGCTGCTCCAACAGTTGTGATTGCCAAAAATGTCTCGGGGCCATAATACATGTCCCCTCAAAAAAACAAATAAACTCACAGCCACGGAGCTGAATCCCATTCCTAGCGATCCTATGGGCCAGGGTCGAATGGCCCTTGTGGGTTTCCAAGGTTAACTCTTTACCAGAGTAGAAAGCCTGATCTTTCTCCCATCCAGTGACTGCTGGTTTCTAACTCCTGACCTTGAGGTTAACAAGGGCTCCTACAGAATGCAAAATGCTCCAATTGAGAACCTCCACATTGGGCTCTCCCCTTGACGGCACCTAGTGTTGGCAGAAGACATTTAACTTCTGCACAACTGGCCCAAACAGAATCCACAGCCATCAAGTCCTTTCTGACTTCAAGCGAACCCGTGTTTTCAGAGTAAAACTGAACTCCAAAGGGTTCACTTTTCAAATGACGGTGATCTTTCAGAATTCAATCACTGAAACATCTGTGGGTCTGGAGGTGAAACTGCGAACCTTTGGGCTAGTAGCTGAGTGCTTAAAGCTTGCTCAAGTGTGTCCCAAAAATAAGGTGACCAGACATCCCGCTTTTGGTGGGACAGTCCCGCTTTTTAACAATTTTTCCCGCATCCTGTGGCATTTTTTAGAAGTCCTGATTTTTTGAAAGAATGCACGACAAGCTAGGGGATATGGTTTTCGGCTGCCATGTGGCTATTTCGCCAGGATATGAGTTTTATCAGTGGTGTCCCGCTGGTGTCCTGCTTTACCCATGTTCAAATCTGGCCACCTTGTACACCACCTGCTTTACAGTTAAGACCAGGCTGGACTATTTCAGGGAAGTCATCTGGAGCTAACAAAGGGGAAGTCAAGACAGAGAGGACCATGACTGTAAGTTGTCTGGCTTACAAGCTAAGGCTGGAATGCAGAAAAACAAGCAATGCTATGAGATTTCCCGCCACACACTTTTACCTGCTCTGCCTGTCCTGATGCCTCCTGTCATGGAGCCGTCCTCAAAGTCCTGGTGGCAGGCTTCAGTAGGTTAAGCGGTAGGTTGCTCACCCAAAGGTCGCCAGTTCAAACTCACCAGCTGCTGCATGAGAGAAAGATGTGGGAGTCTGCTTCCAGAAAAGTTTAGTCTGGAACCCCAAATTCTACTCTGCCCTAGAGGCACTAGGAGTCACAATAGACTCAATGTCAGTGAAATTGGGGTGAGTCTTTTTTAAGAAGGGGAGTCCTGGTGGTATAGTGGTTATACGTGGGACTGCAATCTGCATGGTTGGTGGTTCAAAACCACCATCAGCTCCTCAGGAGAAAGACTGGACTTTCTACTCCCATAAAGAGTTACAATCTTGGAAACCTGCAGGGGGTCACTATGAGTCAGCTTTGATTTGATGGCAGCAAGTCTGAGGATTTTTGTTTGCTTGGTTTTTAAGAACATTCCTAGGCACAGAGAACCCTTGAAGACCAGATCAAGAGAGTTATTTCTGCTACCTGCCATAACTTAAGTCAGTGGTTCTGACCTGTGGGTCAAGACCCCTTTGGGGGTCAAATGACCCTTTCACAGGGGTTGCCAGATTCATAACAGTAGCAAAATTACAGTGATGAAGTAGCAACGAAAATAATTTTATTGTTGGAGGGGTCACCACACCGTGAGGAACTGTATTAAAGGGTCACAGCATTAGGAAGGTTGCGGACCACTGCTTAGGGCTTCTCTCTAGTGCTGCTTCTTGTCTGAGGAAAGTCCTCTCCCTCCAGTAACGGAAACAGGGATGATCTAATCAGTACAGCCCATATCTTCAATCAGGAAAGCCCGTAACATCCAGAACTTGACGGACCCCCTTGTTTTTACAGGTCTTACAGCTTTTCCACCTTTGACTGGTGGCCGTCTTACCACTTTTCTATCACTCTCTGAGTGGAAAATATTGGAGTTTTTCTTCTCTGACAGATTACCACCTTATACATATTCGGGCTTTGCCAGTGTGCTGCATACTGAAAGAACCAAGCGCACTTTAACTTCAGGGGTTGTGGTTACCAGGGAGCCAGCCCCTGGCTCAGAGGGACTCCATGCACAATGGGATGAAAGGCTGCTCAATCCTACCACCCACATCATCAATTGAGGATCAAGGCCTTGAGATCCAGAGGGTTATAAACTGATTTTCAGAAGTAAACAGCCAGGTCTTTCTCCCCAGTCCATCTTAGTCTGGACTATACAGCATCATAGCAATGCACCAGCCTCCACTGACTGGGCAAACGGCGGTGATGCATGAAGAAGGAACATTGGCTAGAAATCAAACCATCGTTGCCATGTGCAAGGTGGGAATTCTGCCCCTGAACCTCGGTTGCTCCCTTCCACAGGGGCATGCGCTGTGTCCTAGCCTAGTGAAATATAAAGTCACACAGCACTCCACTTATTGTTCTAAAAACATCTTAAGACTTCGGCTGTGATCTAGGAGCGTCACCCTGGACGACGTGGTGAAGAAGGAAATGAAGGGAATTGTGTTTGGGATGCTCAACTGGCTATTGCCTACAGGACACATCTGCATTGGCATGCAGTGACGGACGTGTCAGATGGCCAGAGACGGACATTTCTGCTGCAAAGGGTTTCATTTTTTTTTCAGCAGAGTGACACACAATTTCCTGCCTTCTCTGCCCCTGGGGTGTTCTCTGGAAGAGAAAACGTTGCTTTCGACTTTGAGCCTATCTGCCTTAAGTTGGCCACGGAAGTTCTCTGTGTTCTCCAGGACGGAGGGAGAAAGAGGAGCAGAGCAAACCCTAAAATTAATTAGAGCCAACAACCGCTGGGTTTCCTGGAGAATCTCTCCATACAAGAACAATGAATAGGACAAATTCCAGCAGATATCCAAGAAGGAATTTGGTGGGGAATTTAGGAACCATACAGCTGTCACCAAAACTCTGTGAAAGTAAACTTCGGCTCAAGGAGGTGCATATTTCAAGTGATGTTGGTGAAGAATATTGAAAACACCCTGGATGGCGAGAAGAGCAGACAAGTCTGTCTTAGAAGAAGTGCAACCAGAGTGCTCCTGAAAAACAAGAGGGCGACGAGACTTGGTCTCACGTACTTTTGACATGTTATCAGGAAAGACCAGTCCCTGGAGAAAGACGTCATTCGTGGGGAACAGGAAGGTCAGAGAAAAAGGAGAAGGCTAGCTAGGAGATAGATTGACACCGTGGCTACAGGAAGGGGCTCAAACATAGCAACCCTTGTGAAGATGGCACAGGACCGGGCAGTGTGTCTTTCTGTTGTGCTTAGGGTTGCCACGAGTAGGAACCTACGCAGCAGCACCCAACACCAGCAAAGCACCAGTTCCTCAGGGAACCAGAGGTTTTGATCTCCATCTCCTTACAGGTCTTTCCCCAGAACCCACCTTCTTAGTCTCCCCGGCCACCCACATAGAGTAGCAACAGCTACCTTCCCACGTGGCTTAACCTCACCTTGTCAAAGGCTGCTTCCAGAATCTTTCCAGAAGCGTGCCAAATGTTCATAATCCAGAGGCAAAGGTGAATTCGTGCCATGGAATTTAGTCAGACAAGAGTGCTTAATAATGAGGCACAGATCCTCCTTGTGGCCTTTCTGCTCAAATTTTGGCTTTGTGGTTTGGGTGTTGTTGTTTTTTCTTTTCATCAGCTGGGTTCCTTAACCCCAAACAATGTTGTCCTGCTACAGATACCTACAACAGTTTAGAGTCACAGGGTCATGACACTTCTATTCCATTTTTATGTTGTTACACAGGTTTTTTTTCCTTTTTAGGATTGCATAATATCTCACCATGTTGATTGTACTATCCCTTTGTTCAATGCAGCAAAGTTTGGAGGTAAAAATCTGACCCTTCCTGGATTTGAAAGATCAGCTCTGCTGCTTACTGATCCTTTTCTTGAAGAGTTATGCCATCCTCACCCTCCTGACATGATCACGGAAGACAAATTGGATGCATAAGCAAATATGGTGAAGAAAGCTGATGGTGCCCAGCTATCAAAAGATATAGCATCTGGGGTCTTAAAGGCTTGAAGATAAATAAGTGGCC
>NW_022103896.1:42890168-42891665 GCF_000313985.2 Echinops telfairi | reverse complement strand
TTACACTTCCATCATTTTATCCAAAAAGCTAAAGCATCTGTAGCCCTCCCTTGGTAAATGCATTTCCTTTAAACAACTGACAGCTGAAAGCCAGGCTGGGGCAAGCTTCCAGTGGGTCAGCATTAGGCAGCAGGAAGCCGCTCCTCAAGGTTGAGGCCTGGATTTTGAGGTTGGATTCAAAGTAAACAAGCAGGTGGAGAGGTTGGTCTGATGAAAGACAATGGACCATTACCTAAGACTAATGGTGTTGTAAAGGAGATAAATGTCTTTGAAGTAGCACCCTTAAAACCCGTGACCTGTAGGTTGACCTTTCCTTTCAGATTAAGCTATGCAGGTTGTTTTGGAGTCTGCACAAGGTCAGCAATTAGAAGGACGGCCCTGGGAGAAGCTGCTCTCCACACGGATGATTCCATTCCTTCCCCCCACCCTGGCTTCCAGATGCCCAGTCGCTGGCAAACCACGTTACAGGTGGACTTGCTCCCCGAGGGAAAATGCTTGCAATCCCACCCCATTGCCGTGGTAGATGGTGTGAGCGCAGAAAAATAAACCAACAGTAATATTTGGAAAAATGATCCTGTTCTTGTTAGAAGTAGGGTAACTGAAACCGATGATTCGCTAAGGCAAACACTAGTCACCAGCAAGTGAAACGGTATCTATAAGAATTATTCATTTGGTAGGTTAAGCGCATGTAAGAGAGAGACTTAGTGACGTGGCTAGACAGCACCCACACCATCTTGGATCAGAATGAATAATACCTTAGGTAATAAACTATGGGGCAGCTTATTTGAAGTAACTCACATGCATACAGTATATGAGTTTTCAAAGGGTCTTCACTTGCAATCTCCACTCAGTGTTGTAAGATAGAAAAGCAGGCATGCTATCAGCCAAGGAAACCAAGCCTCAGAGAGATTAAGAAACTTGCCTGAAGTTACATAGTTGGAAAGAACCACATTCCCTGTCTCCAGATTCCTGATATAATGCAACTATCTCTGAGGCCTCTGTGGGAAGCAATATTCTCCCCTAAAACCCAGAATACTTATTATTTGTAAACTAAGCAGCCCTGTGCTGAGTCCCTGAGGCAGAAGGAAAAATTAGTAGTACCGACCTTGTCTTTATTTAAATTTTGGATCTTTTATTCATCCTAAGTTTTTGTGTTAATTTTGATTTTTAATATTGTGCATGAAATTATTGTTGATTTTGAATATTAAGTCTTGTGTGCCCCAGTCCCACCAATTAACTGCCCGTTACAATGTCATTATCCTTTTAAATGTTATTTTTATGTCATAACCCAACATTGCTATAGAAATATAGAATATAGAATAGACTATATTTCCTACCTAGGATGTGTTTGGCTTCGCATGCTACAATTGAGATACCAGTGGACCAACTCTAAGGAATTACGCTTTCACATTCTGTCCTCTGTCAAAAACAGAAATTGAGATTGGTTTTCATTTTATTAGTTTAATTTCTTTGGTAAAAAGAAAATACTTTTTTTTT
>NW_022103896.1:42857292-42889322 GCF_000313985.2 Echinops telfairi | reverse complement strand
CACACACACACGTAGGTTTCTGAGACTGTAACTGTTTATGGAGTAGAAAGCCCAGTCTTTCTCCCATGGAACAGCTAGGAAGTTCAGCAGTCAGGTGCTTATCCAACAACACAATCAGGCTTCCCTCTTCTATCCATTTCAGAGATTGTAATTTTTTACAACCTCCTTTGTAACTCTTTATAGCCTCATGTTTCACTTGTAGGGTGGCTGGTGGTTTCGAACTGTTGACCTTGGGATTAGCAGTCCAACTGATCACCACTACACCACCATCACTCTGGCTGTTTTTACCACTGCCCTGATCAGGATAACAGCAGATGGTGTCCTGCACGGAGTAGGAGGAAAATGTAGAACAAAAGTGAAATACATAAAAATGGCCAGAATTACTGATCCGACAGAGATAGAACCTGTAAGGACTTTAAACACCCTTCAAACCTAGAACTGAACCCACTTAAAGAGTGAACCATGCAACTGTGAGTTAGGTGATCCTCGGAAGGGTCACATGTGGGAAACCCAAAGAGCAGCATTTCAGAAGGCAGCAAGGGGCGGGGAAGAGAAGCGCATGGAAATGAGAAGCCTAGGGAGGAAGTGGGAGGGCCAATCACATTGAGTGGATTGCAACTAGTGTCATGATATGAAGTGTGTAGAAACTGTTGAATGAGAAATGAATTTACTCCATACATTTTCATTCAAACCACAAAATGTGAGAGACGGGGGTGGGGGGGTAGAGGTGGGGTAGACATGTGTAAAGGTATAAATGATATAAGATTGGTCATGAGTTGATCATTGCTGACACCATGCCACAGATACATGAAGGTTTATTATATTGTTTTCTCTACTTGTATATAACCGATCTGTCTTGGAAGAAGTCTTACACGCTTTGGACGGGGTGTCAGCAGAGACCAGTCTCTAGAGAACGACATCCTGTTTGGTAAATTAGAGGGGCATCCAAAAAGAGGAAGGCCCTTGGCAAGATGGGTGGACGCAGTGGCTGCAACAATGGGCTCGGGTATAGGAACAATTGTGAGGATGGCACAGGACTGAGCAGTGTTTATTCTGTTGTGCATTGGGTCGTTATGGGTCAGAACCGACTCTACACACCTAACAACAACCACCTTTACATATGTCTGGAAGGTTATACAATGAATTTTTCCACTGTGTTGTCTGATTTAGTAGGCGGTCCTACAGGGAAGAGGGGACACAGAGGCTAAAGCTGCCGAGAGAGAAAAAAGTATACAGTCTTCTCCTATAAAGATGTATAGCCTTGGGAACCCAACAGGACAGTCCTGCTGTGTCCTAGGGGGTCCTGCAAGTTGGAATTCACTCTACGGCAGTGTGGGCTTTGCTTTGGTTTTTGTATTTTATTCTAGAGAGATAGATCAGTGGGTCAGTAGCTTGCTGGTGAGCTCTTAATTATTCTGTGGACGTCTTTTCTCTGGAGTAGTCCAGTGTTTTACAAAGTAGAATGTTTGCTCTTGTAAAGAGCTACAGCCTCAAAAACTCTATAGCGCAGTGGTACTCTGTCTTTCAGGGTCACTGGCAGTCAGAGTCCACTCCATGGGATTGGGTGGTGTGGCAGCTGGGGAGAAGAGTCGTAGTTATTTATGTTTTCAGGGGAAAAGGAGGTGTCATAGCTTTCTAGCTTCTCCCGAAACAAAAATTACCACAGATAGGTGGCTTTAAGGAACAGAAATTTATTTCCTCACAGTTCTGGTGGCTCAAATACCAAGTCATGGTCTCAATCTTATCAATTCCTTCCAAGAGTCTCTCTCCTAATTTCTGGTGTCTGCCAGAAATCCCTGGTCTTCCTTGGGTGATAGAAAGGTTTGCACATGGCATCTCTCCTCCCCTGCCTGTCTGTCTCTTTGTATCTGTTTTCCTCTTTACTAAAAGGCAACACAGAAATGATTAGGTTGAGGACCCACCCTAATCCTGGTATGGCCAATTAACATAACAAGGAAAATCCCTATTTGCAAACAGGGTGATGTTTACAAGTGTTCAGATTTCAACTTAATTTTTTTTCCAACTTAATATTTAAGAAGCCACAAGTCTATCCCTAATGGGAGGCAACGGGCCCACTTTTCATTGTTTCTACTTAATTCTTGATTTTGGTTTAACCTCCCCTCAGCCTTTTTCTGTGTCCCTGAATGATTCCAAAGGATAATTATTCATATCTTACACTGTCCGGCATCTCCCTTCACCCATTTTTCTGTAAGATATGACAAAATAATAATAATTCATAAATTATCAAGGGTTTATGAGAGAGAGGGGAGTGGAGAGGGAGGGGTAAAAATGAGGAGCTGATACCAAGGGCTCAAGCAGAAAGCAAATGTTTTGAGAACGATGAGGGCACATATGTACAAATGTGCTTGACACGACGGATGGAAGTATGGATTGTAATAAGAGTTGTACAACCCCCCAACACTATGATTTTTTTAAAAACAGAATAACTATTCAGCATCATTCTCGGTGACAGAATCCCTGTTGACTCGGAACCACGGAGGAGATTTTGGCATCCAAGAGCTCCTTTGGGAGAATTTCAGTCCAACCAAGTCCCTGTATTTAGCTCGACATCGGATGCCCCCATACAGGATTTCTTGATGCCTCTTACGCCTCATAGGAGCAGATTCACAGGGAAAAGCTCACTTACGGGTGTGTCACCCATAGTCTGCTTGGTCCTCATCAGCTCCCCTTAATCAGCCTTTAAGGTTGCAACTTCCTCTAGCCTATTCTGTCAGGGTTCCTTGATTTGTTCTCTGTCTTCCAAATGTTTCTAAAGTATTTCACCTTTTAGTATTTTCTCCATCTTACTGCATATCTGGAGCAAGAGAGAGAGGAGGAAAAAATGCATGCAGACTGTGAATCAATTTAACTGAAAGGCTAGTTGAGATTCATTTAAAGTTGAAACAGCTTCATGGAAGAGTCCAGATCTGCTTATCTGGTTTGCCGTTACACCTACCACAGTGCTGTGTGCAGGAATGGTTCTGAATAATATTTAGAGCATTCACAAATTGTTTTCTTCGTTCGATCTATTACAATGTGTGGCAGGAGGTCAGAGGCACAAGAACAGATGAAAAGTCTTCAGTCTACAAAGAAAACAGGAAAATGTCCAGAGCTCAGAAATTGATCCGTGATGTATGTGCCATCCTTCTTTCTGAGGCTACAGTTGAAATATTTGGGGGGACGTTTAACTTTCCTTCCCTTATACCAATCATCTTGGTTGTTAAGTTTGTTTATAAAGTAATTTTTAAAAGATTACACTGATAACCTCGAGCCAGCTTGAGACAGAGTAAGTCTGTTGGTGTGGAACTCTTAAAGGGTCCATTAGTACACTTCCCTTGTCACTTATCACCCAGGGGGTCAAGCCTGTGGTATGAAAGTTGTTTATAAACTGGTAGCTTTATTTTTAAAACAGAAAGAAAGGGCTGAGATGGAGCTGAGCAGATTGTATAATAGAAGTTTGCAGAGAACTGCACACATTGTGAGCCAGCCCTGGGTTTGGGAGTATTTTCTACCTCCGTCCTTAACCACTAATCTTCTGTTGGAGCCCAATGCAAATGGCCTCAATCTCTTTCCAAAACCATGGAGTATTGTTGGGAAGCCAACTTTTTTCCCTGCATAATCCCTCAACAAAAGGAGATAATAATAACTTTTACTCCGATGACACAATTTCATGAAGCTTATGATTATCTATTTCACCATTATTTTGGCATTATAGAACCTTCTGTGGTGATTTGCATGTTTTTGAGAGGTGGTGAAAGCGGCTGAATTGATCTAATACCACTAGCCTCAAAATTAACACCTTCCTTCAAACAACTACTCTCCTTGTGACCATATGAATTTGTGCTGCTTAGGAACCCAGCATCCACCCATCTTCCTCAAATTTCTTAGTGTACTCCGGGACCCTTCCTGGAAGCTGACTCCATACCAGATCCAATTCCCTGGCAATCATGAATAATTTGAGGATGGGCATGTGGTATACACTGGACCAATCAGAGTGACTTTGGGGCTACTTGATTTGGAATACCGAAGCCCAGGAATGGTATAACATTTTTGCCCCCATGAAGCCTGAGAATTAAGTTAATACCCAATGGGGAGCGAAGCCAGAAAATTGCAAAGAAATTGAGCCGAGGCCTGAGTAATCTACTTTTGAAAGTTGACCTATTCTGGACATTTTCTGAGGTAAAAATTATCCTTTAATTTATTTATTTGTGTTCAGTTTGGGAGCAATTTTTTTTTTTAAATCTGGCTTGCTAGTGAGTTCTTTGGAGTTTACCGGTGGGGGAGCACCACTGAAATTCTTCCCTCACTGCCATCGAGTCAGTGCTGACTCACAGCAATCCTAAAGGACAGGGTAGGACTCTTTGCAGGCATAGAAAGCCTCGTCTTTCTTCCATGGAGGGGCAGGTGGTTGCCAACAGCTGACCTCTGGTTAGCAGTCAAATTCAGTCGAATTCATAACCCATAACCCACAATGCCACCAGGGCTCCCCCATTTAAATTAACCTTTGCAGTTTCTTTTGTGTGTGTGTGGCCAAAATAAAGAAAGGTGCATATACGCACTAAAATGAATAGGAGAGGTTGAGAAATTGTCCGGTTGTCGGTTGCAGAGTAAGAAAATGAACCTGCTTGCTAGATAATGGTCTATATGCTGAATGCTCTCACGCTTTCTCACACCCACAGGCTCTTATATAAGGCACTCTGTAACCTTCCTTTTCCCAAACAAAATCTTTCTACTCCTGAGTGTTCTAACAATTCATGTCAATGGTTCAGATATCCAGCTCATGTCAGACCAACTACTCTCAACTTGTTGGGATCTGCTGTGCTAGTTGGGTTTGTGTCAACTTGGCGATGCTTGCATTGTCAGCGAGTTGGCAGTTAAGCCTTAGTAATTCCTCCTGAGGTGACTGAGCACGGCATAATTACATCCACATCATGATTTGCTATGACCAGCCAGCATAGAAAGTCGGACACTGAATAAGGAAAACCAAAGATGAATCAGTGCATTTGAATTGTGGTGCTAGTGAAGAATATTGAAAGTACCATGGACTGCCTAAGGGACAAACCAATCTGTCTTGGAAAATGTACAACCAGAAGGATCCTTAGAGGCAAGGATGGCGAGGCTTCATCTTACATCCTTTGGGCATGTTGTCAGAAGAGACTAGTCCCTAGAGAAGGACATCATGCTTGGTGAAGTAGAGGGGCAGCGAGAAAGCGGCTCTCAATGAGACAGATTGATACCGTGAGCTCAACAGTGCTCACAAGAGGCTCAAGCACAGCAAACTTGCGAGAATGGCACAGGACCAAGCAGTGTTTTGTGCGGTTGTGCACAGGGTCCTGATGAGTTGGAACTGACTCTGTGGCAACCTAACAACAGTGAGCAGTCAATCCATTGGAAGAACATTAGAGTGGAATGCAACACCCTTACTTGGATCACATCCTTGATCCAATCAAACGAAGAGAAGTTTCCTCAGGGGCGTAGTCTGCTCCCAATAGAAGTGGCTGCTGTAGAAAAGCTTGCTTACTTTTTGCAGACTCTGGATCCTGCATCCAGATTACTGATCTCTGGTTCTTCTGATGTGAGTCAATAGCCTGTCACATTGCCTGCTGATCCTGGAAGTTGTCAGCAGCCTGCTCTCTGACCTGCTGGCCTTGTATTCATTTGTCTCTGCAGCCACAAGTCTGACCTGCTGACTTGGGATTTATTTACCTCTGCAGCTACTGTTAGGAGAAACCTCCAGCCTAATATCTGACCCATGAACTTGGAATCTCCCCAGACTTCAACTTGCTTGCTTCTGCAACTGTTTAAGTCATTTTCTTGATATAAAGTTCTATTTATACATACAGATATATACAAATACATACAGCAAGCATCACTTGTTTTGCTTCTCTAGAGAAAACAGTCTAAGACAGTATAGTCTACTGTCTAAACCAAATGAAAGAAAGGATAAAGTCAAAGAGCTGAATGGAAAACTTTAAAGGGCAGTGTGAAGAGACAAAGTGAGCTACTGTAATGAAATATGCCGAGACCTAAAGTTAGAAAACCCAAAGGAAAAACACACTCCGCATATCTTAGACTGAAAGAGCTCAAAACAGAATTCACACCTTGAATTCCAATGTTGAAAGAGTCTACGGGGCATACAATGAATGACCCAGGAAGCACCAAAAGAAGATGGAAAGAGTACACAGTCATTGTTCCAAACAGAACTAGTCAACAGGCAACCATTTCAAGAGGTAGCATCTGAGCGAGATCAATGGTGCTGAAGGAAGAAGGACAAGCTCCAGGAATTAGTGGAAGACCGAGTGAAATGTTTCAGCAAGCTGATGAAGTACTAAAAGCACTCACTTGACAATGCCAAGAAATCTGGAAGATAGCTGCTTGGCCAGCTGACTGTGAGAGATCCATGCGCCCATTCCAAAGAAAGGTGACCCAAGGGAATGCACAAATGACGTCACAACATCATTGATACCACATACAAGTAAAATTTTGCTGAAGATCATCCAACAATGGTTATAGCCGTACTTTGAGAGGGAGCTACCAGAAGTTCAGGCTAGATTCAGAAGAGGATGTGGAAACAGGGGATGTAATTGCTGACGGCCAATGACTCTTGACTGAAAGCAGAGAATACCGGAAGGATGATTACTTGTGTTGCATTGCCTGTGCCAAGGCATTGGACCATGTGGATCATAATAAACTATGACTAAACCTGAGAAGAGAGGGAATTCCAGAACACTTCACTATATCCTCATGCAGAACCTGTACATGGATCAAGAAGCAGTTGTACCAACAAAACAAGGGAACAGCACATGGTTTTAAATCAGGGAAAGTATTTGTCAGGGTTTATGCTCTCACCATATTGCATCAATTTGTATTCTGAGACAATAATTGGGAAAAACCTGGATTATCTGAAGAAGAGTGTGGCATCAGGACTGGAGGAAGGCTTACCAACAACCTGAGATGCGCAGAGGACACCGCCTTGTTGCTGAAAATGAGAAGCACTTGAAGCACTTGCTGATGATTTGATCAAGTATTGCAGCCTTAAGAATGGATTACAGCTCATTGTAAGTAAAGCCAAAATCCTTGCAACTGAACCAATAGGTAACACTGATCAATGGAAAAAAGATTGAAGTTAACAAGGATGTCATCTTGCTTGGCTCCACAATCAATGCTCATGGAAGCAGCAGTCAAGAGATGAAAAGACACATTGCATTAGGTAAATCTGCTGCACAAGACCTCTTCAAAGTGTTGAAAAGCAAGGATGATACTTTGAGGACTAAGGTGTACATGACCCGAACCATGATATTTTCCATCGCCTCATATGCATGTGAAAGTTGGACATTGAATACAGAAAACCACAGAGGAATCAAGACATTTGAAATGTGGTGTTGGAGAAGAATACTGAAAGGACCCCATGAACTGCCAAAAGGACAGACAAATTTGTCTTGGAGGAAACACAGTCAGAATGCTCCTTAGAGGCAAGGATGGTGAGACTCCGTCCTCCTTATTTGGGACATGTTATCAGGATAGACCAGTCCCTGGAGAAAGACGTTATGTTTGGTCAAGTGCAGGGACATCAATAAAGAGGATGGCCCACGGCAAGCCGGCTTAACACAGTGGCTGCCACCATCGATCCAACCTAAGAACGATTGTGAGGATGGCACACGACCAGGTGGTGTTTCATGTGCTTGTGCATATGGTCACTAGGAGTTAGAACTGGCGGCTAACAACATAAAACAATGACATCTGAGTGGGGCCACTGGAGACCCAGAGAGATGGCAGAAAGAGACTTTTCTGAAGGTTGCTGTTGTTGAAGATCGAGGGAGAGGCCACAAGCCAAGAACTGTGAGCAGCCTCTTTAGAAATGAAAAAAGAAAAATCATTCTCATCAACTCATTCTGATTCATAGTGACCCTATCAGACAGACTACAGCTGTCTCCAGACGGGTTTCAAGGCTGTATCATATAAAGAAGTGTAACAATTGGTGAGTTAAAAATGTGGACCGTCTGTGTAGCAGCTGAGGGCTTAATCACTGCACCACAGGGCTGGCTTTCAAAGCAAAGACTGAACTCACTGCTATTGAGTCGATTCTGACTCACAGTGACCCATTAGGGCAGGGTGGACCTACCCCTGGGGGTTTCTGAGACTGTAGCTCTTTATAGGAGTAGAAAGCCTCATATAGCTCCCGAGGAATGGCTGGTGGTTTTGAACTGCTGACCTTGCAATTAGCAGCCCAATGTGTAATTCACTAGGCCGCCAAGATGCTGAGCAGCTGTTACGGCAAGAAATGAATGCATGCCAGCTGACACCTTGATTTTAGCCAAGAGAGAACCATTTCCAACTTCTATCCTTTAGAACTGTAAGATGAGAACTGTATATTTGTTTAAGCCACTAAGCGTGTTGGTAACATTTTACAGCAGAGTTCAAAACCTAATAGAAAGCATAATTCTGCTTTTAAAATACTGAGCTTTCTATTTGCTAACACAGGGGGTGTTTGGGACAGTAAAATCATTTCAGGGACGGTTACCAGGAAGTCTAGTTTTGTCTGAATGTTGGAGAAGTCACTTGGCACACTCTCTATACATCTTTTCAATGTGGCTTAACAAGAAAAATGTGATATTTAAAAAAGAATTGCAAAGACAACTTGTCCAAAATGTTCTCCATATTCTCCCTCACTTATGTTGAATACAAGAGCAACTTTCACCGTCTCTTCTGACGCCGCTTTGAGCTTTTCTTCATCCTCGCCTTTGAATGACTTTGTTTCTTCGGGTCACTCCACAGCTCCCCTGGTCTTTGGACTTCAACGTCCAGGGTGTCAAATCTATTCCTGAGATGCTTCTAAATTCAGATGGAATATACTCAAGGTTCTATTGTGACTCTCATGGTCTTGTTTAATTGTCTTCCGCTTCAACCTGAAGTTACATATGAGTAATCAATGATCTACTCTCCCCAGTCGGCCCCTGACCCTGTCTTGGCTGCTGATTTTGAGCTTCTTAATGGTGTCTTCCAACAGATGCAGTCAATTTGATTCCTGTGTATGCCATCTGGCAAGGCCCAAGTGCATCGTTGCTGAAAAAAAGCTATTTTCAATGAAATCATTGGTCTTGCAAAATTCTATCATGCAACCTCCAGCTTTGTCATTTATCACCAAGATCGTGATTTTTACCTTCTGATCCTTTCTCTTCATTTCCAGTTTCATTCACCAGCAATTATCAGTGCATCTGGATTCATGTTTGATCAGTTTCAGATCAAAAAAGTTCATAGAATTTTTCAATTTCTTCATTATTGGCTTTAATGGTTGGTGCATACATTTGAATAATAGTATTAACTGATCCTCCTTGTGAATGTATAGATATTGTCTTATCAAAGCAACATTGAACTTCTAGATAGATTTTGAAATGTTCTCTTTGATGATGAAAAGAAGCGCATTCCTCTTTGTCAATCCCGGCACAGTAAACTATATAACGGCCCGATTCAAACTGGCCAATAAGAATCCGTTCCACTAATGCCTAGGATATCTGTCTTTATATGTCCGTGTCATTTTTTATGACTTCCACGTTTCCTAGATTTATACTTCATCAGTTTCATGTTCCAACTACTAAGAGATGTTTGTAATGGTTTCTTCTTCTCCTGAGTCACGCACCATCCACAAAGGGCTGCATGCAAATAACTTTAATCCAGTTATATCTTGGTGACTCTACTTGGAGGGGCAGCTTTTTGACAGTAGTATTTTGAGGGCTTTGCAACCCGAGCCCCTCATCCTCAGGCCCTATATCAGGCGGTGTGTCACTGCTACCCATAGAATTCCTGTAAGACAGGATCACAGTCCCCATTTTGTCCCCACTCTGCAAGAACAAGATACTTTTTTTTAATTCCCCCACCTGACGTCCAGCACAGATCCACCCAGTAAAACCGATAGAGGGCTTAGGAAGGAATGAAGGAATGAAGCATGCCATGACGAGAAAACTGATGCACAGAGAAACCTTATATGCCGTTCGTTAATTCAGGCATTTTGCAGGGATGAAGCCTCATTGTGCTCAAAGTGCTGGAGGTCCAGCAGGCACGATGGAGTCCCTGTCGTGACTCGTAACCACCCTACCGGACAGCGTAGAGCTGCCCCTTTGGGTTTCTGAGATGGTGACTCTTTGTAGGAACAGACAGTGGAGTCAAACTGCAGACCTTGAGATTAGCAGCCTAGTTCTCGGAGCCCCTACCTCACCAGAGTTTCTTGTTATGGACACAGAGATGGATCATTATCGTCTCGCGAAGGATGTCAAAAGAGAGTGCTACCAACAAAAGATACTGGGGAGGGAAGGAGAGAAAGTTCGAGGACAGTTTTCTAGAGGGTGTGCATAGGAGCGGATTTTTCAAGTTTTGCCATAGGAGCCATCTAAGGAAAGAGATGGAGGGGGAAAGGAGTGTTCTGAGAGAAAGCTAAGATACAGAGACAGGAAATGACTTGGAATTCAGTGAAGTTGAACCCTAAAGAGAAGGAAGACGAAGGTCGGAGAGGAGCCAGGGATGGAGATGCAGGCAGAAGGCAGCTTGGCGTGGGCTGCACAAGCTATGTTAGGAGTATTTAATTACCTCCTAGAATCAGAAAGGATGTTCAGGTAAAAGTTGACAGAAACACAACATATCAAATGAAGGAAACTTCATCCTCTAGATGCTAAAGTTTTATGGGGAAATGTAAAGAAATCTGGGGGGATGACTTTCCACTTGCTGGCTCCTTTTGATTTACAAGGAATCAAGGGAGAGAACTTGAAGTACTATCCATGCTTGATTTTTCTCTGCATTGACTGTGCGCGCACGCGCGCACACACACACACACACACACACACACACACACACACAGCCTCAAGGGCTGGGCTGGGTCTCAGTGGTGCTTCTTCTTGGCCCTTTGTTGCCACATCCTCTGCCTCTTCGTGCTGCCCACAGAGGGAAACTTTGATGGACTTGAATGTGCTTGACTCCTGGGATATTTACCCGGCTACCAGTTGGACACATTCTTCAAAGAGAAAATCTCTGGAAACAAAGTGAGTCAGAAAAGGAAGTCCCTATCGACACTGGCTTTTTTTTTTTTTTATTGAGTCACTTCCACTGGATAGTGACAGAAAGAAGTCAATGGAGATTCCATCCGTGACTTTAAAACAAAACAAACGAAAACAAGAAAAACTGATGTCCAATCTGTGAGTGGCTGTAAAACAGTTCGTAACTGTGTCATCCCGATGAGAAACGCAACCTCTCTGCTCTCCAGTCGAGGCCCGTGGGTTTCTGAGACTGTAACTCTCTCCAGGAGTAAAAAGCCTCATCTTTCTCCCGGGAGCAGTTAGTGGTTTTGAACTACCAACCTTGCGGTCAGCAGCTCAACATATAACCCACTATATGCCACCAGGGCTCCAATCTCAATGTAGGGCTCTGTTTTAAGAGACCTAAGATCTATTTGCTGTGTGTCCTGTGTGCAGAACATGTTCTGAAAGAACCCTAATCGAAAGACAATTCCACTGCCCTTCAGTCAATTCCAACTCACCGAGCCCCCACATAAGGTTCCTGAGGCTGTAAGCCTTCGTAGGAGCAGACAGCCTCATCTTTCTCCTGAGGAGGGGCTCATGGGTTAGAACTACCAACCTTCAGTTAACGCCCAACACATAACCCGCTGAACCACCAGGGCTCCACTCTGAACGAGGAAGATACTTTTTTGTATCCCCCTGATGTCCAGCACACACCCACAAAGTATAATTGAGAGTGGGCTTAGGAATGAATGACCCAGTGCCACGAGGCATGTAGATGCAAAATTCACACGCATATGCCAAGGGGGCTCTGTAGAGAAAATTGAGCAACTCCCTTCTTTACCAGCTCAGGAAAGCAAGGTCATTAAAAGGCTTTATTATTCTTATCTATAAAAAGCATCCCAGAGCCCACAGAAGTCTGCTGAATGCGAGTGATCTTGCCAAACTTCAAAGAAAAGAATCCCGGAGCAAAGTGATCCCTAATAGCTCTTCTCACTGTGGGAACCAACCCGTGGCAAGTTGTAGAAGGCAAAGGCAATGTCGCCCCTGTAAAGCCTGGGTAAGTCCCTGAGGACGTGTGTACCAGGCTCTGGCATATTCTGCTCCATCTTATCAAGTCGGGTATCATCCACCCCTGAGGAGTTTATTATCTAGTTAATAAGACAAAATCTGCAGTCTGAACAATGACTTTAAATGACTTGGGAAGCCACTTTCCATCAAGAGCATATTCATAGAAAGCAAACCACGAAGGGTGAGGTGGCCCAGAATAAAGGAACACTGTACCGCCTCGTGATAAGTGTGCCCTTCAAGGATGGGCCGGGGCAGTGGAGCCTGTTTTCCCAATGATGGGCTACCCCACGCCTTTCCCACTCTCTCATCTCCCTGTGGCAGCGCCGCCACAAGTTCAAAAGCAATTCTTTGGTCAGCATCCCAGATACGATCCACACCCAGAGAATCATTTTCCTTTCTTTGCATCCATCTGCCGTTTAGAGACCTCAACAGTCGCCTTGATGAAAATACCACTTTCCACCCAAAGCATCTTCCAGACTACATTAAAAGTCACACCCACAACCCTAACCTGGAATTCTCTCTCTCCCTGCCCAGGACTGGGCCAGGAAGAAGCATCGGGGTTCTAATGGCTGCCAGAGATATAGCTCAAAAGGATCTCTTCCCACCTTGGTCGTTTACACACAGGATTGTCTTTTTGTGGGCAGAAGACACGGCTGCATACATTCACGCCATGCTACTTTGTGCTCCCAGGCAGTCAGAGGCAGCGGTCACGTTGATTCTGCCCCATGGCAACCTTGCTTGTGTCAGGAATAGCTCTCGGCTCCATGGGGTTTCCAGGAGCAGGCTTTTCACCAGTAGCTCACCGGGCCTTTCTTCCAAGGTGCCTCTGGCTAGATTTAAACCTCTTACCTTTTCGTTAGAAGTTGAGCACCTGAACCAGACGCACCTCACAGGGACACCACATTTTGTACTGGACACTCTGGTATACCTTAGGGACACAAGGGGAACCAGGAAGCCTTGATCACAGGACTCGGGGCTTGCTTTCTATGAGAACGAGTCGTTCTAGAGTGAGGGGTAGGGGTCTCGGCAGAAGAAGCATCCTGGGGTCCCCACTTCCCTCTCCCCATGGGATTAGACTCTTAAAAGAGAAGTACCACAGGCCTGGGATGCTATAATTATCTCAGCCATTTAAGGATTACACTCCTGGGAGACTATAATTATCCAAATATTGTTGCATTCGGAGATATTTGACTTACAAGGGAGTGCCTTCATTTTTACAGGATCTTTCCAGGGGGCCCAAAGGGTGTGTCCTCTCTAATGTGGTTCCGGAAAATGCTAGAAATAAACAGCTGCATCTGGCATGAGGGTGGGACCCAGCTAAATCCAACCCAACCAAGGACTTTCCACGTGGACCACGCAGCACCGACTTCCTGTAGTCTCCTTAAAAAATGGTTCCCTGCCACCCTAAGTCAAAACCTGCAGGCTTTAGTCTGGCCTGGCCCTGTTCCTTTCCTCCCCACCCACCCACAAATAGGCCAGCCGGAAGCACCATGCATTGGGGGTGCGGGGGGGGGGGGTGCTGTTAAAGGAAGTTCTGAGCATTAAAAATATAAGCTCTTCCTGAGGTTTTCCTGTCACGTTATTCACATCATCATATTCCCTTTGTCAACGTGGGACCTTCCATTGCGTCCTGTCAATGCAACATGATGCTCATTCCTATTTTTAAAAGAAAGGTGGGGGGCAGCGAGGATAGCTCAAAATGAGTGAGGTGAGGGCGAAAAAAGAGAGGTACGTGACAATGTGGGGGATCCAGAGGAAAGGAAAATCAACCCTCCCACCATCAAGTCAGCTCTGGCTCCTGACCACCCCGAGGACAGAGTAGAACTGCGGGGAAAGAGTTGTATAGTTCAAGTCAAGGAACTTCCTTGATTAAAATAGCTCAGGAGTCTGCATTTCTTACCATTTCTCACCAAAGACAAACTTACTAATAGGGAGTCCATACCAATTCCTAGGGACCCTATAGAAAACAATTCCTAGGGACCCTATAGAAAACAACACAAGCAAACACTGCCATCGCGTCAATTCTGACTCAGAGTGACCCTATAAGGCAGAGTGGAACTGTCCCTGTGGGTTTCAGAGACATCTGTTAATTCTGTAAGGGAATGGAAAGCCTCGGCGTTCTCCCTCAAGGTGATTCGAACTGATGGTTTTGAACTGCTAACTTGAGGGTTGGCAGGCCAATGTGTAACTTTGCATACCGCCAGAGCGCCTACTAGCGACCCTATGTAGTTGCTAGGTTCCATTGAGTCAGCTCTGACCATAGAGACCCTGCGCACAACAGAACAAAACCCTGCGCCGTTTGGCCATTCTCCCAAATGTTCCTTTGCCTGAACCAATTGTGGCAGCCACTGCGTCCATCCATCTCGTCGAGGGCCTCCCTCTTTTTCACTGCCCCTCCACTCTACCAAGCATGTCTTTCTCCAGGGACTGGTCTCTCCTGACATCATGTCCAAAGTATGTAAGACGAAGTCTTGCCATCCTTGCCTCTAAGGAGCACTCTGGCCATACTTCTTACAAAACAGAATTGTTTGTCCTTCTCACAGTCCATGGTATTTTCAATATTCTTCTCCAGCATCACAATTCAAATGCATCTGTTCTTCTATGGTCTTCCTTCCTCAAGGTCCATCTTTCACAAGCATATGAGGCAATGGAAAAGACCATGGCTTGAGTCAGGCACAAAGTCCTCAAAGTAACATCCTTGATTTTCAATACTCTAAAGAGGTCTTGTGCAGCAGATTTACCTAACACAACACATTTTGAAAAATCTCTTTATTGCTGTTTCCATGTGCATTGATTGTGGATCCAAGCAAGACAAAATCCTCGACAATTTCAAACTTGTCTCCATTTATTATGATACCACCTTTTAGTCCACTTGTGAGCATTTTCGTCTTCTTTACGTTGAGTTGTATTCTATGCTCAAGGATCTTCCTGAGTAAATGCTTCCCATCCTCCCTCACTTTCAACAAGCAAGGTGGTGTCCTCTGCATATCGCAGGTTGTTATTAAGCCTTCCTCCAATCCTGATGCCACGTTCTTCCTTATGTAATCAAGCATCTATGATTATTTGCTCAGCATACAGATTGAATGAGGATGGTGAGAGGATACAACCTTGACACACACCTTTTTAAACCTTGCAGTCAACTTTTTAAACCATGCTGTATTCCCTGTTCTGTTCCCACAACTGCTTCTTGATCTATGTACAGGTTCTACATGCGCACAATGAAGTGTTCTGGAATTCCTGTTCTTCCCAACGTTATCCATTTTTATTATAGTCCACACAGTTGAATGACTTTGCATAGTCAATAAAGCACAAGTAAACATCCTTCTGGTATTCTCTACTTGGAGCCAAGACCCATCTGTCATCAGTAATGATATCCCTTGTTCCATGTCTTCTTCTGAATCCAGCCTGAACCTCTGGCAATTCCCTGTCAAGATACTCCTATAACCATTGTTGGATGATCTTCAGCAATATTTTATTTTGCATAAGGTATCAATGATATTGATATATAATTTAAGCATCCTGTTGGGTCACCTTTCTTTGGAATGGGCACAAATATGGATCTCTTCCAGACAGTTGGCCAAGTAGCTGTCTTCCAAATTTCTTGGCCTTGATGAGTGAGTGCCTGATCAGCTTGTTGAAACACTTCAGTGGGTATTCCATCAATTCCTGGAGCCTGTTTCTGGCTAATGCACTCTGTCAGCTTGACCTTCAACACCATTGGTTCTTCCTCATATGCTACCTTCTGAAAGCATGGTATATTGGTTAGTTCTTTTTGGTACAGTGACTCTATATTTTCCCATCTTTCTTTTGATACTTCCTGCACTGTTCAATATTTTCCCCATAATCTTGCAATATTATAACTCATGGCTTGAATTTGTTCTTGAGTTCTTTAGCTTAAGATATGCTGAGCACGTTCTTCCCTTTTAGTTTTCTAATTCTAGATCTTTGCACATGTCATTATAATATTTGACTCATTATTCCTGAACTGTCCTTTGAAATGTTCTATTCAGCTCTTTGACTTCATTTAGCTACTCTAGAATTAAGAGCAAGCTTCAGTGTCTCCTCTGACATTCACTTTGATCTTTTCTTTCCTTCCAATCTTTTGAACGACCTTTTGTTTTCTTCATGAATGACGGTCTGGATGTCCTCCCATAGCTCATCGGGTCTTCTGCTAGTAGTGTTAAGTCCACCAATCTGTTCTTGAGATGTTCTCAAAATTCAGGTGGGATAGACTCAAGGTTATATTTCGGCTCTCGTACACTGGCTTTAATTTTTTTCAGCTTTATCCTGAACTTACTTAAGAACAATTAATGGTCTATTCCTTAGTCAGCCCCTGCCCTGATTTTAGCTGCTGATACTGCGCGCCATAATGTCTTCACACAGATGTGGGAACCCTGTAAGACAAAGAAAACTCCTGAAACTTTCCAAGACTCTAACTCTATGCTGGAACAGACAGTCTCATCTTTCTCCCACTGTTTACCACAATGTAAGCATTATTCTCAGCATTTGTGTTCCATTAATCCTGAGAGCATCCTTGTGAAGGAGGTACTGTCAGGATGGCCATTGTGCAGAAGATGGACTCAAGCAACAGAAAAATCTGTCAATTTCCTCATATCACACAGAGTAACTGGAAAAATGACAACCCCAACCAGGCAGGGGGATTTGAGAAGGGACTGCATCCGAAATAATATTTAGACAGCACTGTAAATTGTGGTACAGTGATTTTGAGGTTCCATCTTTTAAAATATATTTTTGTCAAAATATAGGGAATCTGTTTTAAAACAACCGAGCCAGATCACGCTAAGTATATTTTTTCCATTCATCGTCTACATTGTCCTATATCCTGCTTCATCCCTTTTTGAAAAATCAGCTAGCTGCGCAAAATCAAGCACCGTGACTAAAAAGTCGAAAGAGTCCTGTAGGATGCAACAGGAAGCAACAGTGAACCCTCAGGCCAGAATTCAGTTATTTGGGGACCTGGCCATCATTTCAAGCAACAGGTAGGCCGTACAAATTCAAGGCGCAGTTCAGCAAGCGGTGAGCCCTTGCAAAGCATATCTTTTACATTAGTGAACAACTCAGGAACCCAACTGCCTCCGGAACTTTGAGGGATAGTCATGTGAACAGACCTTTCTGCTTGTCAATTTGAATTTAAAAAACAAAACCAAAACCTTGAGTGGCAGTTCACCATTTTTGTGCAATATGGCTGATCTCCTTGAAGACCATGCACGCACATATCTTGCAAGCAAACAAAACACAGGCTATAGAAACCAAACTTCCCAGAAACAAAGAAGAGCCTTGGCTATCACTCCATCTCCCAAATATCTGAATTTCTTCCAAATGATAATGTGAAACTTTCGTATGATATGATCTACTGAAAGGCAGGACCTCAAGAGTCCAACCGATGCGCAAGTATTTCAAACAGCCACTCACACGATGTCTCTCTGCATACCGATATAATTAATCTAAGCTCTGTGACCCACTGAGTAGCCGTGGATTGGAGACCTTCCCAGGCTAAACCTCTGTGCAGAGAAGATCCTTCTAAAGATTCAAACCCATACAATGTCAATCAAATTGCAGGCCACCATCATCCACGTGACACAAATATATTTCTCTTGATGCAACCATTTTACCTCAGTCATATTTCTGGGCTCATTTAGCACTTGCTCATCAATGTTCCATTCAAGGTTAAACTTTCAATTCATCTGCAGGTTCAAAATTCATTTGTTGAATGACTGAATGAAAGCTAAGGTGTTTATTAGTTGCACACTTTCTAAGTAAAACATCATTTTTTTAAAGCCTCAAACTGATCTATAAGCTTTTATGAAAAGATGGGGGTGAGGATTTATTTCCTTGTGGAACTGAATGTTCCAGGGCTGGGTTGGTTGAAGGCCAAATGAATGAGATGACACAATGTCTTCAAGAACTGGTTTCTCTCCATCTCTCATAGTGGCTTCAATTTATTCATTTCCCTGAAAATCTCCACTTTCAGCTTTACTATGCCCAAGGCTGCCAGTATCCCCAGTAAATACCCTTCACTCTATAATCAAGCAGAAGAAAGTATTGGTCTGAAAATTTGGAGTTCGCTGGGATTAAATAGATGTGAGGCCAAGTCTCATTGGCCAACAATCTCAGCATCCCAGGAGAAGATGGTGCTTTGATGCTGAGCTGATTATGAAGGTGGAAGAGACTTGGTTCTTGATCTGCCTGGTCTCTTTATCCTTTTATTGAGAACTAGACCAGTGGGATCCAGAGTACACATGGAGTTATCCCCAAAAGGAATTTGGAGTGTTGTTACCTAGTGGGAATATGTACAGGGCAACTAATTTAGCTCGGTGTTGCCTATATAATTCCATCATTTTCAGCAGAGGAAAAACATCTGCTGCAAATGCCTTCTTATTTGGCTCATCCCTCATCTAAGAAGATTCTATATCACTGAAAAGCTTGGGCACAAGGTAGACAACACATTTCAGAAAGCTGATCCTCTGATGGCTGTTGTTTGACCCCCCAAAGCACCCTGTACAACAATAGCAATTCCTGAGGCATAAAGAGGTTTTCTCTGGGACTCATTCAGAGACAGAGTCAGTCCGGCTACTGCTTCCTACCACTTGCAAGCAAAGGAGCACAAAGGACACAGAAAGGAACAGCAGGAGAGACGCTAGGTGGAAGCGCGTTGTCAGGAGAGCCCGTCCCTGGAGGAGGACCCCATGCTGGATAAAGGAGTGGGGCAGGGAGAAAGAGGAAGGTCCTGGATGAGGTAGATGACACCGTGGCTGCATCACTGGGCTCAGCCAGATGAACAATTGTGAGGAGGTGCAGGACCGGGTAGTGTTCTGTCGTATTGTAACCAGGGATGCTGTGGGTTGGAATCGACTTGTCGGCACCTAAAAACCAGAAAGCTTCCAAAGGAGTGCTCTCCTCTCCAAAGCTGCCACGTTGGATGGCTATGGCCTTCCTCCAGCCCTTACTGACCACTGGGCTGCCTTTTGAAATTGCCAACCCTGTGAAATGGAGCCACTGAAGGCAACTCATTCTCTTTGGAAGCCCCAGAGCTGAACACATGTCCTGCAGATGTTAGATGTCCTACAGATGCTTTTGCATGCATACATAACTGTCCCCCCACCCCCACGTCAACATTCTCTTGGACACCTCGCATTCTAGACTTTGTGATTTTGCCAAGTGATTTTGCCTATCTCATCATAATAAAGCCGAGACAGGTTATAGGCGATAGGTTTTAATCACGGCATTTCACATGCTATCCCATCTATTCTCATTTAAAATCACCCTAAGCAGGACACAGCACTAATATTTTCCTGACGAGCAAGTGGAAGCACCTTGAATTCGGGCACTACAGTCAGGCAGCTTCTGAGGGGCCCAATCAAGATCAATATTTCATGCTTACGCTATCGCACACTCCGCTCTCCATATCACTGTCATTTATGTTTGACTTGCTACAATCTCTGATCTGTGTGCCCACCTGTACAATAAAGAGTTCATCTAGAGACGGTGATTTTGCAAATATTTCGTAGCATCAGATTCTATTTTTTCAAACAAAATGTTACCTGGAGCCCAAGTTTTAATAAATAAGTCATCCAATTAACTGTCTGATGGAAGAGGGAGCCCTGGTGGTGTCATTGTTTGTTATGAGAGGGGCTGCTAACTAGAAGTTCAGCAGTTTGAATCCACCAGCTGCTCCAAGGGAAAAAGAGGAGGCTTTCTGCTTCTGTCAAGAGTTAGTCTCAGAAACCCACAGGGGCAGGTCTACCCTGACCTGTAGGATCCCCAAGAGTGGGAGTCAACTCGATGGCTGTGAGTTTGGCTTTGGGTTTTTCTAGTGAAAGGAGGAGTGGGGTACTTAACCTCCTGAGGCACCTCAACCCCTGGACAAAGTCTGAGAATTCTAAAGTTTCCTTCCAGTCTGACTGGAAAAGGAAGAGAAGCCAGGAGACTTCCTGGGGAGCAGTAGATAGCACATTCCCGGCTCAAGGAATCCTCCCTGCAAAGGTATCCAGACGGGAAAATGCCGAGACTTTGTAGCGCTCTGGAGTCCCTGGGTGATGGAAATGGTTGACACGCTCCGCTAGCTGATCCTTGACAGTTTGCTGGGGTCAAGTCCATCCAGAAGTGCCTTAGCAGAAAGGTCTGGTGATCTATCTCGGAAAACTCAGTGTTGAAAGCCCTGTGGAACTCAGTTCCACTCTGCACATGTGGGGTCACCCCCAGTTGGAATCAACCAAACAGGGACCATTTTTTTTGGTCTTGGTTGGAGCAAGTTAAGGACCTCTGGTGGAGCAGTGGTTAGTGCTCAGCTGCTAACAGAAAGGTGGGTGGTTGGACCCCACCAGCCACTCTGGGAGAAAGATGTGGCAGTCTGCATCACAGCAATTGCAGCCTTGGAAACCCGATGGCGCCTCTCTGCTATGTCCCATCGCGTTGCCACTAGTTAGAACTGACTTGGTGACAATTGGTAAGAGAAAGCTGGGGGACCGGGGAGTGGAACCTGGAGAGTCTTTACAACTTTTTAAAGAACTAGGATTTTTGTCCTTTGATCTTGTTTGCCTGTGTATTTTCTGTTTGTTGAAAACGAATGGAAACTGAACTGGTATGGGTGAGGCCAGGGCCCAGGACATTAGTTTGTACAGATCCTACTCAGATGCTACATACAATTCTCCTCTACTTCCTGAACCCGGTGGCGATGACCCTGCCACCAGCCAGCCACCTGGCCGTTGAAATGAGAAGTGGGCCTGTCACTCCAGGCTGCAATATCTCCGAGCTGGACGTCACCTGCAGCCTCCGTCTCCCCTGCTGCTGTGATCACAGAGAGACCTGGTGGAGGCAGTGATGTCAGCAGATGGAGAAGGCTAGATCCTGAGAAAAGCTGTGTGTGCACATGTCCAGCATGTAGACACACATGCACACTACACTGGCCCTGCAGAGAGCCTCCAAGTTTGCACGAGCAAGAAATAAGCCTTTGACTGTGCTCGGCCATTGAGCGAAAGACGGCATTCCTAACAATCCAGGACCTTGTCTATTGGGCTGCTGTTATCAGTTACCACTGAGGAGGTACTGGTTCCAGGTGACTCCACGCATGCAGACGAGATTCTGTGCTCCAGAGGATGTTCAAGGCTGAGATCTTCCAGCTTGTCAGGCCTTTCTTCCGCGGTGCCTCTGGGTGAGTTTGAGCCACCAACCTTGTAGTCCAATGCATCACCACGTGCACCTCCCATCATCCCCTTGTCTCCAAAAACCAAACTCGCTGCCATCAAGCCAATGCCACCTCATAGAAACCCTAAAGGACAGGGTAGAACTGCCCCTTTAGGTTTCCAAGACTGTAATAGTAGAAAGCCTCATTGTTCTCCCACGGAGTGGCTGGTAGTTTCCAACTATGGGTCTTGCCGTTTTCAGCCCAGGGCATAACCATGAGGCCACCAGGCAGGAAGATTTTTTTAAAAATCAAAACATTAGTGAATCATTCAGAGAAGAATTCAAGCCACTACACTGCTGCGTTTATGACTAGAAGCCTAGGCTGTCATGGAGAAGTAGTTTGTAAGTCTTCGTAGACTAGATAACCCCTGTAAGAGCCTTAAGAAATGTCGAGTTGAACTTGAAGAGGTCTTGGAGGTCTTTGGCAAGTGATTCAAAGGCCCATCAGGACTATGCTTGCTTCCATTGGGAGACGCTCAAGTTCACACGATGCAGGGATCTGGAAGAGGACAGTGATAGCTCCAGTTCCATCTGATTGTTTTTCCAAGTGAGGAAGATCGAGCCTGGTTTGTTTTTTTAACCAACCATAGTTTTAGTGGAGTCCATTATGAATCTTACATTTTTCAAGCTGTCTCAAAGCTTATTTTATGTTGACATATTTCAAAGCTTGCAAAATTCTTGCACAGGCCGAGATGGGGAGTTCAAAATGAAAGGAAAGTGCATCGACAAGAGCATTACTCCATAAACCATTTAAGCAAAGAAAAGAGAGCCCGAGAGAGACATGATCCTGTGTGGAACCCCTCATGCTATCATCCTGCTATTTTAAAACCCTGCTGTTTATACTCGGCCCCTCGTGGTGAGAATTCTCTGCAGACCAGGCAGCCCCCCTTCTTCTCGGTCCCCTCCTCAGAGCCTCCCTCAAAGCAAGTCACTGCTCTGACAGCTGCTCAGTAGGTCCAGACCCACAGCACACAGTGAGTCAGGATTAGCCTTTCTTCTTACTGGGCCTCAGGAATTGCAGGCAAATATATACAGTCCTAGAATCCCCATGGGAGCCCAGGGGGCATAGTGGTTATGCATTGGGCTGGGAACTGCAAGGTCACCAGTTCAAAACCACAAGCTGCTCCATGGGTGAAAGATGTGGCTTTCTACTCCCGTTAAGAGTTTCAGTCTCAGAAAACCCACAGGGATAACCCTACCCTGTCCTATAGGGCCACTATGAGTCTGAATCCATTTGATGGCTAGGAGGTTTGTTTGTTTTGTTTGCTTCTTTGGTTGTTTGTTTGAGACTAGCCATCGCAGCCCTGTTGGTGTAGTGGTTTGGCTTTAGAGTGTTGGGCTGAGATCAGCATGGTTGGCAGTTCAAAACCACCAGCAGTTCCACGGGAGAAAGCCTGGACTTTCTTTTCCTGTAAACAGGTATCGTCTCCAAATCCCACAGGGGCCACAGTGAGCCAGCAAGGACTCGATGGCAGTGAGTTTAGGAGCCCCAGTGGTTTGTGGGTTACACAGTTCAAACCCACCAACTGCTCTGGTGGAGAAGGAAGAAGCTGTCTGCTCCAGTACAGATTTACACAGGGCTGTTCTACTCCGCCCCAGAGGGTCGCTATTAGGCAGAATTGGCTCAAAGGCAGCCAGTTCAGTTTTTGAGTTCCGATTTCCTGTGTCATTAGGTAGCACCAGAAAGGTGAAGGGTTCAAACCTACCCCGCCATGCCATGGAGGAAACTCCTAGAGATAGCTTCCCTAAAGTCCCAAACGCAAAAACTCACGGCCATTGAGGCAGTGCTGACTCAGATTGACCCTCTGGGACGGGATAGAACGGGCCCCTGAGTTTATGAGATGGACAATTTAGGGGAGTAGAAACCTGTCTTTCTCCACAGCGCAACGGGTGGTTTCGAATTGCTGGCCTTGCCGTTTGCAGTCCGACGTGTAACCATGGTGCTAGCGGGCTCCCTCCCTAAAGATGACAGCTGAGAAACCCGTTGTCCCCTGTAACACGTGGGGTCAACACGCACCAGAATTGACTTGATGGCAAGGGGTTGGGATTTTTGTTTTTAGCTTTGGCTTGAGATTTAGCTTCTGAAATATATTTCAACTCCTCATGTGTGTTCCCGTTATTTGCTGATTTCTTCAGCGGATGTTCAATGAGAAACTCCTATGCCCTATTGTTTTGGGTACTAAATGCCGAGAGAGAAGAACGCACCAAAGCTGAATCTGAGCTGATTCTTATCTTCCAAGAACTCAGCCCTTCTCTTTCCTTCTCTGGGCTTTGTGGTTAGGCTTAGAAGTGGCTCCAGGTCCATCAGAGTTTTCAATGTGCCGAGTTGAAATCAAACGACAGTTTCTGATAGGCCTCTCCACTAGTAATGTCTTGGGGAAAAGACAAGCCAAAGGTTGGCCACAAGTCACAAAACGTTTCTTCTTCCAGCCAGAGTTAGAGTGCTGATGGGGGACTCGTCTGAATCGCTAACCCACCTCACTGGGCTAGGACATCAACTCGGTAACCGCAGTTTTTCAGACAGAGGGGAGAAGTCGTTTGTTTGCTGACCTGCTGGCTGGAATTTCACTCAACCATCAAACAAGTCCTTAACAAAATTCATAGCCCAGCTTGGCAGCCTGAACAGGACTTACACACAGAGCTTTATGGGATCCAGAGTGAAGAAAATGTTCCTCTTACCATCTGATAACGGACCGTCTTAATTTAATTTAATTTAATAATCAGAAACAGCAGGCGTCATCATTCATTTCTGTTCCTCCATTCAGCTTCCAGCCACACCTGGCTCTGCTATGAGCAGCAGGGAGAGTGGAGGAGGTTGGCCGCGGCAAGAGCCACGAGCCGAGCCGCTGCTCAAGCAGCTAAGCAAATCCAAATACCAACAAGCCTCTCCTCCCGCCAGGAGAGCACTGGCTATTGTTTGTCAGCTGCTCTGGAGTTCTTGAGTTTCATAAGTCCACATGCAATCGTTAACAAGATCGCCACATTCACGAATTTTGCAGAAAACCGAAATCAGACAATTACCATCAGCTCACAGTATGATGAGCGATGAACGGAGCCCTCACGGAGAGCGGGTCTTTCTTGGTTTTTCTAGCACATTTTATTCATGGCTGGCTCGTTTTATGTAGAACCCGGTTTATTTATAGGCATTGTTTTCAAAAGCGGAAAAATTATTTCTTTTGTTTTGCTTTGTCAAAGAATTGCCTTGCAAAACACACTGTTGTACTGGGACATGTAATTGAGCTGGCATCATCCAGTTTTAAAACATCACATTGTTCAGTAAACTTGCCCTGTGGTGCCAAACCCTCCGCTCCGCTCCGGCTGTGTCACGCCACCACATGGATTTCACATGGGTCACACCGCAGCTTCTCTCGCTGCGGAGCGGGTGTCAAACCTTCTCTGAAAAATAACTAGGACCCTTTTCTTTCATCCCTATGAAAATCTCGAAGCCGTACTCGTTTTTCCAGGCAGAACTCTTGTACCAGAAATAGGACATGTCCTTTCCTGCTCCTTCAGCAGAAAGCATCTTTCCCTCGAACTAGCTGTGAAAATCGAGGGCCCAGAAAGAGAGGCAGACCTGTAATGTTCCGGGAAAAGGGGGGAGGGGTGTCCTGTTAAACATGGAGAAGTATTTGGCCACTCTACAAGCCAAGCAAAGACTGGTGTACAAACATGTTCCCTACAATGTTTGTCATAACTGCAGTGAAGAAGAAAAACAGTACGCAGCACTGGGAGAACCACCCAAGCCAAACCCCTCACCATGGAGTTCATTTCAGCTCGTGGCAGCCCCACATGTTACAGAGCGGAATTGCTCCGGAGAACTGTCTGGTTGCCTTCTTCACGGAAGCAGACCAAGAGCCCTTTCTTCTGCAAAGCCTCTGGGGGGTTTGAACCTACCACCTTCAGAGTGGTAACCAAGGACACACTATTGTCAGCATTGGGAGACTGCTGAGGAGTCAACAGAAGCACAGTTCCTCTGACAGAATATTGTGTTTTCCCTAAAATTCTGTCTGTAGGGAGTCTTAATGGCATCGGTGCGCATTATATGCAACCAGTTTAAACTCAAAATGTGAACTCACGTGCACAGGACAGCCTCTGGGAGGCCTACAAGTGAAAGGAAGACCAGCCTGGCATGTGCACTTTGGGCTCAGAGTGGGATGGAAACTGGGCGCTTGGACTTATCGTATTCTTTATTCTTTTTATATTGTCCCAAATGTTCACAGTTAGCACACATGAACTCCATGTTTTGTTCATTACCTACGAAGGCAAGGGAAACCCGGAAGCCTTGCCCTCACTTCAGAACCCAGCCTAGTCACCCCATGGCGGCCCAGTGATCCAGCTTCCGTGCACACTTGCACATGGGGAAGATGGATTTTGCAGGGGTTGAGGAGGTGGGCTACTTTGTGACTTACGTTTCACAAAGCATGGAAGGTAGGGAGAGGACGTTGGAAGGAGGAAACGTCTCTAGGAAGAAGGAGACATGCGTGGTCACAAAGACACAGCTCCGTGGTGGGTCTGGATCAACATGGCAGATCTTCCATCTACCGTGAGCACCTCTGCATCCCAAACATCAAATGCACTGAGAGCTTCACTCTCAGCCTGCCTTTCTTTAAAGGTCGTTTCTTTTTTCCTTTTTCCAAGATTTCTGAAGGTCGGCATCCCTCTGTACTTGTCATTCAGCGCCTTCTGGCTCTGGGGACCTCCTGCTCTGGAGAGCCGTCCAGGCCGGGAAAATCACCAGTCCTGTCTTCCAAAGCACCCCTGGGTGGGTCAAACCACCAACCTATCCACTAGGGGTCAAGGACTTAACCATTTGTACCATTGGCACACACACCAGTAGCCCTGGTGGCACAGTGAGTTAGGAGTTGGGTTGCTAACCACAAGGTCAGCAGTTCAAAACCACCAGGAATTCCTTGGAAGAAAGATGAGGCTTTCTCCCCCAGTATAGTCTTGAGAAGCCCACATGAGCAGTTTTACCCTGCTCTCCAGGCCACTACGAATCAGAAGCAACTTGATGACACTGGGTTTTTGGAAGGATTCTTTAGTTCCCCTAACTTAATAATCAACCAAAACTTGACACTCCCCCATCGGGCAAATAGTCCTTCATGCCCCTCCTCTATTAAGGTAGTCAAACATATACCACCAAGCAGAGAAGAATTAAAATTAGTTTCTCCAGTCCCCTCTTTAGGGCCATGAGAAAACAGGAAACTGGAATTCGGCAAGGGGATCCCAAGCTTGGTTCAAAATATTCTCAGATATATGAGAATTCTTAAGGTCAAAAATAATGAATGAAGTGGAAAAGATGAGAGAAATGTTTCATGCTTAAATTGGGTACACCTCTGGATTGATCGGTTTAAAAATAAAAATAAGGAAGGGGGTGAAAATACAGAAAAAGAGCCCCTTGTGGTTAGAAAAATCACATAGCTATGTTATGAGGACTAATAAAACTATTAGCCATTGGCCCAAAGCCAAGAATCCATTAATGACAGACTGGTATCTATCCAGGAATGTAAAATGTTTTACTAAATAAACACTAGAGCAGGAAACGTTCAACTTCTGTCATTATGTAAAAGTTAAGCGTGATTCTATCCTGAAGTGGAACAGCACACAGGCCAGGCAGAGAGAGAGAGAGAGAGAGAGAGAAAGAAAAAACAAGTCTTTGGTACCAGGAGGAACCAAGAAATATTCTAAAGCATAACCTACAAAATATGGTATATAAAGTTTAATACCATTGTTAGTGAAAACCAATCGTGGCCTTAAAAAAAAAAAGAAGTTCAGAAAGGAGAACCAACCGAAAGAAGGAGCCTGTTGCGAAGGGAGTGGAGTCAGCCACAGGGATAATGGTTAGTAATTAAACTATAATGACTGATTTTTACAGCTCTTCAAGGCTATGCAAACAAAAGATTAAGGCTAATTGAAATATGAGATTAAAATAACGATTACTATTTGTTACTTGAGGCTAATTACAGCTTTCTCACCCGTGTTTACATATTTCTCCAGTGCAATGAAAACTTACCAATAAGTATGCAACAAATTCCCTAAAAGCATCGAGCATCCGATACGAAGTTAAAAAGAGAACAATACCACATTACTCCTAAAACACATAGGACTTTGAATAAGTCCTAAAACATGCAGGATTTTTATGAACTTTAGGTGCATTAATGTAGACAGCCCAAACCAGGTACCAACCCCATGAGCTTCCAGTCAATTCCAAATCATAGCAACCCTATGGGACAGTGGGAAAGCCTCATAAGGGTCTCCAAAGCTGTCATCTTTATGGGAGAGACTGCCACCTCTTTCTCCTGAGGTTCAAACCAAGTTAGCAGCCTAAGACTTAAGTCCTCTGCCACCAGAGCTCCTGATCAAGTCTACGGGGTACGGTTTTCTGATAGTGTGTATATCAGCATTAGCTTTCATCAGGACTTTCAACTTTCATTTAATGATCAGTTAGGGAGATGGGGATGGGGTGGGGGTTATCAGGATCCTGGTGGCATAGTGAGCTATGTGCTGAGCTGCTCACCACAAGGTCAGCAGGTCGAACCCACCAGCCACATCATGAGAGAAAGAAGAGGCGTCTACTCATGTGAACATTTACAGCCTAGGAAACCCAAAGGGTTACTTCTACTCTGACCGATAGGGTCGCCAGGAGTTGGAATCAGCTCAATGGCAATGAATCTGGCTTTGAGTTTTATGGGAGGTTATGCAAAATTCAGAGTCATTCAAATATTGGAAGACACATAAGAGCTGTACCAAGCAAGTCATGTTAACTGAAACAGCCACATTTCATTCAAGGACACCCAGCTCGATAATTTCCCCTGTCCCACTAATCTCTCCCCATCTTCTAACGTGATTCCACTGTGCAACTTCCATACCCTCCATACAACTGCCATCTTGTGAACCCATGGTCATTGTTAAGGGTGACCAGGCCCAAGCGGAGAGCAGACTCTTGAAAGCAGATTGGCAGTCAGGGAGAAACCCGCTCAGACGTCTTGAAGACAAGACCACTTTCAGGATATGGTTCGTCATCCCCAGCTGTCAGATTAAAGCTCTGTCATATATTGTACAGCTGGGAGGAGGGAAGAGGGAATTAAGTTTGGTACAGCCTACTTGGGTAACCTGAGGTTTGAAATAGAATAAAAAAAATAAGAGCTGCTGCTGCTACAACCTGACAGCCCGGGATGGCCCACTAACGAGCTTGGAATTTAAAGGGTAGCCCTTCAGAATGCCAGGGTCAAGTTACTAAAGGAAGATCCTTGATCTTTGCAGCATCCACATTGTTACAACCTCTAGATAACACAGAGATAAGAAAACCCCTGCCCAGAGACACCAACGACGGTTACCATAGCAACAATCCCCCCCAAATCCCCTTCTCCTAGCATTATCATCATTTCCACATCAAGTTCGGCTTGCATGTGTGTGTGCCTGCGTGAGTGCATGAACAAGACACAAAAGGAACACTGTGGGGAAGTCTCACCTGTGAAATTCACTTACTAGAAGTGCTTTTTTTGACACACTAATAATTCAGGCGACCACTTGAATCCACCAGAGGATACATTCTGACTTAAGGGAAAGTCTACAATTTAGAATTTTCAAATAGATCTTTTATTTCAAACCCACAAATGGCTTGCCTTAATAATTCATCTGTTTAAAATTAGGGGATCTCAATAAACTTAAAGCACCACAGGCACTCTGATGCTGAATCAGGTTTTCCCCTTGCTGTAACCCACCTTGAGGAAAACCCGTCAACGCGCCAGAGCCATGCCTGTATCACAAAGAAACCTGTTAAAAATCCAGAGCGCCAGCATCCTAACTACTACCATCTCCTGGTGGTGTAGCGGTTACTAGTGGGAATGCTAGCCACAAGATCAGCAGTTCTAAACCCCCAGCCACTCTGAGGGAGAAAGATGAGGCTTTCGGCTCGGATAAAGAGTCATCAGCCGTGAAACCCCCCGGAGCGAGTCCTCCTCTGCCCTATACGTTCACTCTGAGTGGGACTCAGCCTGATGGTAGTGGGCTTCAAGTGCTGACCTCGGCAGCATGGCTGCTATTTTCCAGAATGATAGTTCCAAAGAACTCAAATAGTCCAATGGGATTCGATTATTCCATTAAACAAAAGAGGAAAGGGGGCAACATTTTGACAATCACCAGCCAACAAGCTTTTAAAAAATAAAAACTTTTGTGATGCATGACATTAAAAGGCCCTTGTCAGAATGTTACCAGATTATATCCTACTGTTCTTGAAAGTAGTTTGTTGCCTGTGATCTGGTTTTACACTCTTTGCTTCGCAAACCCCTCATTCCATAGCAAAAGGCATATTTAAGCCCAGCTCAGGGTGAATCATCACAAAGTCTAAATTCGGGAACTCTTGATTAATGGTTTTTTACCCTATTTGGCCGTCTCTACCCAGAATCTGTTTTTTCTGTTTTATTCAAATGATGTTCATTGCTGGTCACAAGCATATCGGAGGGGTCCCCAACGCTGAGAGACACATTTTACCCAGTCCTGTGGAACATCAGTCAAACGATATTGAAAGAAAAGATTTTGCCACAGTTTGAAGGTGGAAAAACAATTTTTTTTTAAGAATCATGAACTAGAGTGAGAGAAGCTTTTTTTTAATACTCTCAAGACTGCAGAATCAACAGTAATTAGCAAAAGAGGAAAGATTAGATGGAATCTGGAACCCCTCAGAACAAATGTGTCTAAGATTAGGAGTGGAAGCAGCTTGGCTGTTTGAAACAACAAGAAGAAATTAAAGAACCGGCTGTGTATTACAGATAACGCTTGGTCATCCAATGGATAGAATTTTTTAAATTCTTTCATATCTGTGACCAAATTATTGGATGTGAAACAAAATGTGAGCTAATGAAGCAATTATTTGTAATATGTACTATGAAGCCACTAAAATAACATTATTTGAATGGGTTGTCCTCTGCAAGTTTGATTTTTTTTTTAATGATGCCCATTAAAATATGCACAAAAGAGCTGTGTTAGTGCCATAATTTCATTCCTAGGTCTTGGTATCAAGACGGACACGGGACGGGTGTGCACACCTCCAGCTGGCCACAGCGTGCCACAAGCAGGTAGATGCTGGAAGTGGGAAATGTGGAGGTGGAAAAGTGATAAAGTCCTTATGGCTCTCTTAAATGGAGTTAAGACCTATTAGGTCAAACCCTGCTGGGTAAATAAACTGCTCCCTGGTGTCAATTAGAAATGTTTGGAGGAGCATTACCTTTTCAGGCCCTTAGGGAACCGTTTAGTAAATGACTACTCCAGTCAACCAAATGATGGCCTAGGGCCCTGGAAGAGTTAATGCGACTTCAAACATGAGCAGTTGACTCTCTTCTCAACAGTAGGACAGCACCTGCATACCCTGGCCGACTAGCTGAGTGATTCAGAGAGCACGCATTCACTCAGTCGGTCCCTCATTCCTTCGTCAATAGTTTATTAAGCACCAGCTGGGCTCAGCCCTGGTGGAACACTTACCCACTGCCATCGAGTCGATTCCAACTCAGAGTGTGACCCTGAGGGGTTCCCTGGAGGAGTCAATAGCCTCATCTTCTACTAAGGAACTTGTGGGTTTGAACCACCAAGTCTATGGCTAGCAGCCTAACACCTAACGCACAGCCCCAACAGGGCTCCCTGGCACTGTTCTCTGCACTGAGAATACAGCAGTGCGGAGGGCAGACAATGTCCCACCTTCACAATGCTGACATTCTGGTAGAACAAAACAAGGCTAAGCAAATAAAGGCAAAAGATGTACAAGAAGCAATGGGCGTGGTGACAAAAATAAAGCAAGGTTGGTTGCTAGAAAAGGAGGCTGGTTGTGGAATCATGAAGCCGTGGCTGATAATCAAAAGGTCAAGGGTTCGAACCTCCCAGCCACTCCACAGGAGAAAAGATCCATTGATCTGCTTCTGGAAAGAGTATAGCCTAGGAAACACTGTGGGGGTTCAACTCCAACCAACAAAGTGCCTGGAGACCCATCACCAGGAAATCGATTATGATTCACAGGGAACCTCTAGAATTCCCAAGATAATAAATTTTTACAGGAGCAAAGCGCCTCCGCTTTCTCCAGAGGGGCGGCTAGTGGGGTTGAATCATTGACCTTGTGGCAATAGCCCAATGATCGCCTACAGTGCACAGTCCTTATGTAGCTGGAAACAACTTTTAATCTATGTTAGACAGTCTCCCAGCAGCAGACATCTAAGTCAAAGCCTGGATGAAGAAAAGAGAACCCGTCAGAGGACTAGAGTCCTCGGCTGGACAAGCCTCAAGTACAAAGCCAAGAAGGAGGCTTTGGCAGCAGCAGAGAAGCAAATCGCAAAGAAGCCAGTCCCAGGAAGTGAGAGGAAGCAGACTGGAGAGTGAGGTGGGGCACCTTCAGGGGCTGGACACCCCTGGTTCTATCAAGTTCACTCAGAAAGCAGCCTGGTAGAGGAAAGGGAAGTGAGGGATCTCTGTAATTTTTTGATAGGTAACTCAGAAATTGAAACCGAATATTATCTTACTTACAAAATCAACAGCTTGTTGTGAAAACACTGCCAATTACATGATGGGTAAGTCCCTACTGTTACCTGTTAACGTGTCTGAATGAGGATGGGGCCCTGGCTTCTCTCCCCTTGGGTCACTCACATATTTTCCAATAGTCAGTGCCTTAAAAGGGAGAATCTCAATACTAAGCCTATAAATATATGCACATAGATCTATTTCCCCATCCTCATATATAAATATATTTGCATATGTACATGCCATTAT
>NW_022103896.1:42852098-42855442 GCF_000313985.2 Echinops telfairi | reverse complement strand
AAAAAGATAGAGAGAATCTCTTTGAATGAGGAGAGCAAATGCATCATGCAAGTTGTGTCAAGTTAGGTCAGACGACCCATAGTACACAGTTTGAACCACATGCTGAAAGTACCCCACACACTGCAAGGAAAATCCTGGCCAGGCTTTCTCATAATTGCTGTTCTGAATGTAAGGGAGTGACTTTGGAAGCCTGCTCAACTTCATGGGGCCACCTTTTAAACAGGTCACCCCCATAAAAACTTGAGAGGGAAAGACAATCACACCGAAAAACAATTACAATCGCCCATGGGAAGGGGCAGTCAGTGATTACAGACCATCTGTCACTAAACCAAAGATAAACTGATAGGATGTTTAAGCATCATATGGTTCAGTTCTAAGGGGAGAAAATCATTATTTGGAATTGTCTTATGCTGCTATTCTTACAACTCACAATCACTATGTTATCATGGTTAGAGAGAGAAAAGAGCCCCTAAGAGGCCAAGCCAGAAAGGTTGCTTTGAGCTCCCAGTCTCAGTGAATTCACTGGATTTTGTGGAATTTCAGTGACTTGGGCCCTATTCATTTTCTACTCACATGCACAATAAACTCAAGTTAAAGCTAGGCCCTCTGTGATGATACTCATTCAGTGTGCTCAAAGTCTCGTGATTGCTAAATAATGGAATTGTGCTCAAACCTTGTATCATCCAACTTCATGGTCACTACCTTTTCCACTAAATGCTATTGAACATACATCTTGAGCACCAAAAGCTATATGAAATATAGGTGTGTGTGTGTCCATCCATATTTGATCTGAATTTTCTGGGCTGACACTTCAACTTACGTCCTCACCTAGTGAATAAGGATCGCCTTAATTGACCTGGGCTCTCTTAGAATTCCGCCATCCTCCATCTCCCTATCCCCAGACTCCTCTGCACTCTTGTACTTGTGACTTTTTAAAAATGACCAGCCATAAATTATTTTTATAAAACAGTAAGTACATAAATCACACCACAAAAGTGACTTCTAATTTAGTCCAAAGCGATAACTGAAAAGAATCCTGATAAAATGAAATATGTACAGTTGTCACTTAGATATGTCACAATATAATCAAATGGGCCTCACCCTTTACAAGTTCAAGAAATCCTATATTAGTGTTCGCCAATTACCAAACAAATCTTATATTTTTTAAAACTTTTTTCACTTATCTGTTATTTAAAAATTACTAATCTGAGGTTACATTCAGTACAATCAAACCATGGCATAAAATTCCAAGCAAATACAAAAAGAACTATGCATGTCAGTAAGCTATCCAGTCTCTTAACTGCATACGTGGATAACTTTTCACCAAGCTCTTTGAAACACTGACAAGCTAAAAAAAAAACACCATTACTACTTTAATGGACTCCAACAGGAACTTGGAATGGAAGTGACAAGCTAGAATAATTGGTACTCACGGGCATCTCAAAGGAATCAACAAGTACTTATTTATCAGATGTCTCTGAGGTTACACAGAATCCTTGCTCTCACCAAAATAAAGAGATTTTTAAAAGAATACTTATCTAGACATGCGGGTCAATGGAATAACCCTGAAGCTCCCAAATCCATATACACCTAGGGTCTGCTGATTTTCCACAAGGGTTGAATCATTCAGTAAAAAGAAGGCTTGTCAACGAATGATGCTGGGATAACTGGATGGTCACATACAAAATCATAAAGCTGGCCCTTTGCCTCATCCCATATAGTAGCATGAACTGAAATGCACCAAAAATTTGACTGGGAGACCTAAAACTATGCAACTCTTTGAAGAAAACATGGGGGTAAATCTTCATGACGTTGGATTTAGCAAAGGATTTACAGACATGACACCAATCACTCAAACCGCAAAACAGAGACAAATTGGACTTCCTCAAAACCAAAATCTTTGGGTGTTTCAAGGACTCCATCAGGAAGTGCAAAGCCACTCCACAGAATGAAGCAATCATCTGTCATGCCTGGGTCCAGAATAGACAGCAAATCCTTAGAAGCAATAATAAAAAGGCCGATCACACAATTTAAAAATGGGCAAAGGATCTGAATTGAACACAGATTTCTCCAAAATTAATAAGCTCATGAAAAGATATTTGACACCATTGGTGATCAGGGAAATGCAAATCAAAACCACAATGGGACATTATTTCATACCCATTAGAATGGCTAGAATTAAAAAGTCAGAACATAATAAGCTTTGTAACTGTAACTTTCCTACGTGAGGAGTTGTTGTTATCAAGTGCTGTAGAGTAGGTTCCAACTAAGAGCAGCTCTGTGGACCACAGAATGAAACTGCGCCGTGCTCACGGTTGATGTCGTGTTTGAGCCCATTGGTAGGAATGTAAAGTAGTTCCGGCATTTGGGAAAACAACTTGGTAATATCCCAAACAAACAGCATTACCACAAGTCCTAGCCATTCTACCCCTAGGTGGATGAGAGGACTTCAAAACATTTGTGGAAAGTGAAATAAAAGAGAATACCATTTTTCCACAAATATTTGCAATGCTTCACGCATCTGAGAGATGAAAATATAGAGTCACTCAAATATCTTGGACATGAATGCGTATGGTAGCATTATTCATAATAGCCACAGAGGTAGAAACAACCCAAATGTCCCCCAACTGCATACTTTTCAGCCATTAAAATGGGAATGAAGTACTGATGTCTGCTACAACTTGGACAGATACTGAAAAATGAAAGAAGTCAGTCCCTAAAATCCGCACACATTAAGTGATAACATTCGGATGAACGTGTTCAGAATAGCAAAATCTATAGACAGAAATGAGATTAGTGGTTGCTTAGGTCTAATGTGCAGGGACTTGAGAAGTGGGGCAGAAAGCGTACAGTGAAAATGGCTACGTAGATCTATGAGTATTCTAAAAACCTTTACATCATACATTCTAAGTGGGAGAATTATATGATATGTGAATATAGCCCAATAGTTTGGTTTTTTAAAATATATAGATAAACAATGAGATACAGCTAATAGCATAGGTCTGGAATAGGTCAATCTCACTACTAACTACTAAAACACTTAAAAATACAGGTGCCATTTTTTTCTGGAGGAAAATGGCAGAATTTTAAGCATTATAATGGCCAGTGATTGCATAGGTGCAAGGAAAGGGGTATTCTCGTGCAAGACTGGTGAGAGTTGAAAGGGGTGCAAGCATCCTAGAGGGCAATTTGATCATATCTTATCTTTCTAACAATTTACCGCAGGCATAATTTGGACTCAGTGTGTGGGCACTTAGCTATGGATCAGAAGAAAATCATGTGTACAAAATGTTGCACAGTGATGAGCCTCGTAGAATCAGTGCAACAGCGAAAACTAAGACACA
>NW_022103896.1:42850467-42851756 GCF_000313985.2 Echinops telfairi | reverse complement strand
TGCTCCTCCCTCCCAAGCCCACAGCCACTGAGCCAGTTCTGACTTGTCTTGACCTGATAGGACAGAGAAGAATTGCCCCTGCAAGGTTTCTAATCCTGACGGAGGCAGACTGCCCCGTCCTTCTGCCATGGAATCCTGGTGGGTGCAAGCCACTGCCCTTTTGGTTAGCAACCGAGAGCTCTAACCACGGTGCACATGTATGACATTGGAAGGGTGTCACGGACTCCTGAAGGAGAGTATCTTGTGGGATTGGAAAAAGTCATGGCATTTTTAAAGTCAAAAATGTATTTAGTGAAGAGCAAGACATAGGTGCCTGTGGCCGTTAGTGTGAGTGGCCCGGACACTCCAGCAAGAAGGCGGTGAGGACACCACTAGCCACTCGTGTGGGAAGGACTATTTTGGTATTACAGGCATTTTTCAGGGGGTTGTTTTTCTGTACTTTTCTACAGTCCCCAAATTTTCTAACGTGAACTTATTTTACTTTTTTAAGCAGAGGAAAGGAAGACGTACATTTATTTGTAAATGAATGAAATCTCTTCAACTATAAAGTAACAAGGACATTTGATGCCTATTTAATGTTTCACTCAGACATTTTACTCTGATAGATGACTCAAGAAAATACAAATTATATTCATTTTTTAAATCTTTTAAAAACAATTTGACATTTTGTTTCATGGGATTTAGAACAGTTCATACTTTAACCAATCACTTCATTTCTGGAATTTATTTTAAACCACTAAGCACAGAGACCTGGTCTTCATGATCTGCTCCATTAATTATAATGATCAAATTATTAAAATTGAAGATAACCACCACCTTTAGTAGGTGAAACTGGGTTAAGACATATGGAGAAATATTCTCAGAAAGAAATCTTGAATATGGTGAAAATTCAAGATATAAACTATGTGTATAAAATGACAAATTTTTGTCTAAAAAATTCGAGAGTGGAAAAATTTTTGTCCATAATAATTTAATTTCTCTTTTGACAAAAGTTCCTCAGAGTACTAAAAACCTAACTTCTGAGTCCAGAGTTTCTTCCTTTCTCCTAACTGAGCCTCTGTATCAACAAGACACAGACATCTACAGAAAAATTCATCCTCCATTCTGAACACACCCATCATTTCTGACAAAAGGCAATGTCCTATCTCATGGCAGCTGGCTGCTTCCAAGCCACAGTGGGTTACAGACCCTGTACGTATGGTCAGTTAAGGCTCTGCTGCCGAGGGATATCGCCATCTTTCTCTTCTCGATAATTTTACTACTTCGCCAAGTGTGTGTGTGTGTGTGTG
>NW_022103896.1:42847331-42850092 GCF_000313985.2 Echinops telfairi | reverse complement strand
AAGGTAAAGTCATTGTAGGTAAGCATGCTTCATTATAGCTATTTTTTCTGGATTGTGGTTTTATGGATAATCTGGGATGGAGGGGATAGGTGTTTTTTGTTTGTTGATTGGTTGGGTGGTTTTACTTCATTTTATTGGGGGTTCTTACAACTCTTCACAATCCGTCTATACATCCATTGTGTCAAGTACATTTGTTGCTCTCATCATTCTTAAAACATTTGCTTTCTACTTTGGGAGGCAGGGGTGATAGTTTTGGCTTTTCTGTTTTTTACTTCTTCCTTCCTTGGGATCCTTGGTAGTGCAGTTGATTAAGCAGCCTCATTGCCAACCAACAAGTGGAGGTTCCGGTCCACCTCGAGCCACCTAAGGATAAAGGGCTGGTGATCTACTTCTGGAAATCCCATAATCGACAATTCTCAAAAGTACAGTTCTACGCTGACATGCATATGACCATCACAAGTCAGTGGACTCTAATTGGTTTTCCTTCCTTACATTTTTCTGAAAATCTGAGGCTATGGGGGTTGAGCTACAGAACAAGAATTAGGAAAGGAAATAAATAAAAATAGATGATATGCATTATAGAAAAAATACAACTGGGATATCATTAAAACATTACTATATCACTTTTCAAAAAATAAGGCTGTTGGGGGATTTTGCTTGTTTGTTGGGAAGGAAGGAAGTCAAGTCCAAGAGAGGCACAAAATGCAATTTTGAGGACAACCCATCTGTGGTAGTTACATAATCTCCTGTCAACTTGGGAAGGGATGGAGTTTAGTCTGTCAATCAGGCCATAGCCAGTGAGGCCTCCATGTGGGCCTGCTCTTCTCCTGAGGTTTCGGGGAACTCCTGTATTCCTCCCTGAAGGGGGGGGAGACTCTCTCTGCTTAGTATTCCTGTTGACAAGTCACATGGAGCTTGCTGATAGAGCCAGAACCCTGGAGCTGGAGGAGCCACATGAGACCCACACCAGTGCTGAGATGCTTCCACCGCCACTGGATCCACAAGATTTTAACCCCACTGGCCTGTGATCTTCCTGCATTTGGCATCATTGTATATGTTGCGTGAATCTTAAGACGAACTTATAAATTGGTATCAGACATACAGGCTAATAATCAACTTATGGACTTGATCTGGACCGCGTTGGGATGCTTTCTTAATATACAATACTATTTAACATAAAGCTCTTTCATATACACGTATGAGTCTTCCTGGATTTGTTTCTCTAGTCTACCCAGACTGACACACCATCTGAACTTGAAGACCATCTCAAGAACAGCTTTGACACATTGAACACTAAGGTACAAAGATCTGATGAGCTGTGGGATAATGCCAAGACATCACATATGAAAAAAGCAAATGGCAATTAAAAAGTCCAGAAAGAAAGAAAAGACTAAACAGAATGTCAGAAGAGACTTCGAAACTTGTTCTTGAACAGAAAGTAGCTTAAGCAAATGGGAGGTACATGATGAAGTAAAAGAGCCACATAGACAATTTCAAAGGCAGCTCAAGAAGACAAAGTGAAATATAATGAAATGCAGAAAGACCTGGCATTATATAGCTAAAAGGAAAGAATATTCTCAGCATATCTCAAGCTGAAAGAACTGAAGAAAATATTAGAAAAAGCCTCAAATTGCAATATCGAAATATTCTATGGGCAAAATATTGAGTGATGTAAGAAGTACCAGAAGAAGATTACAGGAATAACAGTTACTATACCAAAAAAAATTGGCCAGCATTCAACCATTTCAAGAGGTAGCTATATGATCAAGAATCGATGATATTGAAGTGAGAAGTCCAATCTTCACTGAATGAGTTGGCAACAATAGTTGGAATTGATAGAATATCAATGAAAATATTTCAAAAAGTTGATTACTCACTAGTCAATGTAAAAAAAAACTTGGAAAATACTACCTGGCTAGCCAACTGGAAGAGATTCATATTTGTGCCTATTCCAAAGAAAAGTAACCCTCCAGAATACAGAAATTATTGAAATAATTATTATTATATGCAGGAAAATTTTGCTGGTGATAAATAAAAAACAATTACAGCGGTACATCCACAGGGAACTGTCAGAGATTCAAGCTGGATTCAGAACACGACATGGAAGAAGGGATATCCTTGTTGCCATCAGATGGATCTTAGCTGAAAGCAGACAGTACCAGAGAGATGTTACTTGTCTTTTATTGACTGTGTAATGGCATTAGGTTGTGTAGATCATAACAAACTGTGAAGATTTCAGAATACTTCATTGTTCTCATGCAAAACTGTGCATGGACCAAGACACGGAACAAGGAAACACTCCTTGGACTAGAATCATGAAAGTGGCTTCAGGGTACTTATCCAATCTGTATGCCGAGCAAACCATCTGAGAAGATGGACTATATGAAGAAGGATGCAGCATCAAGACTGGACGAAGGCTTAATGACAATCTGTGATATGTATGACACAATATTGTTCACCAAAAGCCAGGAGGACTGGAAGCACGAGCTGATGAAAATAAAAGATTGCAGCTTTCAGTGGGGATTGCAATTTAATGTAAACCAAAAACCAAACTCACTGCCATCAAGCCCATGCAGACTCAAGGTGAACCTATGGGACAAGATAGAACTGCCCCTTGGGTTTCTGACACTGTAACACTTTATGGGATAGAAAGCCCCATCTTTTTTTTCTATTAAATCATTTTACTGGGGGTTCATACAACACTATCACAATCCATACGTGCATCCATTGTGTCAAGCACATTTGTACATTTGTTGCCATC
>NW_022103896.1:42828447-42845682 GCF_000313985.2 Echinops telfairi | reverse complement strand
AGACAAATGGGTGCATAAGCAAATGTGGTGAAGAAAGCTGATGGTGCTGGGCTATCAAAAGATATAGCGTCTGGGGTTTTAGAAGCTTGAAGGTAAACAAGCGGCCATCTAGCTTGGAAGCAACAAAGCCCTCATGGAAGAAGCATACCAGCCTGTGTGATCATGAGGTGTCGAAGGGATCAGGGGACAACACTGGACAAAGGGTCAGTGAGGATTGCCATGTCTCATAGTGGGGCTGGCCTTATGGTCTCTCTGTGCATTGGCTGCTCTGAGCGGGAATCTCATCCTCCAGGCTTAGTGGACCAAGATGTGCTCCACTCTCTCTTCCTCCCACTTCATTTCCTCCCATGGGCTCTGATCAGACATGTCCCTCTCCCTGAACTGTAGCTTCAGTACTGTCCGCTGAAGTAAATTCTCCTCAGGGGAGGGGCGGAAAGCCCCATCTTTCTCCCAAGGAGCTGCTGGTGGTTTTGAACTGCTGACCTTGTGGTTAGCAGTCCAATACTCATGGAAACAAGAGTCAAGAAAAATGACATGGTGTGTTGCATTGGGCAGCACAAGACCTTTTAGAAGTCTTTTGAAGAGTAAAACTTTGAGGAATAAAGTGCGCTTGGTATTTGTAATCATTTCATACATGCGTGGGGAAAGGACAATGAATTAGAGAGACAGCAGGAGGATTGAGGCACTTGAATTATGGTGTTGGCAAACAATATTGAAAGAATTCTGGACTTCCAGAAAAACAAATCTTCCTGAAAGAAGGACAGCCAGAAGGCTCCTGAGAAGTGAGGATGGCAAGACTTCATCTCATGTCCTTTGGCCAGGCTATCAAGAGAGACCAGTCTCTGGAAAAGGACATCATGCTTGGTAAAATAGAGGGTCAGTAGAAAAAGAGGAAGCCTGTCAGTGAGATGGCTTAACACTGTGGCTGCAAGAATGGGCCCAAGCGTGAAAACAATCGTGAGGGTGGTGCAGTGCCAGGCAGCGTTTTGTTCTGTGCAACATCAGGTTCTTATGAGTCGGAGCCAACTGGATGACACCTAACAACAGCAACGTATTATGTGTGCACTGTCTCCAAACACACAACTGCACCTCTCAAACCTTCGTTTTACAGATAATGTCTCTTTGCAAAGCCCTGCTTATTCTATCTGGTGGAGTTTGGGTATTTCTACAACATGAGTCTTCAACACATGTCCTACTATTCGGATGAATCTGATCATTAAAAATGGTTTGGAGGAAATGACGTGCTTTTTATAAGGTAGAGCAGAGAATACCTTCAAAGAAGTAGATCGGAACATATAACTGTGCTCGTGCAACTAGCTTATTAACTGCTCTGCCCCATAAAGTCACCAGAATCCAGTTAACTTTTCCTTCCTTTGGCTTTGTTGATTGTATAGCATATGTCATGGGCTGTCTAATTACATGCTAGTCTAGATGAGCTTCAAAGAAAGAACTTTTCTATTTTATTGAAGGTTTGGTCTCTACCCCATGAAAATCAGGGTTTCTCATTCAGTCTCCTGGAAAGGCCTTCCTATGAGGAGTACTTCTTTACAGTTTGCCAGTGACTGGTTATGTGGCTTGAGAAAGTTATCTCTCCCTTTGGGGACTCGATGTTCCCTGATCTTCAAAACACAGACTCCAGACTCACATGCTCCATGGGGGGCGGCGGGGGGGTTCTATTACTACAGTTAGTTGGACTAAAGGGTAACTATTACCTGGGCTGGGCTTCTCCATCTCCTGGGCTAGTTTCTACTTTTCTCTGGACTTGATAACATTACGTCAAACTGGGCGTAACTTGGGGCCTCTCCCATCTCTTTCTCTAGCTCCTAGGTGAGACAAGTGGAAAGCGTGCGTGGCTGCTAACCAAAACATGGGTGGTTCGGAGGTTCTTCAAGTCCACTCAAAGGTACCTTGGAAGAAAGACCTCGGTAGCTACTTCCAAAATATCAGCAAATAAAAGTCCTATGAAGCACAATTCTACTCTGGCCCACAGAGGGTCACCTTGAGTCCAAAGTAGACTCTAGCAGTTGTTTTGTTTTGTTTGGGTGGGGGGTCTTTTTCTACAGACACTCACTCCAAACACGACCTCGTCCACACCCAGGGCTTTTAGTCTATACCATCCAATGGCTTTCCAGTTGAGGTCTCCAGCTAGGGTTTCTCTTGAATCCCAGACTCATCAATCCACCAGTGAGTGCATTCACGATAGTCATCTCTGATGTTACCCGGTGCTGTCCCTCTGCCCCTCCCCAAACACCCTGCTCTGCCTGCCAAGCTCCCCATTTCATTTCATAGGTACACCAGTCTCCCAGTTGCTCAACACAAAAAGCCTTGGGGTCATTGTTGATTCCCTTTTGGGTTTGTTGGTTTCACCTACTACTTCCAATTCATGTGGAAATTCAATGAAGTTTACCTTCCAGTGTTCCCAGGAATCGAACCACTACTCAGCACTTCCATTCCGCGCCTAGGCCCAAGCCATCCTGAGTCTTTTGTTTAGATTGATGTTGTCACCTCCAGTTGGTCTCCCAATTTCATTCCTTGCCCCCTCCAGGCTATTCTCAGTAGAGCCGATGGAGTGGTCCCATTAAGGTAGTCCAGCTACTCATGGTAGCTTCCCCCTCACTCAGAATAGCAGCTCTAGCTTTGTAACAGTTTACAAAGCCCCACACCATCTGCTTCATCTCCCCACCTTGCTCACTTGACTCCGTCTGCACTGGTGTACCTCACAAGCCACCCTCTAGGCGCACCCTCTGCCTGGCATCCTCTTCCTCAATCCAATAACTCACCCCCTCACCAATTTCAAACCTTTGCTCAAATGTCATTCGATAAGGTTTACCCAAAACACTTGTGTGGTAGTTACATAATCTCGTGTCAACTTGAGAGTATTATGAGTGAGGGGGTGGAGTCTAGCCTGTGACCTTCTCATGAGGATTCTGGGAACTTCTCTCTTGATTCTGCCATCAACTCTCTCTCTTCTCTTCTCTCTCTCTCTCTCTTTCCTCTCTCTCTCTGTGCTTCACCTTCCTGTTGACAAGCCACATGGAGCTATGCTGTTGACAGCTAGAGCCTTTGAGATGCTTCCACCACCACTGGATCCACAAGACTTTCCACCCACCAGCCTGTGATCTTCCTGCATTTGGTGCATCATTGCATGTGCTGCATGAATCTAAAGAGGAATATATTGATGAGTATTGGACATATGGGTCAATATTGGACTTAGGGACTTGATCTGGACTGGGCTGAGGTGTTTTCTCAATAGACAATTGCTCTTTTATATAAAGCTCTCTCTTATACACAGATGAGTGTCTCTAGATTTATTTCTCCATTCAACCCAGAGGACACAACCTGATTTTTAAATTACAACACCAAATCCATCCTGCATACCCTCTTCCTCATTTTGTTCCATCGAACTCAGCACTGCCAGAAAAGCATTATTCCTGTCAGTGCATTGTCTACTGTTTGTCGTCTTGCCCCTTCCAGAGCAAGCACTCCATGAAGTCAGTGCCATGTCTGCTTGTCCACTGGTGTCTCCAGTGCCCAGGACAGTGCTCGATCTCAAGAACTGTTTGCTAAATAAGTGAAGGGGCAGAAGAAAAATGTGGCCCAGGCTTTTTTGACCGCTCCTAAAAACCACATGCAGAGGAAAGAGGATGAAAGATGCAGATGAAAGATGAAGCCTAAAAAAAAAAAAAAAAAAGATGAAGCCTAATCCATAAGTATTTAAGAGAATAATGCTCTAATGCAATATCTTTCATATAGATTTTATGAATGAAGGGGCTGGGGTTTGGTTTTGCTTTTTTAATTATTCTCTCGTCCACAGCTGATTTTCCAGGCTAACTAGAGAGCAGACCTGCTCCTTGTTTGGAGCAAGTGACAGCAGCAGCCCGCCCCCTCCCCGCCCCCAGGGACATATGAATGTACTCCTGCTCTCCATGTCCCTCACCTCAGATTATTGGCCCTCCCCACCCCCACCCAGCTCTTCATGCCTGGCCTCTGTCCCCTGTCATCTTCCCCTTTCTGTCCTGCTGCCTATACACCTCTCTCAGATTGCAGGGCCCGGCTGCTGCCCCATATCTGCTTTATGTTGAAGGTCCACCGCCTGCTCACTGGGATTACTTAGCTGCCATTGTTCCGCTGAGGACCACACACTGGGGCAAGGGCTCAGGTACCTTTCACTCTAAGGAGGCCTGTGGGAATCTCGGAGACAGGAATGAAAAGGAACAATGATTGAACAGTCCTTAGAAGGGGGCAGTTAAATGTCAACCCCGATTAATGATCGTGGTCATTTAGAATATGCTTATGGTTCCCATTGCGACACATTGCCAAGATGTTTCCAACGTGGTTATTTCAAAGGGTTCTGGGCTGGCTGGCTCCCCTGATTTTGCACTGCAGGGGAGTCAGTGGGGCAGGGCACGCATTGTGGAAGGGGAAGTGGCACGCCCTGTTATTAACACAGGTCCTGTCTGGTCAGGTGCCTCCATTCAGGTTCTCCGTGATCCACCCACCCCGTGCAACTCTTGGGAGACAAGGAACTGGGATTATTCTCGTGACAAAGGCAAGTTGTTGAGATCTCCCCGCTCCTTTGCTCTCTCCTAGGTTTCTCGTCTCACTGGAGCCCAGCGAGAGCAATGGCCTCCAGGAAGCTCTGTTCCCTGAGGAGTGGAGGAATGTAGCGCCTGTGTGGATGTGTGTTGGCTTTGAAGAGTTCAAGTTCCGAGCCTGACCCTGCCACTTCACTAGCCTTAGGACTTGCAGCCAACGAAGATCCTCTCCAGGACTCTGTCCCTTCATTTGAAAAGTGGTGATAATTATAGAATGGACCTCAAAATCTGTTATGGGAAATAAATGAGATGCTGCCTGCAAAGCACTGTGAAGTGGACACTGGGAAGTGCTTGACCATGGCTCTTTGATATAGAGTTGACAAAGGGTAGTGATTAATAGCAGGCCACCCTTAGCAAAGGGCCCGATGTCTCTTCCTGCAGAGCGGGGTTTCTCAACCTCAGGGGGATGGACATTTGGGGGCAGGCAATTCCTTCTTGTGGGAGACCCTCCTGTGTATTGGAGGCTGTTTGGCAGCACCCCGATCTCCACTTACTATCAGCCTGTAACAAGTCTCCCCGACCAGTCATGGCAATCAAAGAAAAGGAGAGAAACAGAGTCCTCCTCCCAGAAAAACTAATAAGGACAGTGGCAGAAAATGCTAATCCTGAGAGGATTCATTCAAAGAAAGGTGAGTGAGTGAGAAGACTCGGGTGGGAGAGAGTCCCCCGTCAGGCCTCCTTGGCCTCTTTGCTGAAAGTCCCCTCTTCTTTCTTTGACATTCTGACACCCCTGACTTTCTCAAACAACAGTGTTCTTGATGTGGAGGGAATTCCCTCTCACCAATCCCCTTCCTTGTGTCCCATGAGCTTTCAGACAGGACACAGCGCTGATTTACCAAAAGGAGCTCTTGCGGATGAAGATGATGTCATGGCGGACCCATTCCTTATAGAAGCTGTACTCTTGTCCTTCAGTGGAGCATCGGTGTATCCCCCTCGGTTGCAGATATCTGTCTTCAGAAAATGAGAGCGATGGGCTGGGCAGCCATAGCCCGGGTCACATACTGCCATCTTGCTTTGGCCCCAAGGATATGGTGAGTAAACTTTGGCTCAGGTAGAGTACTTCCAACCAGTTGGGCTTGTGAACACAGAGAACGTTGGCAGAAGTGAGTAAAGGAGTGAGATCCAGGCAGAGTACCAATTTGCAAAAGTACTCAACGGACCAGGAAAATGGAGAGAGAGAGAGAGAGAGAGAGATCAGGATGAGGTGGGCTCAGGGTGTAGGTTCCAGTGGTCTGTTTGAAGTTCTAGGAACACTTTAAAGTGCCCCAAATCCATTGTTAATGGTCTCTACCAACTGTTGGCCCAAAAATACAGTGTTTAGCAATGATGTCTGAAACTTTGCGTGATGGTACCATGAAGGCGTGTATCATGAGGTGGTCCTGTTTACAGATGAGAAGGATTCCCTCACCGGATTCCATGTTCCCACCCACCCTGCAAACCCTGATCATGACGGTGCCCCTCGACTCTGCTTCTTCCTTTTTGTGACCCTTGCCTGCTCCAGACTGAGTAGAGACAAAGTTGAGTGGCCTGAGTATCTAGCCATGAGGACTTAAACAAAGAAGAGTTCAAAGTCCTTGGCCGATAGTTATCCAAGATGGCATGAGGAACCAGTTGACTCCCTTTGGCTTCGTTGCAATAACTGAAGATGTGGTTTGGCAGCAAAGGACACTTGGTGCCCATTGTGACTACCACAATTTCAATGGGCAAGATTTCTCCAAGAAGCAGAATTAATTTTTATTTCTTATGCACCTCAAGGGATGTTGAGACCATGAGAATAGTAAGTGTGTGCTTGCCGCGCAGTTTAAGGATGATGCGTGGCCCTCAATCAGGTGGACTGGCCCAGGGGCTGCAACGATGGACTGACGCATAGCAACAATTGTAAGGACGGCGCAGAACCGGGTCGTGTTGAGTTCTGTTGTGCATAGGGTTGCTCCGGCTCTTAACCGACGTGATGGCACTTAACAATGACAACAACATGGCCTGGGAACCGCAGCAACTAGATCTGAATCCAGAGACCAGAAACGACTGCTGTGAGAGGACGGAATCTCTGCTTCCTCCTTTATTTTTCTGATTTCCTTGGCCTACTTTGGGGGAAGTCTTCCTGAAGGGCAAAAGAGAGTGTCTTCTCCATCTTTCAGAGCTACTTAAAGAGTGTTCGCGCCGAGCCAACGATTCAGTGGCTGTTGGCAAACAGAAACAAACCTTGGCACATTCTCACTCGCCACAGCTATAGCCCTCGGCCTCTTCGTTCCTCAAGCGTGACCCGTGGGTGGAAGAGGCTTGACAGAAGGAGAAATGTCAGTGGTGTCAGCACAGCAATTCTTCAGAGCTCCGTTATTTCCCATTGCTCTCTTTGCTCGGTGTCAGTCCTCACGGAGCTCTAGCCTCGCATCGATCAAGATAAGCGTTGCGCTTCCATTAATGTAAAGGGAGGGTTCCCGGGAATCAAGGAGGTTTTCTACATTGAGAGTGGTAAAAGGGGATTTGTTTCAGGGCTTTATCTGGCTTTTGATCATCTGGACAGGCGGACCGAGAGAGAAGAGTTGATGTTTACTTTAAAGACAAAAATTGCCTTTTCGCTGCATCAGATATGTGTTGCAGCTGCTGAAATGCCCTGCTCTGAGGCAAACGGGGAGCCCCTTCAGTCCAGGGACACAAGAGAGTGGGCATAGTGATTTAAAACTTGATTTTAGTACTCAAGGCAACCAGTTTGTAAAAGGTTTGCAAAACCCTTGTCTGGCCGCCTAAATGAACAGCATCCTACAATATCCAGAGGTTAACACAGTTAATAAGCAAGTGTCCAGTCACATTAAGAGAAACAGAACAGGAAAACAGAAAGAACTGTGTTCATCTGGTTCCTCTTTGCCCGTGTGAGACCAAGACTCCATGAAAGAACAAAGCTTGCCGAGATTGCCAGAACCCAACCCAGCCATGGTCTCAGATAGCCAGAGCTGCACACGGCTGACGGACGTGTCTGACCCTGCAGCTGTCTTGCTGTGGAATCCTCAGAGCTTCAGCTCATGGAGCTAGCTCCATCAGCATGATCAGCACATCTGCCTGAGAGCTAAAGGAACTCTCTCTCGGCTGAGGAGGTCTGTTCCATTTTCTGATTCCTAACTAATGTGGGGTTTTCTAGATGCTAACAAACATGGTCTGAGTGAATGAATGAGCTCCTAACAGGATCCAAGTTGCTCTTTCTTTATGTAGGAACACCCCCAAACATTGAATTTCCCAGCACAGTTATACTCCCCAGTCTGATATCCACCCACAAATACACGACAGCCCCAGTGTTTTCTCTCATGGGGGTAAAATGTCTTGCTATCCCTAGTCAGGGAATCCTTGACTTTCACCCTATCAACATGGACTCAAACAGATTTTTCCATATCTGCCTACTTTCCACTCCTCTGCTCAACCGCCTCCCTTCTTCACTCACCTTGGCTGTGCTTCTGTAACATCCTCCAGATCCTTTTATCAGCTGTAACTTTTCCTAGGGCCAGTAAGAAATCCCCATCAAACTGGCTGAGCCAAAGGAGACTCGGTCTATTGTTCATGGAGCTAGCAGTCCCAGGACTAAGGCTATCTTCAGACCTGGAGCTCAGATGATGTTATGAAGACTTTGTGTCTCTCTAATCCACTTGTTCATTGTGCACTGCAGTATGCTCTCCATGTTCTCTAACCAAGTCGTGAAATGTCTGTAGCATCTCTGGTTTATATCCTTGCACAGTAATGTCCCACGGTTTACCTGTAGGTACTGTGGTGACTTGTGTGTTGCTGTGATGCTGGAAGCTACGTCACTGATGATTCAAATGCCAGCAGGGACATGCAAAGTGAATAAGGTTTCAGTGGAGCTTCCAGACTAAGAAGAGACTATGAAGAGGAAATTAGGAAGTAGCTTCTGAAAACCTTGTGCATAGCATCAAAACATTTTCAGAAACTGGCCTAATGGTTGGAAACAGAACATTGGCAGAAATGGTGCCATAGGATGGACCTCTCAGATGGGAGGGTACTTAAAATGTAGACTCAAATAGTCAATCATGGTGACAAGAATGGAGTAAAACCTGTGGGTTTGGGATGTTCATTTGCTGATGGGGCGCAATTCATACAAGAAGGAACAGCTGAAAATATCTATTAATAATCAGAACTTGGAAAATATAAAGTATGAATCTAGGAAAATTGGAAGTTGTCAAAAATGAAATGGAACACATAAATATCAATATTCTGGGCATTTGTGAACTGAAATTGATTGGTACTGGCTATTTTGAATCAGAAAACTATCTGACCTACTGTACTGGGAATGACATAACCAAGAAATATTGCATTCATTATCAGAAAGGACATTTCCTGATCTATCCTGAAGTACAATGCTGTCTGTGATAGGATAATGTCTATTTGGAAACAAGGAATCAATATAGCTAAAATTCAAGTTTATGTGCCAGCCACAAAAGTCAATGAGGAAGAAATTACATGATTCTACCAAAATCGTCAATCTGAAATTGATCAATGGGGAAATCAAGATGCATTGATAATTATTGGCAATTAGAATGCAAAAGTTGGAAACAAAGAGAAAGGATGGTAGTTTGAAAATATGATCTTGGCGATAGAAGCAAAGTTGAAGATTACATGATGGAATTTTGCAACACCCACAACTTGCCAACTTGATGAGGTAGATACCTTTTTTCAACAACACAAAAGGACTTTCCCACATGGAATATGCAAAAGAAAAAAAATGACTATATGTGTGGGAAGAGATGATGGAGAAGCTCAATATCAGCAGCTCAAACAAGACCAGAGGCTGCCTGTGGAACAGACCACCAATTGCTCAGATGGAAGTTGAAGTTGAAGTTGAAGAAAATGAAAACAGTCAACCATATATGACTTTGAGTATAACTCATCCAACTTTTGAGAACATCTCAAAATCAGATTGGACGCATTAAACATGAATTGCAGAAGATCTGATGGGCTTGGGATTACATCAGGAACATCACATATGAAGAAAGTAAAAGCTTATTAAAAAGACATGAAAGAAATAAAACATCAACATGAATATCAGAAGAGACTCTGATATTTGTTTTTAATAGTAGAATAACTAAAGTACATGGAATAAGAGATGAATTCAAAGAACTGAGTACAAAATTTCAAAGGGCACAACAAGAATATAAAGCATCATAATGAAATGTCCAAATACCTAGACTCAGACAACAAAAAAGGAAGAAACTTCTCAGCATATTTTAAGCTGAAAGAATTCTAGGGGGAAAAAGTCAAGCCTCAAATCTCAATATTGAAAGATTCTAAGAGCAAAATATTGAATGATGCAGAAATTGTTTTTAAAAAAAAGAAAGAAAGAATAAAGTCAGTGTTCCAAAAATCTAGTTGACATTCAAACATTTCAAGAGGCAGTATATGAGCCAGAACCAATGGTACTGAAGGAAGAAATCCAAACTACATTAAAAGCATTAGCCTAAAACAAGGCTCCAGGAATTGACTGAATACCACCCACTGAAATGTTACAACAGGCTGATGAAGCATTTGTCTATGCCAGGAAATTTGGAAGACAGCTCCTTGACTGACTGGAAGAGATCCACATTTGTGCCCACTCCAAAGAAAGGTGATCCAGTAGAATGCACAAATTATGAAACAGTATCATTGCTATCACAGGCAAGTAAAAGGTTGCTGAAGATCATCCAACAATGATTATAGGAAGCAGCAGTCAAGATATCAAATGACACATTACATTGGGTAACTCTCCTGCACAAGTAGATTTTTAAAATATTAAAAAGCCCAGGATGTAACTTGGAGGACTAGGGTGTGGCATATGAGCACTGGACACTGAATAAGGAAGCTGAACAATTGATATAGTTGAAATATGGTGCTGGCAAAGAAGATGGAAAGTCCCATACACTGCCCAAAGAACAAGCCGATTTGTTTGGAAGTACAAGTAGAGTGCTCTTTAGAGGCGAGCATGGTGAGACTTCACCGCTTGTACTTTGGACATGTTGTCAGCAGAAACCAATCCCTGGAGGGCAAAAAAAAAAAAAAAAGGAAGGCCCTCGCTGAGATGGATTGGCATGGCTGCACCAAGGGGCTCTAACACAGAAACCATGGTGAGTATCGGGCAGGCGCCTAACAGCCACACAGTAAAGTTTAGAAGAAAAGAATCGACCCTCTTCCTCTAGCCTTAAAAAAGAAAAGTTATCAAGTTAATTTTGACTCATAGCATTCCCATGCATGTCCGAGTAGAACTTTCCCCATAGAATTTTCAGCGGCTGATTTTTTTCAGAAGTAGATTGCCAGGCTTCTCTCCTGAGGGGCTCTGGATATATTCAAATCACTAGCCTTTCTGTTAGTGGCCAGATGGTTACCTGTTCCACCCACCGATGTGGAATTCCCCTAGCTCTTCATTGAACTACGTGCATACTCACCTGTGATCACTATGTCCAGGGATGAAACACACAAGTACGATAGGCTCAAGTCTCACATTCCAATGCTGGGCTCAGTGAATTAGCTAGACTGTAAGCACTGAATTCAAACAGGAAGGCTGGTTTCCCCAAAGTAAAATCAGGATTTTCTCACTCCACGAAGGTAAGTGACAAAAACAACCTATTTCCACTAGAATCCTAAACTTGATTCCAGTCCTTATCTTTTCCGGCATCCCCGGGCACCCAAATGATTCTATAAATTCCCTTCCTTCTTTCCCACCCGCTACTGATGACTCTACTGATACCTGCTCAAGCACGGTTTTGTCCCTGGCTGCTCTCTGCCTCTCTGTTCGGCAATTTATCGTTTTTCTTCCTGGCCTCCAGTTTTCCTCTGGGTTTTAACTACCACCATCATCTTCCAGAACCCTTTATGAGTACCTGCTGGGTAATAGCACAGTACCAGAATCGTAACATCTGCCTGAACTGTTTACTTTCGCTAGTGACCTCAGAATCTCCCTCATTTTTCATCAGCCTTTTGCCTTCTGTTTCTATAACCCCATCAAAACCAAATATACCCAGGCTTCCCATCCATCTTGGGAAACAAGACAAAACCACTTTCATTTAGCCTTGGCAGTATGCCCACCCTCACCCTTCTCCTTCCTGTTCTGTGTCCCCTCCCCGGCACCAAACTATCACTCTATCTCCACCCTCCCCTCCAGCCTTAAGCTCTTTGAACCTGTCTCTATTTTCTTTCACCAAACTCATTTCTTACATCCCTGAAGGTCTGTTTCGGGGACTGTCTCCTTTCACCACTTTCTCGAAGGTTTGCTCAGTCAATGTATTGCCCTCTTCCCTCTCCCTCACCTTCCCCATCTGAGGCGCCCTCAAGCCCTTTCAAACAGACCCTTCAAGATCCCTTAGGGCCATCCTCTCCTTTCTATTGCTTCTGCCTCCGTTGTGTCAGAAGTTCTCTCATAGCTCCCCAGTCTCCGTGGCTCTAGACTCTGCATCCATCCATCTGTCCTCCCATATTCTGCTTGAGATGAACTTGGGAACCACTCACCGCCTGTAAAAATAAGTCTAGATCTTAGCACCTACACCAGCCACACATATGCTGATTAACAACATCAAGGACATTGACAATTTTCAAGTGCTTAATGCACGTTTGTGACAGCTTCTGCATACCTCAAAATGAAATGACCCCAAATGGTACCTGTGAACGCAGAAGCACCAGGAAAATCTTGGGATGTTTTTACTCCAGATGGCATGGTGAGTCTTGAGATAAAATTCACATTAAAAGCCAGACTCTTTCTCCTGTGCTCTCATCTGCCTGCACAATCCTAGAGATACGCCCCAACCCCTCGTGGCACCTCCCTCCCTTTGTTCACAGGGAAACTTCCATCTGGAGTAACTTCCTCACCTGCCCTTGTCCCACTGGGGCAACATGAAGATTCCTCTTCGTTCATCAAGGCCCTCATCCATCATCGCTAACTCTTTGAAGGCCTTCTTTATATCAGCTTTAGTCTTTTCCTGCAAGACAAGAGGCCCTACCTTGAAGCAAAAAGTCTTCCTCCCCCATCTTTTTTCTTACATCTGCTGTCACAAATTAAATCAAAGTGCGCCGCTTTGAAGAACAGAAATGTTGTGTCTCACAACTCTAGTGGCTACAAGTCGAAAGCAAAATGCTGACCAGGACAATCTCTCTCTCTCTCTCTCTCTCTCTCTCTCTCTCTCTCTGTGTGTGTGTGTGTGAGAGAGAGAGAGGAGAGAGCGAGAGAGAGCACGCACTCTAGGGAAAGATTCTTCCTTGTCTCTTCCAGTTTGGGGCAATCCCAATCGTTAGTGGGAATTCCTTGGCATTCTTTGGCTTGTAGCTGCATCTTCATACGGCCATCTTTCCGCTGTCATTCGCTGTCTGTTCTCTTCTTTCATAAAGATAGCACTCAGATGAGATTAGGACCCACCTTATCCCAATATGACTTCAGGTTAACTGGCAGCATTTCCAAAGACCCAGCTTTCCACTAGGTCGCATCCGCAGGTAAAGGGGTTATGACATCATAAAGACATCTTTCAGAGTTGACCCAATTCAAGCTGTCAGGAATTGAGCATCCTCAGCATTGATCCCTCTGATTTTAGGTCACTTGTGCCTGTCTTAAACACTAGACCATGAATGCTGTCATCGCTGTCACCATGCATCGCTCATCTGTGTCCCTCATCCTGGCTCAGGCCTGGCAAACACTGGAAATGAGATGATTACCATCCTCTGTTCTTGAAAGTCCTGTCTGCTCTGCATTTCTCCCATACCTGACACCGATGCCTCTACATTTTCTATTCTGGTTCCTTTAGTCTACCCACTAGGAGCAAGAATCCACAGGGACCTCTATATGTCTTACTAAACTTCTTTTCCCTAGAAAATCAACTCTGCTTCTGAGTGCTCACTCTCAGGCCTTGTTTCCCTCTTTATACACCAAACCCACTGCTGTCTAGTTGAACTCCACTCACAGCAACCCAATAGGAGAGTAGAACTGCCCCACGGTGTGTCCAAGGCTGTCAATCTGTATGGAAGCAAACTCTCTCCTCTTGCTCCCAGACAACTGCTAGTGGGATTGAATGGTCAGCTTTTCACTTACCAGGTGAGGACTTAGCCACTGCCCTACCAGGGCGTCCTCCCCTTCCACATAATTTCATTTACTGGAAAAACATGTATTGTTTGCTCAACCTTTATTTAATAACGATCTCTTGTTTCTGGGGACCTTGCTATCCCATGGAACAATGCATTTTCCTTTCATGGGTCCCCTAACTCGTTGCTCACTGCCCTGGCGACTCTGTATAGAACCAGTTAGATTGCTTTTACACTGTTCCTCCAACCCTGCCTTTTTATGTATGTTCTTCCGTAATCTCTCCGAAATCTATCTCTCCCCCCACCCCATGTTCATATCTAGGTGTATGATTTATTACTTGACCATATGTAAACTAAAGCTAGGTTAGTTAATGCAGCTTACCAACCAAGCCAGACACTTTGACAACAAACCAACTCCCACCCGAATCGATTCCGACTGGTGGCAACTCCATGTAGGTCAGAGCAGACTTTGCTGTGTGAGGTTTTCAGCGGCTGACTTTTCAGACCTTTCTTCTGAGGTGACCCTGGGGACTCCCCCTTTCTGTCAGCAGTCACGCTCCTCACCCATTGGCACTGCTCAAGGACGTCAAGGAGGGGTGCTACTAATAGTGTTACCCTCACAGCAAGTACTAACTAGGATTTTCACCCCTGGCTAATACATCTAGCCTCTCCAGCTATGAGCCGATGACTTGAATTTCTCCACCAGGGTCCACCACTTTGAATGTTTCCCTTATTATCTGATATTGCCACCTCATCCTCTTAGCCTTTTTTCCAACATCAATACATTCCCATTTCCCCCCACATCTTTAAACCCAACTTACACGACTTCTGGAGTGAATCAAAGTCGGCCTGATCCAAGGCCTTCGCTCCACCTGCTCTGAACCAGCAGTTCTCCGCTTTTGTTCTTTCTTCGCTCCCTCGTCTGTCTCACTTCTTGGTCCTCACCTGTGCGGCTCACCTCCCTTTCCTGGAGCCCAACTTCAACAGGAAGCCTGCCATAGTTGTGAAGATACAGGTGAGATAGCATCTTTATCCTTAGGCAAATGCTAACTTGGCCCGCGTTGATTTGCATTCCAGGTTGTTTGCAAGAAAGAGAAACAGCTGATGGTATTTGTCTGCATAACCTCTTTCACCTGCTCACCCAAAAGGAGCTTGAGACAGAAACCATGCCCTCTACATGTTTCAAACAGTGACACCTAGCACAAGGCATGGGTTGCTCTGAGCTGAAATCCTACTTCCTGGCACTTCACAGTAGGAGCCTTGGCTGCGTAGGGTTGGGCTGCTGAGCACAAGGTCAACAGTTGCAAACCACTCTGGGAAACTTACAGGGGCGGTTCTAGATCGTCCTACGGGTCACTGTGAGTCCGAAAGGAGTGTTGGCAGTGAGTTTGATTGTTAGTGGTTTTTTTGTTTGGGCACACCTAACAGCCACCGCGCTGACAACCACACCAGGTGCCTGGAAGGTTTTCAACCACCTCTTGCACCTTTGTGGCAACTTCCGCACATTTTAGAATCACGTTGCCCAGACGAGGCGCGCGCGCTGGGAGGTAGCAGAAACCTTGGCAGGGTCTGGTCTGGTCCTCGTAGCACTTGTCGATTCCCAAGTGGGTTAGGTGCTCCAAGCTGGGCCGTTCGGGAGCTGGGCGTCCGCTCCTGCGGGCAGCTTCCCACCTTCCCACCGAGCGGCTCCCTCTTCTGGCCAACGCCGGGCAGCGCGCGCAGCCCGCGAGGACAGGGGGACCGCCGCGCGGAGCGCGCCCCGGAGCCAGCGGGCCCACCTCCTGGCCGGACGCGGGCCGGACGAGCCGGAGCTGCGGGACGGCAGCCCTCGGTGGCCTCGTGGCTGCGCGCTGGGCCGCGATCGGCACGCTCTGCGGGTGGGAGAGGCGAGCTGGCTGCTCTTCCACTCAATCCTCACGTTGGGTTTGAAGCAGCCTTTGTGGGGCTCTCACTCTCCACGCGCCCGGTGCTCACCGTCCCTCCCGGCGACGCCCAGCCGCGGAACAATCCCTCCCTTTCTGCGGGGCGCCCGCCGCCCTGCCCGGCCGGCTCGGTATCGGGGCCGCGCCCCGCTCCCGGCCGCTCCGCACCAGGGAGCCCTGCCAAGCTGCAAGGGAAGGAGACGGCAGTTCAGGTCATTAGAAAGGGTTGCCAAAAAGGACTCCGAACACGAACAATTAATTTCGGCTGTCAAAACAGTTACTAGAGGAGGCCAGTTAGATTGCAGTTAGATTTGTTGCGCTCCCAGCAAACCCCAGGCTGTGTCAGTGATAAGAGATGGAACAGATTCTGGGGATGTTGGCGAGACCCTGTTACAACGTGGTTTAAGACCGCCTTCGGCTCTGCGATCAAATTGCCTGACGCGGATCCCAGCTTTGGCTGTTTCTGGCTGTCTCCTCAGGCACGTGATTTCACCTCTGTGAGCCTCACTTTGCTTATCTGCAAACTGGGGCGGTGCTGGGTGGTGCCGATCCCTCAGGTGCTCCGCTGCTCCGAACTGAAAGGCGGGGGATTTGAGTCCCCCCAGAGCCACCTAGGGAGCCCGGGTGCCCTCGTGGGTTGTATGCTAGGCTCCTCACCTCAAGGTGAGCCATTTGAAAGGGCCAGCCTCTCCTCAGGACACAGATGAGGTGTTTTTCTCCTGTACGGACTGACAGTCCCAGAGACCCACAGAGGCACTGCTACCCTGTCCTAGAGGGTTGCTACGAATCAGAATCTACTGTGTGGCAGTGATTTTGGAAACAGAAGCACCTCGAAAGAAAGGCCTGGCGCTCTACTTGTCACCAAACAGAAAACCGTGATTCCCACTCAAAACGACCCTGAAGGGCAGAAGAGGACCGTTTTTTCTCCTTATAGAGCAGGTGGTGGGTTTCAAACTGCTGACTTTGCAGTTCACAGCCTAACTCATAACCCACTGAGCCACCAGAGCTCTGCCAAAAAGCCAGCCACTGAAAATTCTATGAAGCACAATTCTCTGACGCACACAAGGGATGTTATGCATCCGATGGCGCCTCAGAAACTGGTATTAGACGCGCTGGGCATTCCATGGGGAAATTCTGGCCTTCTGGGCCGGATAAGCAGGTTCGATTCTCAACAGACTTATCTCCTATGAAACCATCTGGAGAGGCCTGCGTGTGGCTATGAGGGTGAACACATAAGAAAGGACTGGTTACCGACTTCCCCAAGCCAGCCAGGGAAATCTGTCCATCTCAACGATCCCATCCACCACCAGTCCGTGGGGAAGAGGCAGTCTGGCGCAGGGTTCATTTGAGGATACAGGGGATCAATATGAGTCAGGAGCCACTCGGTCGCAGATGGGGTGAAGTTGGTTCTGATTTTAGTCATACTCGGGGGACTTTCATGTGGCTATGATGTTGAAGGCCATGCCACCACTATTTCAAATCCCAGCAGGTTCACCCACAGTGGACAGGTTGCATGGGCACTTCCAGACCAAGACAGCCTAACACTGAGAGATCATGCAAAGCCTGTTGTATTGTAAATAACCCATCGATCGATCCATAGTGGCCGTCTTGGCAACTGGTAGTGGTAGCAATGTTGTTATCAGGTGCCATGAAATCCCACCTGACTCATAGCAGCCCAACCG
>NW_022103896.1:42824510-42828313 GCF_000313985.2 Echinops telfairi | reverse complement strand
CCCATTGTTGCAGCCATAGTGTCGGTCCTATCTTGTTGAGGGTCTTCCTCTTTTTCGCTGTCCTTCTGCGAAGCATGGTGTCCTTCTCCCGGGACTGGTCTCTCCTGATGACGTGGCCCAAGTATGTGAGGTGGAGTCTCGACATCCTTGCTTCTAAGGAGCATTCTGGCCAGACTTCTTCCAAGACGGGTTTGTTTGTTCTTTTGGCAGTCCGCGGTCCTTCCAATCATTCAAACGCATCGATTCTTCATTCTTCCTTAGTCATCGTCCGCCTTTCACAGGGTAGTAGCGCCGTACCAAACCTCCTGCTTCGCTCGGAAAAGATGAGGTCTAGTCATTGGTTTCCTCTTCCTGGATGATGAGTGCTTTGCCCAAGTTTCAGGGAGCCTTCGGAAGATCAGCTCCTTTGGGGCACATTTAACTGGTAAGCAGCAATTTATTGACTCAGTAAAAATGCTCCACATGAATGTAAAACCTCAAAAAGAAAAAGCGAGTGCGCGAGAGAGCTTTTTCTGTTGTTTTTCTCCCCTGGTGAGGCTGCAGTGTAGATGACACATACATAAGTAAAATGGAATTTGAAAAGCAAGAGGCAGAGTATTTTGAAAAATTAAGTTTCTTATAAATCTTGAAGAAAATGCATCTGTGTCAACACAGTAAAAGTAATATCCCAGCCTACTGGTTTTCCTCTTCTAGCTCGGGGAAAAGGCAAGCGCATTAACCCTTCCACTGCTGCTTCACCAAGCCACTGCCATGGAGCCCATTCTGACTGATAGGGACCCAACGGGCCAGGGGAAAACCGCCCCTGAGGGTTTCCAAGACTCTACCTCTTTACAGGAGGAGAATGCCTCCTCTTTTTCCTGTGGAGCAGCTGATGGTTTCAAACTGCCAACTTCAAGGTTAGTGGCCCAACAAAAATCAAAACTGCTAACCAAAGGGCTGACAGATCAAACTTACCAACTGCTCCTGGAGAGAAAGGCCTGTGACCTACTTCCGTAAAGGTGACAGCCCAGAAAACTCTATCTGGCATTTCTACTCTTTCACATAGCAGCTCGATCCATCTTCTCCATGGCACCTAACAAGTGCTCATTAAAACAACCAAACCCAAACCTCGCTGCTCTGGAGCCCAATGTGACCCCCTGTGACCTGCGGGGTACAGTAGAACTGCCCAGAGGGTTCCCAAGGCTGCCGGTCTTTAAGAAAGCAGCAAAACTCCTCTTGCTTCCCAGGAGAAACTGGTGGTTTTGAACTGTTAACCTTGTGGTTAGCAATCCAACTCATAATCCACTGTACCACTAGAGCTCTGTTAGGGAACATAAATGAGCACCCACCCTCTTTTCCCATGGACATGAGCTTTCTTCTCTTAGAGGGTCAAAGTTTTCCAAATAGTGAAACTAGGTATCTTAAAAGTATACTGTACAAAAACAATATTATTAGAGATCTTCATAATTGAGAAAAGTAGGCACTTTTTCGGCTTTGAGTTTTTTAAATAGTTTACAACAAATTAAAATCCAGCTAGGTTTGCTAAGTGAGATTAATAAGATGTGTATCAAAACTCTGATTCACCAAAAGCTTAGTTCCTGTTAGGTAAAGAAAAAATGTTTTTGCCACCGCATACTGCACGCTCAATGACAAACCATCTTAACAATGTGAGACATTGTGTCAGTCTGGTAGACTAGAGAAACAAATTCATAGAGACTCATATGTGTATAAGAGAGAGTTTTATATAAAGGGTAATTGTACATTAAGAAAGTATCCCAACGCAGTCCAGTCTAAGCCCATAAGTCTGATATTAGACCATATGTCCGATACCAATCTATAAAGTCCTCTTCAGACTCATGAAGCACATGCAATGATGCCGAATGCAGGACGATCACAGGCCAGTGGGTAGAAAGGTTTTGGATCCAGTGGTGTTGTAAGCATCTCAGCGCTGGCCGGGGTCTCCATGTGGCTTCTCCAGCTTCAGAGGTCAGGTTGCATCAGGGTAGGTCCATGTGGCTCCTCCAGCTCCAGGCGCTAGCGTAGTTCCTTATGTCTTGTCAGTAGAGCATTGTCTCGGAGAGAGCAGAGAGAGAGAATGTCTCCTGCCTCCAGGAAGGAAAATCAGCAGTTCCCAGAATTCTCAGGAGAAGGCCATGTCCACACAGAGGTCTCATTGACTATCTCTCCTACACTCTTAATCTTCAAAATGACACCAGATTAGGTAACTACCACCGACATTAACCACAAACTTAGAGTAATGCTACTTATAGGTAAAGAAGATTCATGTTCTCCTCTTTGGTCTATTGCTCAACTCTCCAAAAACATGTTGTATTGTAATGATGTTAGCAAGCCTTCCCTTTTTGTGCTTTAATCTGCATTCTTAGTGCCAAACACAGTGCCTGAATAATGGTGGTGGTTGTGGTTAGGTGCCACCAAGTCAGTTCTAACTCATAGTGACCCCCACCGCCCTGTGATCTCCCTGCTTCAACCTTCTGCATCACCAGCATGTGGCTCTGGGAGGGACTGAAGAGGGACTCATGAACTGACAGCAGACTTCTGGACTTGAGTTGGACTGGGCCAGAATGCCTTCTTGTTATAGAAATACTTCTTGATAGAAAGCTTTCTTGTACAGGGATGAGTGTCACTGGATTTGTTTCTCTAGACAGCCCCACCTAATGACCACCTGCTGGGAGGAGGCCTTCCAAAATATGTCCAACGTCCAACAGATGAAGTCTCACCATCCAGATTTCTGAGGACTGTGATGACTGTGCTTCTTCCAAGGCAGCTTTGTTTGTGCCCTGACCACGCATGGTCTAGTCAATATTGTTTACCATAATTCAAAGGCATCGATTGATCCTTCTCTAATTGTCTTTATTCATTGTCCAGCTCTCTCATGTATGTGAGGTGATTGGAAATACCATGGTTTGAGCTAGGTGCACCTTAGTCTTCAAAATGACATCTTTCTTTTTAATGCTGTAACACTTTAAATATGGCAAATGCTACATGTGAAAAGAATATATTCTTAACTAGTAAATGAAGGGGTGATGTTTCTTAGCAAGCTGATTTGAACCGCTATTTCTGGTACCAGTCAAAAAATCAGTGGGGCTTTCAAACACCTATCCAAAGATAATATGATTAGCATAATAAATAACCAAGTTCTTTCTATTTACTAGAATATATTTGTTAAGCTTGAAAAATATGTGAAACAAGGATGAATGTGTATGTGACTGTATGTATAATTACACCTTCATGTAATTGAAATGCTTTGGATCACACAGATACTCAAAAGATGTCATATTACTTAGCTCTATGATCTCTGAAATTCCTCCTCTCTGCCTACCACTCCTATCCCTAGAGAGCCTGAATTAACTTCCAAAAGCACAAGGTTCAGAAGAAACACTTTGAAATGTAGTACCTCTTTGGGAGCGGGGCATAGCTCTTGGGATTGGCTTTCTGGTTTAGAAAGACTAGAATCACAGTCTTATGGAACATCTTGGCATTTGTCATAATATAGTGTGCCTTTCATCCATATCTGGTGTCTAGGGTCTTAAAAGCTTGTGAATAGTCATCAAAGATGAAGCTACTGGAGTAAAAGTGAAAGAACAAAGCAGCCTACTGGGCAGATCGTCTTACACAAACCATAGCCTCATGTACCCTGAGACCAGAAGACTGAGATGATGCCTGGGTGCCACCACCAACGGTTCTCATCAAGGTCACAGCAGATGGACCCTGATAGAATGGGAGAAGAATATGGAACAGAACCTCAATTTTTTTTTTAAATCCACAGTCACTAGACTAGTTGAGACTGGAGGACTTCCTGACAC
>NW_022103896.1:42815099-42823195 GCF_000313985.2 Echinops telfairi | reverse complement strand
GATTTTTTGTTCTGATGATGCCTTACACCTGATCCCTTCGACACCTCGTGGTTGCATAGGCTGGTGTGCTTTTTCCATGTGGGCTTTGTTGCTTCAAGACAGTCATTCTTTATGGGAATAGAAAGAAAGCCTCATCTTTCTCCCAAGAAGAGGCTAGTGGTTTCGAACTGCCAACCTTGTGGATAGCAGCCCAACATGTAACCCACGATGCCTCCGGGACTCCTCCAACAGAGGATAGCAACTTGCCAATCAGACTTTTCAGATACAAACTTGAGTCAAGAGGTTGTCAGTTCCACTCACACACTTGTTCTCAGTAACATCTGGAAAAGCCTGCCTCTACTCACAGGTGCCATTAATATACAGTATGTTTTAAATTGTCTCCTATTCAAAGCAACCCTATTTTAATCCTAGGGTATCTGGGATTTGGAGAAGGGTTCCCATTACACCTGATTGACACAGCTACAAATGTTAGACCTCCTCCCCACCCCTTAATCACTGGCCCTATTCCTCCTGCCTCATCAACAATTGGTGAGGGTGAAGCGGTGGGCCTAATCTTTCAGGGCATTTATCATTTGGAAAGTATGGGGATAACTGTCAGCCAGAACTTATGTCAAGGGAGCACTGGTGATTCGAAGCAGAATTCTCCCCTTCCATGAGGGAGACCTGGGTTCAATTCCCACCAAAGGCATCCCACGCACAGCCACCACCTATACGTCCGTTGCAGCAATCCTCCGAACCACAGTGGACATCCATGGGGATGATGCAGGACCCTACCCTCTGGTTCAGTTGTCCCTAGGGTGACCTGAGTCAGGGGCTGACCGAAAGGCAGCTAACACCAACACGGTTGAAGGAGCAGCCTGCCTTTGGGAGTCTGGAAAATTGTGGAGGTTTGGTTTCAATTTTGAACTTCCTTTGTCCCCAACTTTAACTGTAGTTTCCCACAGCCTGGGGCTTTGTGTTGGTTGGTTTCTTGTTTTTTGCATTGCCCTCTAATGCATTGTGACTCATCATGAACAACCCTAAAGGGCCACGTCGAACTGCCCCGTGGGTTTCTGAGGCGACACATTTTTATGGGAGCAGAAAGCTTCATGTTCTCCCCCAGAGTTGTTGCTTGTCTTGAACTGCTCACCTTGCAGTTAGTAGCTCCACGGAGAACCCACTGCGCCACCAGGGCTCCGCACAGCCTTGCAGAGGACCTGCCAAGCAATGGAACTCGCCCAGTCACTGCTGCATGAAAGAGGAGTTGATGATGTGCTCTGGATTCTGCCAGATTAAAATCTGGATTTCTTCACGTCCCTCGAGCAAATGATTTAAATTCTCTAAGCCTCGGTGCTATCATTTGCCAACACCACCAACCAAATCTATTTATTGCCGTCAATTCAATTCCAACTCAGAGCAACTTGGCAAGACAGAGTAGGACCACAGCCGAGAACTCCAGTGGCAGAATGGGCTCCGGCCATTCATCTCTGAACCCACCAGCTGCCCCAAAGAGGAACAACAAGAGTTTCTGTGACCAGAACAATTGACAGTCTCAGAAATTCACAAAGACAATTCTCCTCTGTCCTATGGGGTCACCGGAAGTAAAAATCAGCAAGGAGTTTGGGTTTGTTTGTTTGTTTGTTTTCCTTTTGGTAACTGTTGTTGTTTTTTAATCTTCTTATTGGGAGCTCTTACAGATATCATAACATTCCATAGTTCATGAACAGCCATATCTTTCTCTCCTAGTCTGCTGGTGGGTTCAAATTCCAACCTTTTGGTTAGCAGCTGAGAGTTTTAACCACTGCATCACGATGGTCCTTGGCATTTGTAAAGCAGGGTCCAAATGACTAGAGTGAATATAAAGTCCTAGTAGGATAATAATGATCATGACAGTATGTTCCCGTGAATTCCTCCAAGGTTATTCATGTTTGCATCAGTGCGTCTTTTGTGTTCTTACTATAGAACCGGACAAGACCAAAGAGATGTTGAATTTCTGTGAGATAACATTTTAATATTTGTAAAAGTCATAGAACTTCCTGACAAGAATACAGAGGTGGCGGTTGGGGGCAGTGGCAGGGAACCCATTAGCCTACCAGAATTGAATGGTTGGAAGAGGTTATGGAAGAATTATGTAATGGCAGAATCATTCTATTTTGTAAAATGACAGGAAAGTATTTTGGATGGCATGTTCTAGGAGGGTGAAGTCACTGTGGAATTGAAATAAGCAGTGGATAAAGCTATCCACAATCTTAATCGAGGAGGAGCATATCTTAGGGCTCCCTGGTGGTAGGGTGGTTATCAGTTGGGCTGCTAACCACAATGTTTTGATATAATATGTCAAAAAATGTTTTTAAACTCGCTGCCACTGAGTCAATTCTGACTCATAGTGACCCCGTAGGACAGGGTAGAATTGGTCCTGTTTCCAAGACTGTAACTCTTTAAGAGAATAGAAAGCCTCGTCTTTCTCCCTTGAAGCAGCTGATGGTTTTGAACTGCTGACCTTACAGTTAGCAGCCCCAACTCATAACCAGTATGTCACCGGGGCTCCTTTTGAACTGGTTTAACATACTGAGCATTAGTCGTAAAACTGGTCATCGTTTCTCCGAAGAAACACCAAAAGGCACACCTTGACAAGTATCTCTCTCAGTCCTTGTATCATTTGGGCTCAGCTCACACAGAACTCTCCCAAAAAAGCATGTGACTGGAGTGTTGGGCCTTCTCCTATAGTATCTGATGTTTTTTGCATCACTCACAAGAAGTCTGAGTTAACCAAGATTTTCTCCTTAAAATGCAAATGCCTGGAGGAAGGTTAGGAGCTGGGCAATATTTCCATCTTTAAATAATTCAAGGAGATTGTGGCTCTCTGAAGACTTGAGTTAGGGAAACAGCACTTCTTGGGGGGGAGGAAAGAATCTTTGGAAATCAAAATATCTATGGAACCTAAGGAAAGCCCTGGACGGAGGCCCTCGGGTACAGGGCTAGAAGTTCTCTGGGCAGTTGAGGGTACAAGGAATAGGTTAGGTGCGAAAAGGGAAAAGTAAGGACAGTTAAAGAATTCTCAACTATTTCAGGGAAAGATCTTCCACCTAGGAGAAGAATAAAAAGCTTTTTCACTTCCCCTGATGATCTCTTCCCCAAACGCACGAGTCAATGCTGCTTCGGTTCATAAGTGCCATTTGGGTAAAATTAAGCTTCTGCAAAATGACCTGGGGACTCAAATGAGCATTATTTCTATGAGGAAATGTTTCTCCCACTTACAACTGGGCTCTTGAAGCATAGCCTATTTATAAACTGATCATTATTTTTATTATCGAAACTTATCCAAGGTAGTGAAAAAAAACACACCCAAGGTAGTCCCGGCAAACATCAGAGAAGCTACTAACACCCAGCAATGACCTCAAATATTGCTTTCCCAAAGCTAAGACCCTACTGAGTTTTGCCACACAGATTTTAGATGTGCCTTGGCACCTCAGTGGTCAAGGAGACCTAGTGGAGCAGTGCTTTAAGCATTGGGCTGCTAACAGAAAGGTCATGGATTCTAATCCACCACCTCCTTTGTGGGAGAAAGATGAGGCAGTCTGCTTCTATAAAGACTTAGTTTTTAGCAGTTTGTGAAGCACAGGAGTGGATGTACACAGATAGTAACTGATGCAAGGGTTTATAGAGGATGTAAAGGCACAGGAGTGGATGTACACAGATAGTAACTGATGCAAGGGTTTATAGAGGATGTAAAGGCATAGGAGTGGATGTACACAGATAGTAACTGATGCAAGGGTTTATAGAGGATGTAAAGGGGAGGAGGAGGAGATTTCAGGAGTAAACAATGAAGGTGGGAGGGGAGTGAGCACTAGAACTGAAGGTGATTTAATCATGGGGTGGGGGGAAATGTTCTGAAATTGATTGTGGTAATGATTGTACAATTCTTCATGTGACTGAAATATTGAATTATATGATATGTGGATTAAGTACCAATAAAACTGTTTTTTTTTTTAAAAAGACAATATCATTAGTCTACAAGACCATTAAAAATTTTTTTAAAAAAACAGTTTCATAGACCTGTAAGGTAGTCCTAGTCTGCCCTAAAGGATTGCTGAGCATCAGAATCAACTTGCTGGCAGTGGGCTGGGGCTTGTAAGTTAGCCCAGGGTTCACACTCCACAGAGTCCAATAGAACTATCGGTCAGGCCAGGGAACCTGCAGCAGCTCCTCCTCCATCAGCTGGCTGCTCCCACTAACTGGGGTTGGCTGCAAATTTCCCACATGGGCCTTCATGGACCAATTAGAGAGTAGGCTGGTTACCTGGGGGGCGGTATTGTATCCCTACAGAGGCAGTTCAGAAGAAAAGCCTGGTGATCAACTTCCAAAAGATGATTCACTACCACTGAACCCTGCAGAGCAGAGTCCTATTCTGAAACTCGCAAGGTGATCACGAGTTCCAGTCGACTGGTTCCCGGTGGTGTATGGCAGTGAACTCTGCAGGCTAAGGAGCAAGGTGCACATCCGTAAGTACCCTCTCTGACTGAAGGACCTCAGCACGCCACTGAAACACTGACTCTCGCTTTTCTCATCTGTAAAATGGGGACATTTTAGAGAGGCATCATGAGAGAACACAGTTTGCAACCACCAAGGGACAAAGACAGGGTTTTCAATTCCTGTTAACAATGACAGTCTTGGAAACTCCCAGGGGAAGTTCCACCCTGTCCTGTAAGGGTGCTTGCTATGAGGCAGCATGGACTCGATGGCAGTGAATTTGAGTTTTGAGGGTTTTGTTGAATGAATATCAATGACCTAGTGAGTACTCAAGTCTTACCTTCTACCATCCAATTTGTGACAAGCAAACAAATGTTTAAACCACCACCATCCCCAGCTTCCAGTGCTTTTCAAATGTAAACCGTGATGATCAACGTCTTGGTTGATTTAGGTATCTCATTGCTTCCTTTGTGCAACCTTCAAGAGACTAAGAACTTTTCCATTTCTCACTGGGGCTGCTCGTAGGATACGTTCCCCAGGCTGGCGAATGACGATGTCATAAAAGAGTATGGAAGAGTTACAACAGAAATGTGCAGCGTTCTACAAGATGGATTTAAAAATAATCAGGGCCTTTCCAGACAACCAGCCCCATATTGGAACAAAATCCCTCCTTGAGAAACAATAATTCCTTGAGAAAGTGATTTTTTTTTTCTAAATAGCTGCCATATCAACCAGGCCAAGTTACTAGGAAAGGGAAAAGGGGGGTGGGGGGAGTGAGTTTAATAACACAGTATTGGATTATCATCTAGGAATGATGTACTGTTTAAAAACAAAAAGGTTTTGAATATGAATTCACCTCTGGTAACTTTAATGATGCAAAATAGTTGTATTATAGTGAGGTAGACAGGTTTTTTTTTCCTTAAAAAAAACAAAAACAACTCTCCATTTGACAGAATTAAAATTTTGTAATAATATTTAAGGAAACGATAACATTATGAGAGAAGGAAACATCTGATTCATGCTTGATTTTGTACAACTCGAATATAAACTTTTAAAATATTAGAAACTCTAACGTTTGAGTGCATATAACGTTTTTTGTACAGTAAGATGAATTGCATGCTGTCCGCTTCCTTGCACTTCCAGTCACCTTAAATAAACAAATATATACACCTTTTAACAGGACAACAGTGCATCCAAAGCAAATGTGCATTTTAAATTATTTCTCCTGGCCAAGTCTTTTTTCTTAGTTAGCATTTTATATTAGCATTCACTAGCATTCCCACCCTTTCTCCGAAACAAACTGGCAACAGGTATGTGGACTGAGAGAGCGTAAAACCCCAAAGGGAAAACGTTCCTTTTTGTTGGATGGTTGGTGCAAGCTCCCCTGACTTGTACCACTTCATGCCCAAAAGATGAGCCATTCACGCAGATCCCCACAGAAGCAAGGTTTGAGAATAACACTGGTGCAGGTTGGGGTAAAGTTCATGGTTTTGATCATCTGGGAATGGGTATTTTGGTGGGGCTGTCTGCCCGTCCTCTCTCCGGTTTCCCTTGCAGAAGATGACCATCTCTCCTCCCCTCCCCCCTTGGTCTCCTTATCTAGAGCTCCCTGGGAGGCTGGAGGGGTTGGCACTGACCAGCTCACCTAAAAGTTGACAGTCCACCTGCCCAACCCCACCCCCCCCCACCCCCCAGCCCAATTGGGACTGTGAAAGGAAGGCCTGGCTACTGGCCTCCACAAAGATGACACCCAAGGAAACCCTAGGGAGCAGTTCTGCTGGGTCACCCTGAGTGTCGCCTGTCTCAGAATCAACTCCAAGACAACAGGTTTGGGTTCCCAGCCCTCTCCCCAGGCACAGCCAACCACCATCCCCCTTTCTTTAAGGCCCAGTCCCCATCTCCCACCCCAAGCTCAATGTAACACTTTGCTCTTTTCACAGTTTTTCATTACTAGGTTTTAAAAACATTGCTTAACTGGTAATTACAATCTGAAACAATTCTTTTGGGGAAGCCCTGGGCTATTTCTGGCTGGTAATCTTTCAGGAATGTCAGAGGGGAGGGACAAGAGATGTTAAAGAAACTTCAGAGACAGGCCCTTGGGTCTGCTTTCATCCTTCCCTTCCCTGCTCCTGGCCCGGCCTGATCCCTGGAGTCCTACCCCCCAGCCCCCCTCCAACCTGACCCTCTCTCCTTTGGTCCTCCCCCACCCCACCCCCCAACCTCCTCTGCACCTCTGACCTTAGTTAGATTGCCAACCACATCCAGGCCTTACTATTTTCAAAATGGGGGAATCCTTGCCTTCCTCTTACAACAGGATGGCTGGGTCTTTGGCAAATTCTGGTTTGGGTTGGTGGGTATCCATTAGAAACAGACATCATAAAGGGTTTTTTCACTGGGTTACCTCCTACCTGGGCACATTAACCTCAGTGTCAGCCCCTGTGTGAGGCAGGTCTTCTGGTTTCTCATTATCCTTCAGGGGGGTCCCATTTAGTCTAATTCTTATCATTCCATCCATACCAGCTCCCCTTTCCCCACCATCAGAGGGGAAAACAAAAAAAGAAAACGCAACCACAGAGGTGGCATCTACCCATCCCTCTCAGCCCTCTAAAGTTCCCAGGAGTCCTATGAGGGTCTCCAGTACTGGGAAAGGCCAAGCAGAGCTGGGACAGTCGCTAGAGTGCACTCAGGGGTAGTACACTTGAGGCCACCTCTCTGGAAGCGTTCCTAAAGGCAGGGGCTGGCTATTCTAATTCCCTTTCCAAAATCCCTGTGGGAACCCTTTCTACTTGGAAGATCACCAGACATGGCCAGAAAGACAGCGCCTTCTTTACACAGGTGGAAAACAACACCCCGCAAGGTGTGGTCAAAGGTGATCCTTCCTCCTACATTGTTTCTCTTTGCCAACGATTTTTCCAACTACAGAATCCGGTGCAATAAGGGTGAAAAACCCAGGCATAGGACGTCATTCCCCCACCTCCTCTCAAAGCCTGTGAAACACACAGGGAAACCCAAAGCCATAAAAATGAAGAAGACAAAAGAAAAAGAAAGAACGATGAAATCCTCCTTGGCTTGTTTTTCCAGGCCGGGCAGGCAAAGTGTGAAAATCCCTATAGAGCCCTCTGGGCTGGCAGATGGCCGGATCTGGGCGGGCTGTGCTGAGCTCCCTCCTCTCCCACCCACCCCACGCGTCCAAGTTGTCCTCCCCCCACTCTCAGCTCCTCCTCCACCACCTCTCCTGGCTCAGCAGTCCGGCTTCCCCAGCGGTGGCCACCGCGGCGGGAAAGGCGCCGCTACCTGCAGCCGCAGGACTCCACCACCATATCCTCGTACTGCTTGTAGACCACGTTATTGCCGGAGTCGATGTACAGGATGCTGATGGGAGTCAATTTGGTGGGCACGCAGCAGCTGGGCGGGGTGGCGCCAGGGGCCAAGGAGTTCATCAGCGTCTGGATGATGGCGTGGTTGGTGGGCTCCAGGTGCGAGCGCAGCGGGAACTCGCACATGCCCTCGCAGTGGTACGCCTCGTACTCCAGGGGCGCGATAATCCAGTCGTCCCAGCCCAGCTCCTTGAAGTTCACGTGCAGGGCCTTCTTGCCGCAGCGCAGCTTCGACTTCTTGCCGTGCCGCTTGCCGTGGCGGCTCGCAAA
>NW_022103896.1:42787062-42814824 GCF_000313985.2 Echinops telfairi | reverse complement strand
GGCGCCGACGCGATCGCCTCGGTCTCCGGGGCGCCCGGCTCGCCCCACGCGGCCCGCAGCTCCAAGCACAGCTGCTTCCGGGGCTGGTGGCGCAGGGCGGGCCACACGTCGAAGACCTCCCAGCCGGCCGGGGGCGTCCCCTGGGGGTCCAGGGCCCGCGCGTCCAGCCGCAGGGGCGAGTGGCAGGCGAAGAGCTGCACCTGGAGCGGCCGGGCCCGCGGCCCCCGGGGCCCTGCGGGCGCCTGGCGAAAGAGCCGCAGCTCCGCGCCCACCAGCTCTTCTTTGTCTGAGAGGGTGGACACATCAAACAAATACTTCTGTCTCCGGAGAGGAGTGTGCGAGAGATCGTCTGCGAGATAAAAAATAATTACAGTCAGTTTCACTTAAGGGAGAAACCAGCCCAGTGCTTGGCGGCCGGGCCCCCGGGAGGGAGGGAAAGGGCGGGGAGCAGGCAGGCTGAGGAGGTCAGGCTGACCAGCCCCGAGGCCGACCACCCCCAGGCTCCCCACGGCGCAGGGCGGGCGCGCATCAGGGCCTGCCCCCTCCCCATGCCCAGCTCTGGCCGCCCAGGGCGGAAGTCGGTGGCCACTGGAGTGGCTGGAGAGGTGGCGGCCTCCCGGGTTTCCCTTCGGAAGCTGTTTAACCACGAGGGTGACCTTTGTGGTGGAGAGCCTAGGCCTGCATCCCCGAGTCTTGCTCTGGGCTGACTCCTCATCTTTCACGTCTCAGTTCAAACTTCACCTCCTCTGCGTGGCCCTCCCATCCCATCCCCCCCAACACCTCCCCCTCCACCCACCTATCCAAAGTAGCCTCTTGCGCACAGACACTATCGCAAGGCTCTGGTTGATTATCTTCCCAGCACTTGGCTTTATCTATAATTACCTCCTTTATATGTGTCTCCTTAGTGCGCTGTCTTTCCAAACAACACCCCACTCCTGCCTACCCCACAGGAGCTGGAAGGATGTCCACATCCATCTCCCATCTGTTCACCACAGTGCAAAGGCCCAGGCGAGACCTAGAGCCCACGCCAGGAACAAGGGAGAAAATAAGAGCCAGCGAGTCCCAATCATAGCTGAACATTAGAATCATCTGGGGAATTTACAACTCCCAAAGCCAAGACTTGGCCCGAGACCAGTGGAATCAATATCGGAGGATAGGGCTTTGGCATTGGGCTTTCTGCTAGCCTTTTTCCCTCTCCCTCTCCTTTAAACTCTAATTCCAAGATGATTTAAAGATGCAGTCCTAGTTTAAACCCAGTGGTCTGAAGACATCCGTGCTACGATCAGGCTGTTTTCTTGGGGCATTCAGGTTGAACCGAAGGCAGACAGAATGAGGGCTACCAAGTGTGTCTTTTTTTTTTTCCTTCTATTTTTAAAAGATTCTTAGAACCAACCATTGGACAACAAAACAGAAAATCAAGGTGGTTTGCAGAAGTCTACAGGTGGCACATGAGCACCTCTCCACCAAGATGATCCAGAAGAGAGAGAGCTTAACCCCAGAGGCTTCGAGGCACACCACCCACCCACCCCACCCCATGACTCCACAGTCCCTCCCCTCCCCAGACCCAATATGAAATCCTCCTGTTATTGCCATTAATCCTGAGATTCGTCTTTTATTATTATCATTATTATTATTATTGCAAGTGGGGTTTTGAAGCACTGGGCAGAGAGTCTTTTAAAATCCAAGGTGAATTCTTCCGGACCAAGGCAAAACCGGACTTCTTTTTTGATACATTTGTGCATGAATCCAACCCCACTTCAATGTGCAAGGCGGAAAAGCCAACCAGATTTTCCCAGGCTGCTTTCCCATAAAATATTTACAACCCAGCAAATATAAAAATCCCCAAAGCCCCCAGCTTTCCCCAGAAGCTAGTAAAATTTGGGTCGATTTCAATAATAAAAGTGTCACTGGGCTCAGGGTTCCGACCTTAGCCTCTACCTATCCAGATGCAGCCTCAAGCCGCAGGGTCTGGGGCCTCAGCCACACGCGGTTCCCTCTGGGCTGACCACAGGGCTGGCTGCCCGGTCCTCACACACAAGCCCTGGCCTGAGATGGAGCAGTGGAAAGGGTTAGAGGTGAAAAAGGGGAAGGCTGCTGGCAGCAGTTGATTTATGGATGAGAAACCCTTCAAACCGGTCAGGGTCATCTTAAAACCAGGGAGAAGGCAGAGTACCCTGTCCACTCTTTTCAGGAGTCCTGGTGGCGCAGTGGGCTACCAGTTGAGCTGTTAACCACAAGTTCAGCAATTGCTCCATGGGAAAAAGATAAGGCTTCTATAAATATTTAGAAGCCCAAATAGAGCAGTTCTACTCTGTCCCAGAGGACCCCTAAGAGTCAGAATCAACTCGGTGACAGTGAGTGACTGAGTGAGTTGGACTCCCTTGAAGAAGCCCCTATCTGAGAACCCTCAGCCACTGCCCGTCTCGGATCTGTGGCCTTAGGCTTCCCTTCAAGCTGTTTGCATCTGTCTCCCCAGACTAGCAGTTTAATGACCAAGACAAACCGAAGCCCTCACGCAACACAAGGTCAGTAATTCATAACCATCAGCCACCCTCCCTGAAAGAGCTACAGTCTTGGAAACTCAGAGGCAGCGTTCTACCCTGTTTTCCAGGGTTGCTGTCAGTCCACATCAGCAACTTGGTGGCACTGAGTTTTGAGTTTGGAAGCCATCACGTGCTGCAGTAACTAAATGTTTACAGTGACTACCATATTGTTAATCCTTACTTTATGCACGAACTCAGTTCTGGAATGTAGGTGCTCATAGTGTTCCCATTTGGCAAAGGAGAACAGCAAAGCTGCCGGAGATTAAGTCAGTTACTCAAAGTTAGACAGCTAGTAAAAGAGGCTTAGATCCATACGGGGCTATTTAATCCTAATCCCCAACAGCGCCTTCACTGCCGCCACAGTAGTCCAGGTCTTGGAGTCTAACAACCAAGAGTGGCCGAGGTAGCAGGGAGGGGGAAATACTGGCCAGACCGAATTTTTAGGGTTGACAGGTCTTTGAGGAGAAAGATGAGGCATCCTATTCCTGTAGTGTGTGTCTCAGAAACCCACAGTGCACAGGGAAAACCCACAGTTCTACTCTGCCCTTAGGGTCGCTCCAAGTTGGAACCAACTCAAAGGCATGGATGAGTCTGTTTGTTGTTTTGAAAGGTCTGTGGGTGATGCAGATAGTCTACTCTGACTGCTAATCAAAAGGTTGGCGGTTCAAACCCACTTAGGGGCACCATGAAAGAAAGGAAAGATCCAGACAAGCAAACCCTATGTACTTCTACTCTGTGACAACATGGGTCACCATGAGTCAGAATCAACTTGAAGACAATGGGCTTGTTTGGTGGTTTTAAAATAAAATTGGGGGGGAGTGTCCCCTAGGGAACCGTTTACATGTCTGCTTTTAAAAACCTTGACATAGAGTCACTGGCTGCAGAGCATTTAGGCAGGTGTCAAGAATAATGATCACCTTCTCTCCCATGGAATACGGGGAGGTTTTTGCTTTCATTCTTTTTTTAAAATTCGAGCCAATAAAAGGCTGCTCTCCATGGCTGAGGCACATTTCTGTCACCCTCATGGTGGTCATCAGGAGCTCTACTAATCCCTGGACCTCTGATGGTCTTTCTGCCAAAACCACCCTTCTCATTGCTTGGTTCCAGAGCTAGAGTGCAGATGGGAACTTCAGCCTGCAGCTGGGGCTTCTCTTCCTTTCCCCAGCTCCATTCCACACTGGTCTATTCTGCTTGCTGGGAGACAGCCCAGTCCACAGGTCCAGGCTTCCTAGGAGCGTGTCCATCAGTGGTGTTGTCATGTCTTGGGAGGGCAGATTCATTGAAGAAGGTACATATGCCCAGGAAGAGGACTTAGGGCTATTTGGGCAAGAACTCTGTGACACCCTGCCCCTCACCCCCCACCCCTCCTACCTGAGTCCTAGACTGTGGGAGTAGCAGCTCGCAAGACCACTAAACCTGCCAGTGGCTATCAGTAGATTCAGCCCCTCAGGTATCAGAATTGTCCAAAAAAGGTACTCCTGCAGCATCAGCACCACAAAGGAACTTGCTGGAAATGCAAATCTTGCTCCACCCCCAGTGCTGGGGCAGGGCCCATGATTTGCATTTTTCATTTGTTCGCAGGTGAGGCGGATTGTGCTGAGGTAAGGCAGTCGGACATTGTGAGCCTCGGGTCTAGAAGAGGGGTGCAGGTTCTGACTGGACTTGTCTCTAGGCCTTCCTGGATTCCTTAGTGGGGAGGGATAAACTGGATCCTCCAAAGTCCAGGGCCCCAGGGCTGGGTCTGAGGCAGAACTGACTAGAGCCAAGTCACTCCCTTCCAGCCCCCTATCCACTCCTTGCAGCCACCGCGCAGCACACCCCTTGATCTTTTCAGCCAAGTGTCCTCTCACTGGGCCCCCAGAACCCTCAGCCCCTAACCAGCGGGTCCCTGAAGGTGGCTGCGCTGTGCTGCTCCTGGGCCCACATTCTCCACCTGCCTGGGCCTGCTCAGCAGCCCAGCCTTAGAGAAATCGCCCTGGGCAAGCAGCCTCCCCAGAAAGTGCACACGCCGCCACGCACCAGGACACAGCTCCCCCCTTCCAGCCCTCCAAACACACACGTGCTCTGCCTGCTGACCAGGCAGCAAGAGGCCGCGCCCAGCTCCCCCACGGAGCCCACTCCCCTGCATGCTCATCACATCCTCCATAAAAGAGAGCCGTGGCCATCAAGTCACCCTCCCTTCCAGCTCTTCCGTCGCAAACAAGCACTTTTCATTTCCAGATCTCACTGGGGCCCTTTCCTACACTCCCTGGCTCCACCCAGAGCCGCAGTCCTCGCATTGAAATTGATCAGTGACGCCCCAGGAGGGCTGGGCTGTTGGCTTTTCATTTGCATCCACCTGACTTGCAGGGGGGGCTGCCTTCACACCCAGTTAACTGTGTTGGTTGAGTGCTAAGACCTATAATTCATCCCAGTTAGAGTTCCTCCATGTGCGCTTATTCACTTTCCCTGGTGGGCGGGTCAAAAAGGAAAGGGTGAGGAGACAAGTCCTCCCTCCGATCTGAAGAAAGAGTCATCCTCTTCTGAGTTAAGTGAAAGCCAGGTTGGAAAAGGTCTGAGTGCAGCTCACCGCTGTGCTTCCGCTGTGTGGTTTCTCTCGCTGTTGTGACCTGTCCTGGGCCCAGTCGATCTTTCTCCTCGCAGGAAGTCCATGTGACAGCACAGAAGTGCCTCCGTGGGGTTTTCTAAGGTTTAGCCATACTGTTGTGCCACTAGGGTTCCTTGTGTTTGTTTGCTTGTTTAGGGGGAAACACGTAGGTAGGGGAACGAGGAAAAGAACGGAACACTTGCGAGGTAGGTGATAGTAGCCCATTTTAAAGCTGAGGAACGTGCCTTAGAAAGCTAAAAGCATCGGTCCACGAGCCGGGTGCGCGGCTGCAGGAAGCCAAGAAGCGAGCCGCAGCGGCTGCAGAAGTGACGCCTTTTCAGGGCACCACAGAACTGGCGGGCACCTCCCACGAAGGCGGCCAGGGGCCTGACCGTGCACCTGCAGGACATTCGCCTCCTGGCCCACGGGGGGAGGGGGGGTTGCGGGGATCGGGGGTACGACGCCTTCTCCAGGGAGCGGGTGCTGGGACCACCCTGGATCGGGGTTTCTAAACACCGGCCACTTCGTTCGGGATGCGATGGACTCAGGATCCCATTCTCCCCAAACAAGTGGGCAGTTTGAGCCCCTCCAGAGGGTCGTCATCCCCCCGCCCTCAGGACCTGCACGTCACTCCGGGCCACATATGCTCTGCACCCCAGCGCGCGTCCCTGCTCAGGAGCTCTCAGTTTGCCACTTGCGACCTTGGACCCCTCCTGGCCAGGCGTCCCCGCACCCCAGCCCCGCCCGCAGAAGCATCAACTCTTGGACTCCACAGTGGTGAGTCAGAAAAACGAGACGACAGCGAGATTTTTCACCCCGTCCCCACTGGGGAAAAATGCAGGAACGAGGGGACACGCCATACAGGATTACAAACCAAACTCCAGCCTTCACAGCTGCCACGCCCCGGCCTCACCCGCTCCTTAGAAAGCCAGCGGCTTCCAGTGGCGCCGCAGGACAAAGACCTGGCGATCTGTTTCCATAAAAAAAAAAAGGGCTGTTATTACTTTTAGGTTCCCTCGGGTGGACTCCCACTCAGGACGACCCTGTACAGCGCAGAGTCTTACTGAACTGCCCCTGCCAGAAACGCCGAAAAATCCAACTCACTGCCATCGAGCCCATACCGACTCACAGCGACCATATGGGGCAGGGTAGATCAGCCTCTGTGGGTTTCTGAGTAGGTAACTGTTTATGAGAGTACAAAGTGGCACCTTTCTCCTGGAACTGTCCCATGGGGATTTCTAAATTGTAATTACACCCTGAAAAACGCTACAGGGAGGTTCTGCTCAGTAGCAGTGGGTGGCCAAGAGTCAGAATTCTACTCCAGGGCACCTAATAGCACAGCAGCAGGGAATGTCTAACACCTAGTTCCCCAAACTTGGCTCTGGGCTCCATCAGCAGTTCTCTAGGCTCGATGGTGATCTATGGAATTGGTCCCTAGGGGGAGGTGCCCAGGGATCTGTAGTTCCACCAGATTCCCAGGCAGTGCCTTTGATCAGCATAGTTTGGGAATCTACAGAATGGGTCACTGGACTTGGTGTCCAGCATGGGCATGGGCACAGGGACAGGCACAGACACATGCTCAGCACTCTAATGTTCTCGGGCACTGAATCTTCACCAAAAGCTTCCAAGATCTGTCTTAAGGTGCAAGGAGGAGACTGAGACCCTAAGGAGGGACAACTTCTGAAGATATTAATTCCCAGGTATGACCCCAGTCCCACAGCAGCCACACCCCAGACTGGACCCCTGGCGCCCAGCCTAGGAGCAAACGGACAGCCACTTTTATCGTCAGTGCAGCCTACACAGGGTGGACAATGGGGTATCCCAGGAATGTCTTTTCTACTTCTTCGATAGAGGATAGAATTCCTGGCTGGGTTCACAGTCCCAAACCCTCAGCACTAGCCTGAAGTTCTCAAAGCAGGGATGCTTGGTGAGTAAGAGTGAGCTCCCAGCCTTTCTCTTCCTGGATATGAAAGCCTCTGCAGGTGAGCTGTGCTCCGTGAGTTCTATCTCCCTGGATGGAGTGGGACCTGTTGGCTCCCCATGAAGTCTGAGACTTGCAAATTCCTGGCCCTTGGCTCGGCACCCTCGCCAGAGGGATTTAAGAAGTGATCCATAGAACTCCCCCTCTCCAGGGGGCCTGGGCCCCAGTACTCTTGCTTCACCATCCTGCATAATTACCTGATGTACAACTTGCTATGATTATCGGAATTCTGAACTCATTTAATCTTAAGAGAAAGGTACCACTGAAGGTACCTTTCAGCGGCATCACTGAAGGTGTGGGTGGGCCACTCCAGGTGACACAGTCAGAGGCAGTGACACCAAAATGACTACCACAAACATGTTCCTGCAGTCTTCCAGCAGGAAAGGATGCATTCTTATCATCCCTGTGGTTAGGTATAACAACAGAACCTTTTTCATAAGCCCAGCTTACATGTATCAATATGCCTGCAAAACCAAACCAAACTCAGACAGGTCCGACGCATCGAGACCCTATAGGACAGGGTAGGACTGCCCTTGTGGGCTTCTGAGACTGTAACTGTTTGCCACAGTGCAAAGCCTCCTCTTTCCCCCAAGGAGCAGCTGGTGGTTTTGAACTGCAGTCCAACTATGCCACCAGGGCTCCCAGCTACCCTGAGTTACTTTTTGAACCTTCTCCATGGGAGAAAGACTGCTTCCTTAGAGATTGACAGCCTAGGTAAAAAAAACCCTGTGGGGTCCTTCTACTCTGCGTATAGGGGTATCGGGTCACTCTGAGTCAGAACTGACCTGCACTGAGTGAGGTGTGTGGTTGTTTTTATTCTTATGCTTCCTAGTCAGAGCTGTTGCATCACGTGGTTTCATCTGTGACATGCCTTCCAAGCACTCTAGACAAGGACACAGAACTTCCTCGCTGCTGGTGTTTTTATAGTTGCTGACTGTGTCAGATTTTCTCCTGTTTTAACTACATTATTATGGTAATCAGTATGTGAACCTGTCTCAATAACTTTCTTGGGAATGAAGTAGTCATTAAAGGAAAGGGAGAGAAATAAAAAGGGCTACTGGTCAGTTTATTAATAACTGCCACAACTGACGATATTGTAATTCAATGTAAAGCGTATAAAAAACAACTATATTGTTAGTATTTACAAGGGTTCTCAACCTTCCTAATGCCATGACCCTTTAATACAGTTCCTCATGTTGCGGTAACCCCCAACCATAAAATTATTTTCGTTGGTACTTCACAACTGTAATTTTGCGACTGTTATGAATCTGGCGAACCCTGTGAAAGGGCCTTTCGATCCCCAAAGGGGTCGTGACCCACAGGTTCAGAACTGCTGATTTACATAATCTCAGAAATATTGCACTGAAGCAATTCACAACTAGTTGTCATGTGTGATGAAAAGGATAGTCCAACGGTCCGGCATGGAGGAGGTCGGGGGAAGAGGAGTGACACTGAGTTCCCATACTGGGTGAGACCAACCCTAGTGATGTCATTGACTACATGCCCTTGTCTTCATGGAGAAACTGAGGCAGAGGGGTTAAGGGTAACTTGCCCAAGTTAGGAAGCAGGAGAGCTGGCAGCATGGTCCTAGTAGCCTTATTCCAGACACCGTAGTCCTTGTTCTCTGTGCTGGCTGACCCTGAGGAGGCCCCATTTCTTTGAGGTCACCCATCATTAAAAGACACCAATCCCTGCTCCTCAAGAGCTACTCACTTCTTCATCAGCCAAACTGGAGCAATGCCCAAAATTGTGTTTTTGGGCAAGAATTTACAAGGAAACTCCATTTTCTCACCTGCAAAATGGTGGCTCGATCACAGAGGGGCTACAACTGAGATAAGGGGGGGGAGGGGAGAAATGCCTGAAGACATTGTGCAAATGCCAGTTGCAACAGACAGTGAGCATTTCAAGCCACAGGATATAGATCTGAATCCTTATCTGTAGCTTAGTGCCTGGGTGACCTTGGGCAAGTAATACAATCCCTCCCAGCCTCACATTCCTCATCTGTTAAATGGGGATGACTAGCCTTGACTCTCAAGGTTACTGCAAAGGTCAGAGTGACTCAGGGCACTGTATGTCACATAGAAGCACTCAGTGAATGCAGTCATTCATTATAACAATAATAATTATTATTATTTGTACTATATGCTCAGATAAGGAGAAGGGGCAGCAGTCCACAGACTTCTTTCCAGGGGAAAGATTATGCTTTCCTTCTCTCTACAAGATTTCTCCAAGTGACAGAAGGAAAAGGGATGGGTTGAAGCAAGCAGCAGGGATTGCCTGATCCTCCTTGTCTGACCACCATAGAAAGACAACCCCTCTCCCCTTTGCCTTGATCCTCAGTCTTGCAGCATCAAATCTATCCTGCTCTCCTCCCACAGTGGCTGGTGAAAAGCACCCTCTCGGCCCCAAGGCCAGTCAGTAATTAGGTCTTTCCATCCTTTGCGGTCCTTTCTGGGGGCCAGAGCCAGTTCTAGCCTCTCAACTGGCCAGTTCAGAGAGTCTGGAGGTTAATTCCCCTTGAACCTCACTCTTCGCCTCGGTGCCCATCTGCGGGGGTCTATGGAGAGAGGGTGTTCTGTGGGCAATGATGTTCTCCTGGAAGGGCCACGCTGCTTGGCCAGAGAGGAGGCGCTCCTAGCTGTGAACAATTGTTCAGGTTGCAGCTGGAGCCATTCAAGAAGGTGCCCATGGCCTGCTTCTGTCTGTCGGTGGGTATGCTACACTTCCGCCCTCCCTTCTCCAGGGTCCCTCTGCAGGTTGTCTCATTGCCTTCTCAGTGTGCCCCGCGTGTCTCGGCTTTTTCCTTCATTCCAGAAAGGCCCAACGTGGGTTTCTCATTGATTCTCGGAGAGACCTTCCCAGACTGTGAGGGTCCCTGCAGGTCTGGCGATCTACTCAGATCCCACAGAGAAAGACTAGTCTTAGCACCCAGTAGGCTCGGGTTCAGCGGAAAGCAAATGGGTGAGTTCGAGCCCACCGGCCCGAATCCTCCCTCTGGGCAGCCAGCCCTGGAAAAGCCACGCCCCTCGGTCTGCAACCTGGGCTTCCAGACCCAGGAGAATGGCCCGCCCTTTCTGCGAGTACTTGGCCCCAGCCTGGACCGGAAGGTGCCAGACTCCTGGAGGAGTCTCGGCCGCACAAAGCAAACGCATTTACAAAGCAGCGTTTAGGGAGTTTGCAGCGCACTGTGGCGACCGGCGGGAAAGTCTGGCGAGCCAAGCCGGTGTCTCTTGTTTTACCGCGGGACCCACCCTGAGCTCGCGACCAAGACACAGGTGCTCACATGTTGAGGTGGCATCCAGGCCGATGAAACGCCAAGGGAAACTCCAAGTGGTTTCGCGAGCCTCCCCGGGGAGCCTCCCCGCCACTCGAGCTCCCTGCGCCCAGGAAGCGCGTATCCCCACGTTCACCGTTGGTCGTGGCCCTTCGGGGAGCAGCGCGCGTTGGGGGCCAGGCTAGCAGACTTCCTCCCTCCACCAACGACCTAGTCTTGTCACGCGGTAGCCTGAAAGCACGACCCGGGCTCTCTGGGGGGCAAAATGGGTTGGCAAGGGGGAGCCACAGGCCGGGAGGCCGAGCAGTGGAACGCTATTGGGCTTCTGGGGTTGAACGCAGGAAGGTCATAATTAGAAAAAATAGGTGCCATTTGTATGGGGTTCCGCTTCCCTAGCCGCTCCAAATGCGACCTACTGGGAGGTCGCCCTGGAGCGGGGCAGAAGGGGCGGGTGGCGGTGGGGCCAGGGCACGGGGAACGCGGCGGTGGCCTGCGCTTTGAAGTGCTCTACGCACTGCGGCGGCGTCCGTAGGGGCCACTGCCACCGGAGTCTGCCTCCCGAAGCCGCGCGGCGCAACGCGGTACTCGGTACTCGCGGTGGCGGCTGCGGAAGCGGGGTTGCGGGGTTCCTAGTCCCCCTTCGAAGCCCCGGCTAGCTTCGCGCGGTTTCCCCGCGGGGCGTCCGCGCGGCAGTCGGCTGGGAAGGGTGGCGGAACCTGCCCCCAACATCGCTGGAGCCCACGGTGGCCAGGAGCCGCACCGATTCTCCCAGGCTCCTACGTATATTTCAATTTAAGGGGGGGGGGTGGTGTCCTAATGCGGATCCCCACCCTACGGCCCCAGAGACCGCCCACCTTGCACCCCGGCCGCTCGCCAGCCGGCCGCTCTGCCACGTCCCGCTCCCCGGCGCGCCGACCACTCAGAGCGCAGCGCGCGCTTCGGGGAGGACGCGGGCCGGCACTGCCCCCCGCCTGTCCTGGGCCAGCGCCTGCGGGCCCCTCACCACGCTGACGCAGCCCTGCGGTCCCAGGCAGCGCTAATGGACTGTCCCGGAAGGCAGAAACGGCAATTCTGGAACCCATTAGGCGGACGCGGACCGATTTCATTCCTGTAAACAGGAGACACCATTTACCCACTTTGAGCTTCAAAATAAACAGCCGAGGCTTTAAGCCGGGTAGTAGACACAGAGCCACCGAATGGCGCGGTGGACGCGTGTGGCTACTTCCGTCTGGAAGCCTCAGCTCGCATGGGTCCCAGGGTCTAGAGACCACCGTTTGCCCCGGTTTATTCTATACCCAAGGGACAGTCGATCCGATGATCTGATGCCCTTCGCTTCCCTGAACAGCACCCAGAGGTTTGGTGCTTTGGGTAACTGTTGGTTTGCACTGGGCTGTTTGGTACCAACAGCGGTTCCGGCAGGAAAGAGACATTCTTCCCTAAACCTAGTCGTATTTCCATAGGGCCATTGGTACCCACTCCTGTCCTCTCACACACCCTCAGGAAGTTAGCAACAATTTCAAAAGAGTTCTCTGTTCGGCACTCGGAAAACTCCAGTTTGGGCTACCTGGTTGCGCAGGAATCTCCATCAATGCAGGGTGGGCTGGGGGGCACGCGATACGCAGCCTCTCGGGTCAAAAGGGGAAGCTTTAATATCCTGATTCGGTCGCGGGGTGGGAGGGATTCACAAGACCTGTCGTGTGTTGTGGATTGGTGATTTCTATTTTTAACCTGAGAAACGAAGAGGCTGTTTGAATGCATTTCCCATCCCATCCCCTCTTCCACTGGCAACTCGACCTTGCAAACTCTCCAATGCCGGAGAGCCCCTCCTCCCCCCTCGGGGCTCCCTCCCTGTCCCCCAGTTTAAGAAGCTGGCCCAGAAAGCAGGCACGACTTTTGTGCGGAGCGGAAGACATTAGGCATTCTCTGACCCTGTTCTTCCTTATAAGGTTTTAGGAATAGAGGTTTAGCAATAAACTATTTAGCAATAAGGTTGATCTTTAGCAATAAGACAATGGTTAAGGATCGGTTTTATGACATAAAGATGTCTTCATTACTTCAGTCAAAGGACCAGAACAATTTCTAGCTTAAGTCTCCCACCCTCTCCCTTAGTTTTTTTTCCGAGCAGGACCAGGGGCTGTGGCCGTGGCGCCAGCCCGCACTGGCGGGTCTGCGGGAAATCACGCTCTCAGAGACACGTGCACGCAACGCGGCAAGCCTTTTCCAGGACTGTTCCCTCTTTCCGGGGAAGTAGATTGGAACCTTCTGCCCGGCTTCCTCACTTGGCCGTCTGGTCTGCATTAGTGTTTTTATAAGGGACTCAAACAAATCGAATACAAGGTCACCAAATAATTAACAGTTGTGAATTCCCTCCATCCCCATTAAAATACTTCCCTGCTTATATTTCATTTTCCGTTTGCCAACGACAACAGGGTCCGGGCAAAAGCTCGGCTGCGTTGATTACACCACTCTGCGGGCTGGGTCCACCCAGAAACCCGCTGTTTTGCAAACACACGCTTCTATCGCTGGAGGAACTTTCTGCCCAGAGGGAACTATTCAGGCAGCCCTTGGAAGCCCACCACAGCAGGGCAATCCCCAGGTAGGCGGGACCCAGAAGGTAAACGAGGAGGCTGGCAACCGGCAGCCAGCTATCGTGAGAGCCATTTCCAGGCTTCAAGTTCCTCAAGGACGGCCCCAGCTCCACTTGTTATTATTTGTTCTCTACGGCCTCCTTTCCAAGAGTGCCATTGCAAGGACAACAGAAAATCAATACATTGATTAAGAGTATTCTTATTTAAAAATTGTCCTCTGGGACGTTTATCTCACAGCAATATTCTTAGGTTCATGTAGGTTTCCTTGTCCTTAGAGCGTTTCCCTCCCTTGCTGCAATTATAACTAGTTAGTCCAAGCTTTGTTCTCTCTCTCTTTCCCTCGCTCGCTGTCCTTCTTCTGTGACTGTTGCTGCGCTGCTCTCCCCCACCCCACCCGAATTCGTAGTTCTAATTGCTTGGCTTTCTCAGCCCCAGGTCTAGGGGTACAAAGCTCCATTCCCAGTGGCCTCCTTTTAATGAGTATTCTGAGGTGCTGACTGTCTTTTGTCTGCATCCATCCTGAGATGGGACCAGCATGTCGACACTTTCTCATCTTCCTGGACCCAGGAACCTTTTTAAGAAACACCTTTTAAAATGTGGGGCATTTTCAAAGAACTGGGATAAGCGGTCTGCGTGGTTACTCCAAGTCTCCAGCTGTTGTTGGCACAGCTCAAATTCACATCCTTAAGTCCAAAGCCTCACTCACTGGTCCCTGACCATGCCCGGGTCTCTGTTGAGGGAGATTAGACTGGGAAGAAATCTAGCCATTCTTTTGGCCTCTCCCCTCAGCCTTTACTCAATCCTCACAATGCCACAACAAACATGCAGGTTCTAGGATCCAGTGGGACTTCCTCTCCTACTAGGGATGAAGCCCTGAGTAGCTTGTGTCTGCATTCTTTCATCTTCCCCAGGGGGTGTTGGGAGAATTAAATGAGATATTTCATGCAAGGTATTAGGCTTCCAAGTTTGGAGATTAAATGGGAAGGACCTACTTAATATTTCCAAAGACAAAAAGACCTTGCAATAAAGTCTCCTCCAGTGGGGTTGGGTGAGGTGTTGGGCTGCCATCAGCACGACTGACAGCAGCACTAGATGGACAGCTCTGCCGAAGACTGGGCTTTCTTCTCCAGTAAGCAGTTACAGTCCTGGAAACCCACAGGGGACCACTATGGGTCAGCATTGACTCGATGGCAGCGAAATGAGACCAGTTAGGGTGTAGAGTGAGTGTTACAAAATGCACTGTTTTTTAAACCCAAAGTGCTCTTCATTCATTCTGGAAGTTAACCCAGTTCTGTAATTTGGGGGCTCCGAGGTGAGGAAGGTACATAAGCTTTAAGTTGCTCATGCCGGGTGCCTGGGTTGGCATCAGGTTCTTTTCCTTTTCTTTGCTAAGGGACCCCTGCGCCTGAGAGGCAAGCCTGTGGCACTTGCTGGCAATTTAAAGCCCCTGGGGCAAGGCGCCAAGATTTCCAGGCTGGCCCCCTACTCTTTGGTCCTCCACCCTCCTACAGGACAGAACGGTGACTGCTGGGGGGACTGGGACGGTTAAGAACCCCCACGTGAGAAGAACGGAAGTTCTCCCCTGCAGCCGGCGATGCGGGACTGGCGGGTCCCTTCCATCACGGGAGACTAGACACCGTTTGATGTGTTATGACATGAACCCTCAATTAGATCGCTGAGTTGAAACACTCCAATCAGAGGCCCGATGCTAAGCAAGCCCCGGAAGGTCCAGCCGGAGGTCACCGCCGGTGACACATCAAATCAAAATCAGTGAGAGGCTTTCCCTTCATCAAGCTGGGGCTGCTGCCGGCGACTGGCCCCCTCCCCTGCGCCCCCCTCGGGCCGGCCGCTTCCCAGCCTTTCTTCACCTCTGCTGGGAACCTGGGGGGAGGGAGAAGCAGCTCCAGCCGGGATGGCCACGCCGCGGGTCGCCTCTGGGTGTGCCACCAAGCTGGGCCCTAGAGAACCGCATTCCAGGGTAGAACTTGGTCTGGTTGGCCTGGAGACCTTGGCTTGAACTGAGTGGACCACCTCGCACCACCATCTCACAGCCGGAGCTCGCGGCCAGTCCCTCCCCCAGCCCCCACCCTTACCTCCGATGACAGGAGGTGCCCTGGGGACTTGCCACAGCACAGGTGAAGTAAGTCTGCATTAGCACTGACCTGGAACCTCCACAACTCTCCCCCCTCCCCCCTCACTTGTGGGTTCACCTCAGGGACCTCTGGCCCTCTATCAAACCCAGTGGGCACAGTGACTGACCGCTTGGGGCGCCTGCTTGGGGCGCCTGAGGAAGACATTTGGGCCATTTTCTTTGGGGCAAAGAAAATGCGTCCAAACAGCTGAACTGGGTCTGGGGTTTCTTCTCCGTGAGGGTGAGCCTCCTTGAGTAGGCAGAGGACACCCAGAGACTAGGAGGTAGTGGGGGGAACAACTAAGGTAGAGGGTGGCAGGCCAAGGCAGGGGCAGCATGAGGTGCTCAGAAGACCACGTGTCTTTGCGTAGGTGAAGCGGTGCTGAAATGCCGTCAAGCACCCGGCAGTAATTTGCGCTCTAGGCCTTTCAGCAGCTCATGAACCTCTCCGACCTCAGATTGTAGCCTGGAGCCCAGCTAGGCAGGAGCCTGGTCCAGAAGGAAGGTGGCTTTCAAGGAGGAGGCCAGGAGCTTTGAAGCCAGAGGGAGTCTGCGCAGAAAACTTGCAAATGCCCAAGGTGTTGGGGGGAGCAACCTCCTCAGTTTAAGCCTCGTAGGACCCCACTTTCCCAGATCGGGAAGGCAGAGGCTGGGGAACTCACCGAAGCGGGAGGGTGGGCGCCAAGTCTGAGAGGACAGCTGCTTGGATTCTACTCGAATCCTTTCCCTCCTCCTTTTCTTCATGTCTCCCGCCTCTCCGCTCCCCGGTCTTTTTCGCTCCCTTTCCCGACTTTCTTCCCACAGTGGTGGGAAGGCGTCTGAGGCGCTTGTGGATAGCTTCGCAGTGTTTGGGACCAGAGGGACAGCGAGGCTTTCTCGAAGGCACTGGCCACGCCAGAGACAAGGAGCAGGCTCGCGGGCTTCCAGCAGACACCCACACCTGCGGCAGCAAGCACCCTGGTGGAAGTGCCGGGGGTGGGTGCTGCCTGGCTGAGAACGTGGATGCGCACGCCCCTTCACCCAAGGAGATCGAAGTACAAGCAGGCGTCCAATTTAGCCATTCCTAGCTTGGCCCGCCTCCTTAGTTGCTGTCGCTGCAAAACCCACTCCAGCTGCGGCCTCAAGCTGCTGGGAGAGGGGACTCGGCAGCAGAAGAATCCGAGGTCCTCTGGGCTCCCGCCCGCTGATAAACTCAGCGCTCAGGCGACGGAGGCGCACGCAGACCGCTAGGCTCGCGAAGCAAGGGTCTGTCCCGCCCCTGGATAAAAACCGCCCTCCAAATGCAGGCAGGACTCGTTCAAGTCCGCATCCCCGCAGAGCCGACCAGCCCCAGACACGGAGGCAGAGGTTTCGTCGGGTCCCGCAGCCGCTTGCGCGGTCCCTCTCCAACCCGGGCCATCTGCCTGCCACCTCCCGCGTCCTCCATCCACCCTTCCTACAGCACCCACCAGAGAAGCAGCCGCCGCCACCCCGAGCCCTGCAAACAGGAGAAGAAGGAAGAGGGACAGAAAGGAAAGGCGCAAAGGGAGGAAGCGAGGGTGGGAGGGAGGGAGCCTGGAGAATAAAATCGTCAGCCGCACTCAGAAACTTACTAGAGCTCGGGGAAAGCAGCGCGAGAGAACCAGAGAGGAGCGCGGCGGCGGGGAATTCACAAAGCTAGCCTCGGGCCAGACCCGGCGGCACCCTGGCTTGGGAGCATCGGGAGCAGGGGAGCCGGGGTGTCCTCTGCCACTTACCTAGTCCCCTGTCTACAAAGCTAGTGATCGTGTTGGCAGCCTTAGAAGACTGGAAAAAGGTGGCGTTGATGCCCATCTTCTCGGCGGTGGAGTAAGTCCTGTAGAGTGACAGCATGTAATCGTGGGGCACCACTCGCAGCTCCTGTGCCCGGGGCTGCAGCGGCCCAGCTTCCTCCGGTCGCCCGCGCCGGGGCTCTTGGCGCTCCGAGGACGCCCAGTCCAAGGCACTGTCTCGTGGCGCCGGAGGCACCTTCCCTTCTTTGCGGTTCCGCAGGTTCTCGGGGGACCACGAGGAGGATGAGATGGAAGCCTGCTGGAAACTGGGCAAATCCCAGAGGAAGCTAATGAGGAAGACGGCCAAGAACAGGACCCTGGAAGTATCCATGGCGAGCGGGAGGCTGAGGCTCCAGGACCGGCCGAGGCGCGGGGTGCTAGAGGCACGGGCGCGGCTGGACAGCGGCCGGGGCCCCGCTCCTCCCGTGGACTCCAAGTGCGCGGAGCCGGGTCCCAGCCACAGAAACCCCGGCCGCGCCACGCCCCCTCCCGCCCCTTGCCGGGAGGGGAGGGCAAGAGAGGGGAGGAGACGGAGGGTGGGAGGAGAGTCCTGGCGGTGCGGGCAGGAGGTGTGGGGTGGGGGGAGAGGGGCCGCCGGCCGTGCCGGTGTGGCAGGAAGACGCAGCGCCCCCGCGGGGTGGCCGCGCTGAGCTGGCTGCAGGCCGGCTGGGGCTGTCGCAACTGCCCCGAGCCCCCGGGCCCTCTCAGAGGCCGCGTTCTTCTGCAGCACAGCGCAGCAGCGCCCCAGGGCCTCGCCAGCGCCTCCACTTTCCTCCCAGCGAGGGAGGAAGGAAGCGGCAGCCCAGAGACGGCTTGGGGCAGTCTCCTTGGCCGCAGGCTGCAATCTGGCTAGAGCTGACTACCGTGGGTGGATGATGCTGTCCTTCTTGGGCCTGGGGACAGCCCTTAGCGAAGCGTCCGGAGCAGGGCCCAGTCCCCAGTGCCCCGTTCTCCCGGTGGGTACCGCTTTCCAGGAGGAAAAGGAGTCTGTTCCGACCCTCGAGGTCAGGAAAAGGGTAGGACCCTTCGGAGCCTGGTTCGATGTAAAAATCTGCTGCGCTCCGCTGCAGGCCCCAGCCTCTTCGGGAACAGGCTTCATTTCGCTTTTTTCGGCTCCCTGGTCGCTCTTCCCCCTCGCCGCCTGCCCCCTGCCTCCGCTGCCTCCCCAATTTCTCCCTCTTGTTTCCCACTCTCCTTCAGTACTTCCTCCTTCCCCAAGTTCCTGGAGAATTCCAACCCCCTCTTCCCGCAGGCTGCTCTTCTCACACCGAGCTCCAGCCTCCCTCTGCTTCCCCACCCTCTCCTCCCTGCCCCCCTCCCTTTGCAGCTCCTCTTCCCCAGTCTGTTCCTCCTCAGCTCGGCCTCGCCCAGCAGCTGCACTTTGGTGGTGCAGTGGATAAGCGCTCAGTTGCCCACCCCTCATCTAGCAGTCAGGTTAGCTACCCTAAAGATTTATAGACTCAGAAACACTATGAGGCAGTTCTATAGGGTCCCACAGGGTGGCTCAGATTAGGATGGGCACGGGTCTGGGTTTGATTTCAGTCTTTCGGGCCCAGCGCCTGGCTCCTTCAGCCTGAAACCCGGGAGGGACAAGCAGAGGCCGCTCTCTCCCACAAGTGTCCCCTCCACTGCTCAGGACTGGCAGTGACCCTGCACGTTTATTCAGTTCTTAGGCACTGACCATAAAATGCCCTCTAATAATCATCCCTGAAATTATTATTGTCACTTTCACGGATTGCTTTTTAAAGGAGGGCCAGAGAAGAGACATTTTACCAAGGCCTGTCAACTGAGAAGTCACCACAGTGTGGGAGCTTTTCCCCACCCAGCATAGCAGAATCTGTCCCTGGTACGGTGTCTCCCTCTTCTCGCTTACGTTTTCCTTTAAGTTATTGTTTGACCTGATCCTAAGGAATATTCCCTGTCCCCAGCTGCTGGTTACTGTTGTTGATGATGATGTTGTTCCCACCCTGCTTACTAGCCCCCTCCCTGCCCTGCCCTTTGCCTTTCCTCCCTTTGACACAGTCCATCCTGTGGGGACCACGCACCCTGGGACCACGAGCACCCTGCTTTCACAGGAAGGGACTTTGGCTCCCCTGGACCCTTCATCCCTCTAACTCTCCTGAGCTCTCTTAAGGCCTGGGGCTTGCCAATTTCCCTCAGGTAATGCCCAGAGAACCATGTGCAGCAGGCAGAGTTCTAAACTCCTTATGTTGACTATTTCATTTAAATGGCCCAACAAGCATACATGGTCAGTGTTGTGACTGTTTCCATGTACAAAGCACCAGGGATACTGCTCTAGAGTCTGGCCTCTTGACAGCTGGACTCTACAGGGGTCCTGGTGTGGACACAAACAGTTAGGTGCTAGGCTACTAACTACAAAATTGGTGCCTCGGAAGAAAGGGCTGGCTTCCCCCCAAGATCAGCCCCAGAAAACCCTGCAGAGTACCCCTCTATTCTGAAGCACAGGAAGTGGCCATGCGTTGGAATTAGAATGGACTCCATAGCAACCAGATATAGCTCAGCCAATCTCCTCCCCTCCTCCTGTCCCCTAGTTTTGGTTTCCCAGTTACCAACTTCTGGGGCCTGAAGGGTATTGTTCTATACCTTTCCCCCCTTTCTCTCGCCCCTTTGTCTGCTTTGAAATAAAACAGCACCACAGGAAAAACAACTAAAACATGGTTGCTCCGATTTTTGTCGCTGCAGCACAGTGAAGTCTTTCCGTCCTCATGGGTCCCTTCCACTTCTCCTTTATTTTGGGGTGCATGTCCTTTTTGCATGATGGCAATCCAGAGCCTGGCTAGATCCCGTTGCCGACTTCTCTCGTCCCTTAACCATCACTGCTAATAACGTGTTCTATCCAGAGAATGTCTGCTGGGCCTTCCGTTTTTAAAATTTGGTTTTGTTTTACTGCCAACCCCATCTCACTCATGTCCCTTCTATGTACCCCGGCCCCACCCAGCTCCTGGACCGGCCTGCACAGGCCACTGCCACATAGCTACACGCACCCCCCCACCCCATGCCTCACTCCCAGGAGCCAGACTTCCCCTTCTGCCCACCTGCCGCCCACCCGTGGAGTGCTCATGCCCTCTCTGGCCTGCTCTGCCTCTCCAGGAGCATCCAGGACAGCTTCCTCCTTGTGGTGGGCCTGCACATCCCTCCCTGGGGGACAGGAACACTTGTGGTTTGTGTTATCAGGCTTTTAATTTCTATCAGGATAGGGTCTGGCTAATGCTGATTCATGGCTTCAGAGCCTCTGTCCAGTAAGAACGCTTCCTGCCTGGAGCTGCCGCCCTGCTAGTTCTTTCTTTGTTTTGCCCACAGCAATTATTATCTGCCTCAAGTTATCAGTAAACAGGAAATCAAATAATGAGCCTATTTGTTGTGGCTTGGGATTTTTCAGCACACGAACTGGAATCAGTCCTGGAGCAGTAATGGCACTGGGACAGGGACCACAGAGGACGTGGCCCCTCGGCTGGGCAGCGGCTTAGCTCCAGGTCAGGTATCCACCTTCCTCAGTCTTGCCAGCCTCAGGTCTTTGCAAGGCGGAGGTGACTGGCTGATTTTTGCCTGAAAAGGCTGCGCAGATTATTCTCCAGGTGCAGAAGCACCAAGGTCTCAAGCTAGCCAGAAGTAGAACCTGGACCAGGGCTCAAGTCTTTCCGAATCCAATGTCACACCTAGATTTTCTTTCTTTTTTAAAAAAATCACACTAAAGTGTAGAGTTTGCTCTCTTCTTCCTTTCTGGGTGTGTTTCAAGCAGGAATCCGCCCCCATTGTCTGCCAGCGTATGCAAGGCCTTTGCTGTGTGTGTACATGGGCATTGTAAAAATGAAAAGATGCCGCCAAATCCCAGACTCACTGCCAGCCAGTTGATTGGGACACATAGCAACCTTACGGAACAGCATAGAACTGCACACGTGGGTTTCCAAGACTGTCTATCTTTACAGGAGCAGAAAAGACTCAGCCTCCCCTTCTTAGCCTCTCCTTCACAGGAGCCCCCACCCCCGTGTAACCCGCAATGCCTCAGGTCGGGAGCTCCTTCGAATCTTCACAGAGCGTTGTTGAGTATTTGAAATCACGCTGCCGAGTTTTAAACGTTCCGTCTCATCTCAGCTCTCCTCAGTAATTTGTCCAGCGGTTTCACTCACGGAAACGTGAAACAGAGTGAAAGTTTTTGAGCTGAAGATGTGTCGACACCTTTAGCAACTTGGCCGTGGCCTTCTTTGCTCGGCTACATATTTTTTTCTTTCCCCTCCAAACCAGATGGAAATCCAGCCGGCTGCGCAGTGTGGTATGTCCTGCCCCCCTGTGGAGGTTGAAGGAGTTACCCGTGGGGAACCAAAATCTGCCTTGGACCTAGGGACGTTGAAGCTGCGCCGAGGCTTGAGCAAGGAATAGTGATGTCTACTGAAATGCTTTCGGAAATTAGTCACACGTATGGCGTGTGTCGCATTTGAGCACAGATCAAGGAGAGGTCTGTCTGCTCAGACAGAGGACCCCAATCCAGGTATCTCTCAAAGCTGTGCTGTTACTGCTTTTTAAAATTATTTTCTTTTACAGCACAGAGAGAAGTTTCTCTTAAATAAATAGGCAAAAATATCCAGCCTTTTTGTTACTCCATTGTTCAAAGTGTTGAGAGGTAGCTTTTTATTAAAAAAAAAACCAAACAAACTGGAACTCTCTGCTATATACTCATACCATGTCTACTACAAGGACCCCCTGGTGGTGCAGTACTCAAGCCCTGGGCTGTGAACCAAAAGGTCTGTGGGCAGGTGGTTCACATGTTATGTTCCACCTGTTCCCTGAGAGAAGGATGGGGCCGGTGGAGCCCCTGCTTCCATAAAGCCGCCAGCCTTGTAAACTCGCTGGGGAAGTTCTACTATGTCCTATAGGACCGCTGTGAGTCGGAACTTTGGTCTGATTTCGTGTGTTCTTGATCTGCAGGTGACATTCAGGGGCTGCAGAGTGATATGGCTGGGCAGCGTTCCATTCTTTCACACCCAGGGTTATGATGACTCGGAATCGACTTGAGGGCACCTCACCACAATGACTAGAGAGACTAGTGTCGCAAATGTGCAAAAAGTCCCGTCTTTCATTTAAAATACATCATCTAACAGATGTCACTACCATTCATATTATATTCCCACTCTTGTACTATTCTGGATAAACGAGGCTTTCTACCTCCATAAAGGGTTACAGACTCAGAAACTCACCTGGGCACTTCGACCCGGTCCTCTTGGGTCACTACGAGTCAGCATGGACTCGACGGCTGGGGGTTTGGTTCTTGGTTTTGTGCTATTCTGCATAAATTGATCGACTGATTCTCGGATTAGATTCGCTAGCTGCCACCTGTGTGGTCTAAAATAACTGGGCCATAAGAATAGGTTTTGCTTAAAAAGAGGTTAATGACCACCACCCCCCACCACCCCCAAATGGACAAGGACAACAGTTAGAAAACGCTGTACTGTCAAGCCTTAGAGTCTCTGGCCAGGGAGTAAGGAGGGGACCCTGCATCTGGGGCTCAAGTTGCCCACAAAAGCTCCATGCTGGACATTGCACCTGTGGAGAGAGTCCCTTAACACTGAAACCATGGGTTTAGAGTCCCGAGCCCATGTCCTCAAGCAGGGATGGGTGAACCCTGTCCAGAGCCTTAAGCATCAGGAGGATGCAGCTGCATGGAAACAGAAGAGGACAGAACCAAGAGGCCTGAGAAGAACACACCTATGATCAAGCTTGTCTTCACCGCAGACTGGGAGGAACCCACCCCACCCCTTTTCCCTTGCCCCTGTGTTACTCCTTTTTTTTTTTTTCTTGTTTGTTTGTCTGGTCTCTTCTGTTCTTTGACAGAAGGACTTGCAGACAAGTTAAAGGAATGGAATGAAGAGTTGTGCCAGGGACACAACATCCCTCTAGGCTTCCGTTAAATGGAACAGGACTCAGAGATTTGGTAAATCCAGTCCAATGGCCCAATACCTGGACAAGTCAGAAAATGTGGCCACAAACCCAGAGAAACCTTTTTTAAAAGCAAAAATATCTCAGTGACAAACTATTTTTCCTTTATCTATACTCTTCTTAAGATGGTGTTGCCATCTGAGTTAGTTAATTGTGCCAACCTGGCCAATAATCACATGTGGGGATAACTGAAAGGCGGAGGGACAAATGGGTGGTGAACCTCGCCTTTCTAGTTTTCAGGTCTCTTGCTTTGTGATGGTCGCACCAGGGTGCAGCTGCCTGAGCAGTTCCCTGCTTCAGCTTGCAAGATTGACTTCCTACAAGACATCCCCAAGGAGAAGCCACATGGACCTATCCTGATGCAGCCCTGAGTGCTGGAGCAGCCGTGTGGAGACCCCTGCCAGTGCTGAGATGCTTATTCGTTCACTGACTCAGCTTTCCTCCTGCAGTCGGCATCATTGCCTCTGTTTTGTGAGGTGGAGGACTTTGTGGACTGGTGTTGGGTTAATGTTGGACTTGTGGGCTTGGGCAGCATTGGGTTGGGATGTTTTTGTGATGCACACTTTCTTTACATAAAACTCTCTTATACATGAGTTGCTGTGGATTTGTTTCTCTAAAGTACCTAGACTAATACACCGTCTCTCTGACCTATGCCCTAAAAGGCCCACCACACCAAAAAGGACAGTGTGGGCATCCTCATAGGATTCAAACATTGTTCCTTTGAGTTTGGGGAACAAAACGAAGCCGAGATGGGCAGGATCAAGTCCGTAGGGTGGGCGGGGTAAGATTTTCCAACACAATTCAATGCAGGGGGGACAGCCTTTGCTACCATTGAGGCAAGATCAGGTACATGGTTGTCATGGATTTTGCTGTAAGTTAGTTTTAGGAATAAAAAGAAGTATGAAGGGATACTATCAGGCTATAGGGTGGGTGGGGGAAGATTGCCCAACCAAATGATATGTTGGAAGGACAACCCTTGCTACTCTGGAAGAAAAGTTGGTACATTCTCAAGATGGGGAAAATTTTTTTTGATGCAATTTTTTTGCCATTTCTCACCATTGCCAACTTCCATTTTCTTAAAGTTTTTTTCCTGAAAAATCCTCATGCTTATCCCGTGTTGTCTGAAAAAAAAATCATCAAGATGATTCCTTTGAAATCTAAAACAAACCAACAAAAAGTTACCATAATCTTCTGAGCTGACTTAAGTTCTGATTGGGCCAAAAGATTCCCTCAAAAACCACTATTTGGATTGGAACTTGCTCTCTGGGTTATATTGGTAAGTCCAAGAAGTGTCCCATGGTATAACCCAGTCTGGAAAACTGTCTTCCTTAGCTTCAGCTTGGCTTCCCATTCATCGGAGTAGAAGTGACTGTGAACCTCTTCTTATATATTATGGATGCTAAATGAGAGAGAGATCGGTCGCTTACTAGCCCATCGCTGGAGAGTCCATTCAGACTCACCGCGTGACGCTACAGGCCAGGGCAGAACTGTTCCATGTGGCTTCAAGGGCTGGGGCTTTTTGTGGAAGCCGATTGCCTCATCCTCCCTAGGTCAGGTGGTGGGCACAAACCTCCAACCTTCTGGTTAGTAGCTCAGAGAATTAGAAATCTTCTTTCATTTTTATCGTCTCTGAAGTCAAAGTACTTTCCTCTAGTGTGCGCTTGTGTGTGTGTGTGCCTAAAACAACATACGCAAACTCTTATCGCCCATACCAAAATGCCGAGCTCACCACCATCAAACCAATTCTGACTCATGGTGACCCTACAGGACAGGATAGAACCACCCATGTGAGTTTCCAAGGTTGTAACACTTTATGGGAGCAGAAAGCCTCATCGTTCTCCCATGGAATGCCTGGTGGCTTCGAACGCTGACTTTGCATCTAGCCGCTGAATGTGTAACCATTATGGTCGATATCAAAACCAAACTCACTGCCATTGAGTCAATTCCAACTCATAGGGGCCCTATGGGGCAGGGTCAAACTGGCCCTATGGGTTTCCAAGACGGGACTCTTTACAGGACTAAAAGCCTCGTCCTTCTCCTGCGGATCAACTGGTGGTATAAATGATCATCGAGTGCCACTGAGTCTACTGCTAAGAGCAGCCTCTGACAGAGTGGAGCGCCATCACTGGGTGTCTTAGAATGCGCTCATCACAGGAGCAGCTTGGCAGGTCAGAGATCTTTCTGGCATCCGCTGAGCACTTACCCATTGGCCCGCTGGGCGCGCTCTCATTATTTGAATGTTCTCCCAATCAAAGGAGTCTCTGCTAAAGTAACTCTCAATCTTTATAGTGCTGTGCTGGAACTGAATTTAAATTTTCAATTTAACTCATTTTCATAGGCTCTTAATTAGTTTGTTGTTAAATTGAGTCTCCAAACACACTAGAAGAATGGGCTGAGCCTGTTTGACACTGCAAGCTTTTTACTGTATTTCACCGTGAATTTGTGGCTATACTTCTCTAATGATTCAACATGTTTTATGTGTGTCCAAATATCCTAGATTAAAACCACATTGCAGCTCGCTAATAGGGACTGGGTTCCTTCCAGTGAGCTATAACCCGTCTCCAAGGGTGCAGGGGATGCTTGCAAGAGCGAAGACGATTAAATTCTAGGCGTGATTTTATACCCTTGTCAAATCGTGCATCAAGAATTACAGTTATGCAGGAAGTTGTCTTTCCTGTTTAGGATCACATTTGGTTTGAAAAATTATGACCAACTTTGTAAACATTAAAATAGAAGCAGTAAAGATGTGAAATTTCACACAGGGGGTCTACAATGTTTGGGTAATTCTAAGCATATGGCTCCTTTACATGAGATCTCTGTTCAAAGCGTATTTACTAGGGCTCTGGGAAAAGAGAGGTTCTCAAATGCAGGGTTATTTACTTGCACTGAGGATGTCGGTCCTGCCATCCATTTATCATCATCGGTTTTGCTCACTGGAATAAGTGACGTGGCCGCAGAATCTGTTTGTGACTCTCCTGTCTGACTATGCCAGGCTGCACTGGTCAAGGACATTTCAAAGAGCAATGAAGGAAGCCCTTCATCAAAAGCGGAGACCGCTTTCCCACTCGGCATAGAAACGATTGCAGGGATTTTATGTGAAAAGCGAGGAAGTCTCAACTGACTGTTTTAATACAACCTAGCCCGCATAGAAATGATTCAATTTCATGGGCTTTAAAATTGTGGCCCTAAAATGAATTCGTTGTTTATATTAATATTTCAATAGCTCTGCTCCTAGGAATCACGAAAAATAAAGACCCAGAGATCGCTTGCCTCTTAGGCTTGATTCAACGAATACTTCAGATCTAAGAAATTCGTGTCAGTTCAAAATTCAGACATGTAGGATTTGGGAGTTTGGCAGAGCAGTGTAAACCCTCCCGTCTCTCAACTTCCCTTGACATGCCAAATGCCAAGGTGGCAGACTCCCATGGCTCTGAGCTATCATGAATGGGTCCTAAAAGCAAAGTACAAAACATTCAATAAGATGATTCAAGAAATTCCTGTTTGCAAAACAATATGCCCCAAAGGCATGCACACACACACACACACACACACACACCCTTCTGGTCTGCTGTGTGAGGATTCCCGGCACAGGCTTCCAGCCCCACAGCACAGGCTAGGTTAACAGGGATCACCAATTGTGATTTTCATGTCGGGACACAAATCCAGGAAGGGAAATTTTTATGACATCCTTGGGAATTCAATTCCAATTGCTCTTCACCCCTCTGACCAAATAGTGTCCACCGCCCTCAATTGTTCTTTTTATCCACCCCCCATCACCACCCATAGATAAGACCATTCCATAAATGGTATTTGTGGCTAGGATTTGCCAGGTTCATTCCATTTTATCGAGGGATTGATCTGGAAAGAATGGGAGAAAGACAAGGCTTTCTACTTCCGTAAGGAGTTACCACCACTGAAAACCCACAGGCACAGTCCCCCCTGTCCTATAGAGTTGCTAAGGGTGGAACCGACTCGCAGCAGTGAGTGAATATGTAAAGGCTGTTTTTGAAATGCCCTTATTGGAAAGGTTGATTCTACAAGTTCCTGGTGTGTTTGTGCCACTGTTGAAAGGACCCACAAAGGAAAAAAGAAAAGAAAGTTCTGAGATGTATCAAGTGTAATTTTGTCCCTCCTGCCTTCTCCAGCTAGGATTATAAAGGAGCCTTGGTGGCAAAGGGCCGCTGGGAGTCGGACGCTCCCGAGGGCAGGGCGTTCGGTTTTTCATTTGAACAGCACAGCAGTTCATCTCTAGGCAGAGGCGGAGCAAACGGTTGCCACGTTGAACCCACGTTGGGCAACTTGGGGGAAGGACTTTGGGATCTGCTTCTGTAACAATGACAGCCTTCGAAACCCCATGGGGCCCGTTCCCTGGTCATTTGGGGTCACTTTGAACTGAAAAGAACCAAAGTCAAAATGTTTCCATTTCTTCTTTCTCCCAGCTGTTAATGAATGCCTAATGCCCACTCAAAGACAAAATGAGTTCCAGGCTTAAGCACTTAGATGGAGATGTATTTTAATAAAAATTCTGAAAATGTATTCAGGTCAAAAACTGTAAGCCCCACCCCCATCCCCAATAAATCCCCAAACCACCCCCTGCCCAATCATAGTGAATGCTGTTGTCAGATGCCGCCACGTGGGTTTCCGCTCACAGGGACACTGTGCCCAACACAAGAAAACATGGCATGGTCCTTCAGCACCTCACAGGCGTTACTCTGTTGGGCCCGTTGCCGGGCAACCAGTGGTGGCACAGTGGTTAAATGCTTGGCTGCTAGTCAAAAGGTCAGCAGTTCTAACCCACCTCGCTGTAGGAGAAAGATGTGCCCCTTGGCTGCCATGGATATTGTTAACTTTGGAAATCCCCCCTGTAACTACTGCTAAACTTTGTGCTCTATGCATTTGCTTGGTCTAGATGGTTC
>NW_022103896.1:42778831-42785962 GCF_000313985.2 Echinops telfairi | reverse complement strand
CCGATGTCAGATACGGCCCTGTGTTTGAGGAATCCAGTCCTTGGGGACTTTTCAGTTCTGGTGGCCGCCTCCTCACCCCGTAGAAAACCATCACTGTGGTGGGAGGGGTTGTATTTCCAATAATTGAATGAAGAACCCTCACGCTTTAATATCCAAGAGCCATTGGAGCTGTGCCAGCAGTGGCCAATTCACCCATTAGCAATTCAAGGAGAGAGCGAAGGGTCAAGGGGCCCCTAGAGCCAGCTCAGAGTTGCTTCCCTTGGTTTCCACGTCCAGACTCCGACCCTGCAGTCAGGCCCCTCCTCTCAGCGCCCCACCTGCCTCCCTCCACCTGCTTCCCTGCTTTCCTTCTCCTCTCGGATGCCCGCTCTGCACACTTTGGAGCTGAAGTCTCCTTGTAAACATTTTCCATTCTTCTTCATCTTAATTTAAGCACCAGATGAACTGAACCCACTGCGCCATTCAGTCGTTCACATTCGCGGGGACCCTATTGGAGAGGGTTTCTGAGCCTGTGAACCTTTACGGGAACAGACAACCTGCTCCCTTCCTTGTGGAGTACTCGTGATTTGAACCACCGACCCAGAGGTTAGCAGCTCAACAAGTAACCCATGGGGCCACCAGGGCTCCTTCCTCTTAAAAATCAAAACAGACCCTACTGCTTGGAACTTCTTTCCTTTTCCTTTCATTAAAATGTAGCTCTTGGTTGGCTTCTTTTCCCACAGTGGCCCTAAGAGGAAATCACTTTAACAAAACCCCTCTGGCTCCCATATGGATTTTATCATTTGATGTTTGCTTACACACGAGGCATCAAATAAACACTGGTTGCTGCCCTGCCCTGGTGTGTTTTGACAGGGAGCACAGGTCCCCTGCTGCCTTCTTGGCAGGGATTCATGGCTACGACATATTCCGCTCGACCCTTTCCTAGAAGTCAGGCTAACTCTTAACAAGATTAGGCAGTCCTCGACTTGCCAAGGGTCTCACCATTGGAGGGTAGCACCGTACTACCTGGGACTATGCCTTTCATGCTACCGGAATCGTGTGAGTGCTTCGGCTTCCTGGCAATCAAGGCCTGCTACAACCTAGTCCCAACTTCATCTCTTAGCACCGTACCTAAGTAAATAACATAAAGGTGTGTGTGTGACTACATGTGTGTTGCTTTTTTCCAACTGAGTTTTCAGTGATGGTCTCTGTAGCGGTTCGGTTCTCCTCCCAGAAGTGGCTCAGTGACCTTGCCTACTTCCTGTACGATGCTGGACCAGGAAGCTGCCGGTGCTACAAATGTCGGCACACTTGGCTCCTAACTGAAAGGTTACCTGTCTAAGTTGGCCCAGAGGAACCGCAGAAGAAAAGCCTGCCAACCTACTTCTGAGACACCAGCCATGGATAACCCCATGACATATAGTTCCACTTCGATATCCAGGGGGAGCGTTGCCACGAGGCGGGTTGACTCCAGGACAGCTGTGGTTACAGGAGTTTATCACAGAGATCTCCTCCTCCACAGCCACCAGAATGATCCCTTGGCGAGATCAAGGGTGCAAGATGAGGCTTTCCACTCCCGTCAAGAGTTACCGTCTTGGAAACCCACGGGGTGGCTCTACCCTGTCCTAGAAGGTTGCTATGCGTCGGCATCGCATCGACTCATTGGCAGCGAGCATGAGTTCTTGTATGTGTAGACTCAAACACAAAAACAATCGTAAGGGTGAAGCAGGATGGGGCAGTGTTTATTGTTTATTGTTCTGTTGTTCATCTACCAGATGGCACCTAACAACAACAATAAACCACCAGGACACAAAACACGGCTCTCCCTGGAAGCTATGTGGCCTTGAGTGCTACATAACCTCTCTGGCCTTCACTTCTTCAGCTAGGAGGTGGGGGACAGACAAAACCAGTATCTCACTCACAAACTTCCAGCTAGACTTTGCACACATGCCTGCAAGCACAGCCCCCTGTATTATAACTGACACACAGGGTGGATTCCGTGCATCTTCCCTGTTAATACTCTTACTCTACAGGTGAGAAAACCAGGGCTCAGAGTCGGGTCTTCTGCAGACTCCGCAGGTAGGGGCAAAGCTGGGAGGAGCAACCGTCCTTGTCCCTGGGCTCCCAGACCAGTGCTCTCTCCATTCACGACCTAAGGGAAGCAGACGGCCCTTGTAAAAAGGTCAAGGTCTCTAACAGTAGAGGCTGATTTTTAAAGGATGACTACGGCGGTGCTGTGGTGAAAGTACCCAGCTGCTGACTTAAAGGTTCAGACCCACCAGCAACTTGTGGGGAGAAAAACCGGGAGCCATAAAGATTGCAGGCTGGGTCACTCTCCGGGACAGGGCTACTCTGTCCTGTCTGTCGGGGCCTGTGAGTGGGAATCGCCTCGATAGCACACAGCCACAGAGACCGGAACCCTCCTCCCTACCAAGGCCTCTTGGTAAACTCTTTCCAAGCGCGCTGCGCTAGAACCAGGTGGCCTCCACCGCTCGGAAAGGGGTCCCACTGGAAGGTCCTAGTGGAGAAAGATGTGGATCCTTCCTTCGTAATTTTCCTTAACATGTGGCCTGCAACTCACACCATACACACTTCCCTAGTTACCGCCCCAGAAGAGTGGTACAATCCTCACCACAATCCATTTTAGGACAGTCGTTTCTGAACATGACCAGACTTGCTGGTTGGATGGGAAGTGCCCGGTTCGAACACATGCCATTCGAGGGCCCTGGCTGAGGCGGAATGGCAGGGACCCCGCTTTTCTAGAGGCATCAGTCACACAAAGAGTGTGTGAAGGGGGCAGGGGACAGAGGCCGAGGAAGAAGCTCCAGCAGAGTGCTCCCTTGGCGGGGCGGCTGCATTATTCTCTGAGAGAGCCCCAAGTGCGCAAGTCACAGGCAGCAGTTGCTGAGACGCTAGCTCCCACCCACTTCTTTGCCTTGCTGGAGGCAGGATGGCTGCTTGCATTCATTGGTCTCCACGTTTGGCTTTCTTTCATCTCCAGCCACGTTGGAAGATCGCCACAGCGGCGTGGTGATTCCGCAGCCATCGGGTGATTTGCCAAAGGTCAACCTAGGTGAGGATGTCCTTGGGACTCTGTAAACAGGTCGTCAGTTTGCACAGTTGCAGACGACCTTTAAGGAAACATCAGCTTGTTCACAAGGCTTCCCTGGGTGAGACTCCAGCTTGTAAGCCTTTGTTCATTTAAGCCGATGCTTTTACTATGGTTCCAGCCAGCCATCATGTGACCAAGGCAGTCGGTCCTGACGGAAATCTGCAGGCCATGGTCCGGACTGGGGGCCTGGGGGCCTGGCTGACCAGTGGGATGGTTGCGGAAGGACTTCAGCATGCTCCGGGCCTCCCCGACTCCTCCTGCTCCCATCCCCCTGTCTCCTGGAACAGTGGACAGGGTTGAAGCAGAGGAGCTGCAGTGTAGCACCAGTTTGAGGCCTAAAGAGAAAGGCCGTGTCAGATGCGGTCATTTATCCCAAAGGAGTTAGGGACAGTGTTATTTGTCTTCAGTTTTGAGTGCTGCTATAGCAGACAAGTTGCATTGAGTAAAAAGACCGTTGTAGAGTATTGACAAGCAAGGAAGTTACTTTGATGACTAAGGTATGCCTCACCCAAGTCGATGTATTTTCAATTGCTCCTACGCATATGAAAGTTGGGCATGGAATACAGAAGATCAAAGAAGATTTGAATCGTGGGGCTTGTGCAGAATACGGAAAGGACCATGGACAGGATAGTCCTTAGAAGCAAGGCTGGTTAGACTTTGCCTTACATACTTTGGACACGTTGTCAGGAGAGAACAGACCCTGGAGAAGGACATCGTGTTGGGAAAGTGGAGCGGCAGCGAAAAAGGGGACGGCCCTCCATGGATGGACAGACCCAGTGGCCGCAACGATGGGCTCAGGCCTGGAACAGTTGTGAGGATGGCGCAGGACCGGGCAGGGTTCCAGTCACGGATTCTCCACGAGCCAGAACCGTTATTTGGTGGCGCCAAATAACAACAGTAGCAGTTCTTGATTTTCTCACAATTAGGAAGCTAGAGGTCTAGCTCAGGGTTCTGTGGGTTCTAGGGGACAGTCCTTGTCTCCTTGGTAGCCTTCTTGGTGGCCTGACAGCTTTCTTCCCTCATCTCTACTTTGTCTTTCACTTGCTTAATCAGCTTTTACATCCAAAAAGATTGATTTAGGGCACACCCTACCCGACAGGGCAGGGCCTCGTTAACACAACAAAGAAACCCATTCCCAAAGGAGATTCTAACCCCAGGCATCAACCAAAACCCAACTCAAACCCACAGCCTTCGTGTTGATTCCCTCTCATAGCCCAACCCATTGCCCCTTCATCTCCCCTGCCCTGACACCCCTGCCTGCCATCTTGCCTTGAGTACAGTTATTACCCATTTGATCTCTGGTTCTCAAAGCAGCTAGGTGCTAGGTGACTTCTCTGTGGCCAACGGATGACTTCAAAGGCAAGTTCAGACATCCTGGACCTCCCTTGGGGTCTTCCCACTGGCCTTTTCTAGGTCTCAATGCTTTGAGCTCTGCCATGATTGCTCCATCCTACCTTCCCTATTAATTGTCCCAGGAATCTCAGAATTCCCTTCTTTATATACAGTTCAAATCAGCTCCCCATTTCTTCCTCTGTGGGTGCCCCAGCAGCAAGGCCCATTAGAAAACTATTAGAATATCATACAAAATAACAGTTGTCAATGTTTGGCAACAGTAACTGGATCAAGAGTTTCTTTGCGTTATGGCAGGAGAGGTTGGTGGGGAAATGGGCAGCTAATCATAATGGTACAAAACAAACAAATAAACAAACAAACCAGCCAACCCTGCTGGACATTTCCTACTCATTATGTTCAGAAGCCTGCCAAATATTTTTAAATGAAAAGCTTTTGTTTCTAATCAGGTTGAGTCTTTCGAAGATGAAATATAATGCCCACTGTTTAAAGGCAGAAGCAGATTCAGTTTGATATTCTAAAAGGTGGGGTTTTTGTTTTGCTTTGTTTTAAAACAGCCTTTTCCTCCTCCCTAGGATGGCTATGTAATCAACTTTCTTGGCTCTGAAACCGGACTGTAAAAGTCTGTGCCGTTTCGAGTTTGTGCAAACCAGCCACGTTGAAAGAATGTTTGGAGCATGGAAGCAGGCTTCCATGTCTCCTCGGGCCCTTTCTACTGCTGCTGCTGCTAATGGTTTTCACTAGCCAATCCCACTCGCTTTCCAACCTCAACATGAAGTTCAATGTCAATCAAGTGGGAGGTGTCCTGTCACTTGAGCTACTTAGTTTCCTACCCCACCCACTTTTCATCTTGGCTCACAGGAATTTCCTGAAACCAACAGTGAGGGCTGAGTCTCCCAGCCCTTAGTCCCAGCCATTGAGGGTAGATGTCAACATTTGGCTGGCCCAGGTGGGAATAGAAACAGGAGGGTGAGAGGCTGCACAGCCTGAAGAATGCCATCAACATCATTGTGTTGAACAGACAGACACAATCCAATGGCTGTGTGTGTGTGTGGTGTGTACGCTCAACCACCACGTGGTTGAGAACCATGCATGGGGGAGAGAGAGCCATGCTGGATGCTTCTCTGAGGCTTTGAACCCATTCAGCTAGGGGTGTCGGACAGGTGGGATAGAGAAGGAGCGAGATTGGATGTTCCATCAGGGTGGGCAGGCAGTAGCACAAATGACTACTCATGTATTCAAAAGAGATGAGACCCTATTTGGACATCACACAAGCAGCATTGCAAAAGTTCCATTATAAAGACTTAGAATTGACAGGAGATTTGTAGCCCACCTAAGATTGGGAGCATGGGCTTTTTAAAAAAAAGATGGACAAAAGAGACCAGCTGCGCTACCTGTAGCACACACCGGCTCCAACCCCCTGTGCTTGTCTAGACGTGGATCCAGCAGAGGCTGAGGCAGTCGGGACCATTCACCAAGGGCTTCCAAAGAGGCTTCTCTCGAAGGGCAACGTTGAAAAGAAGTTGGCAGGTGCTGGGAGGAACCTCAGTGGATGGTTGCTGGTTCTGGCTTTGAGGAACAACCCCAGATCTACCTTGTCTCTGTCCTCCTGATGTTGGGGCTCCTTCAATTCTCGTAAACACCAACTTCTGTTCATGCTTTTTTTTTTCCAAGCTGAATTTCTGAAACTTGTGACTTGACTCTTCTGGATTCATTTTCCTTCTCCTTAATGTCTCCAGGTCAGCAGCTATGATGAAGGGAGAGGGAGCTGCTTCTCCTCCGTCTCTTGCTGTTGCTCTTGTCAGGCGTCATCAAGCTGGTGCTGACTTGCATCCAAAGCAGAGTGGAACCCTATCTGGTCCTCTGCCATTTCGCAATCGTCACAATGTTGAGCTCGCTGTTGCAGGTCCTGGGTCACCCAGCTTGTTGAGTGTCTTCCTCGCTTTCATTGACCTTCTACTTTACCAAGCATGATGTCCCTTTCCAGGGACTTAGCTCTCCCAAGGGAGAGAAAGACAGGGCGTCCTGCTCCCGTAAAGTGCTACTGTCTCAGAAACTCACAGGGACGGATCTACCCTGTCCTATAGGGTTGCTATGAGCTGGCATCGACTCGATGGCAATGAGTTATCTCTCCTGATAACATGCCCAGAGAACATAAGATGAAATGTCCCAGCCTCTCTTCGAAGGAGCATTTTGGCTGTACTTCCTCTAAGACAGATCTCCCTGTTCTGACGATCCATGGAAATTCCAAAATTCTTCACCAACACCATAATTCAAATATATCAATTCTTGTCCAGTCTTCCTTATTCACGATCCACTTTTCACAGACACATGTCACAGAGTAGAACTGTCCCCAAGAGATCTTCTTGGCTTTCATCCTTGTGGGAGCGATTGTCAGGTCTTTCAGCTGTGGCGTCTCTGAGTGGGTTTGAAATATGAACCTGTTTGTTATCATCCAAGCGCTTGACTGTTGTGCCACTGGGGTTTGTTCAATGGCAAATAATGGATGTTTTACAAGCCACTGATTGAATGCCAGATGAATGAAATGAGTCAGAATAATGGGTTTCCAAGAAATGCATTTGTATTATTTTTAAAACCATAATACCAAAGAGGGACCAGACTTCAGCCCAGTGCTCCAAGATGTGAATGCAACATGCCGGCATGGAGTAGGGAACCAGTGGAGAGGTCTG
>NW_022103896.1:42761500-42777121 GCF_000313985.2 Echinops telfairi | reverse complement strand
GTGGGTTGGAAAGGGGGAACCAATTACTAGGTTCTACATATAGCCTCCTCCCTGGGAGACGGACAACAGAAAAGTGGGTGAAGGGAGACGTCAGACAGTGCAAGATATGACAAAATAATAATTTGTAAATTATCAAGGGTTCATGAGGGAGGGAGAAGCGCGGAAGGAGTTGAAAAAATGAGGAGCTGATGCCAGGGGCTTGGGTGGAGAGCGAATGTTTTAAGAATGATGAGGGCAATGAATGTACAAATGTGCTTTACACAATGGATGCATGCATGGATTGTGATAAGAGTTGTATGAGCCCCTAATAAAATGATTAAAAGAAGAAGAAGAAAGGAAAAGTCATAAAAAAACCCAACCATAATCCCAAGTGAATGTCCTCCTAAGACCTGGCGTTTCAGTGCCGGGAGCCCCTTTGATGATAAACTCCATTATGTATAAACCCCAACCAAACTCACTGCCATTCAGTTGACTCCAACTCCTGGCACCCCTACAAGGAAGGGTAACAGCTGCTGTGGGTCTCTGAGACTACAAATCTCTAGGGGAGTAGAAAGCCTCATCTTTCTCCCTGGTAGTCTCGAACTGCTCACCTCGCAGTTAGCGGCCCAACAGTCACTGCTACGCCATCAGGGCCCCTCCAATCTATGTATGTATACTCACCAACAAAAAGCCATGGACCAAAAGCTTCCCACACCTGCTGAGCTCTGCTTACCACACCCGATCTCCACCGCCAACACTAACCCCACCCAGAGCCCGGGAGGTGGTGAATTCCCAACGGGAGGGCCCGAGATGCTCCTTAGGAAGCCCTATAGTGGGCAGCCTGAAGACCCACGCTCTGGGAACAACAGGGACAGCAGGGTGACCTAAGGGGAGCTGTCCTGCTCCAGTGAGAGAATGAGAGTTCTACCACTTGGTTTTAAGATGTTGGAAAATGGCCAAACCAGAGAGAAACAGACACATTACCGTCCAGTCCATTCTGCCTCATGGCGACCTCCCCTTGGGGTTTCTTGACTGTAATCTTGAGGGAGACAGAACACCAGTCCTTTCTTCTGCAGTGCCCCTGGAAGGGTTCCAGCACCCACCTCTTGGTGAACAGCAGAGCTGCAGACCTTGGGTTTTTTTGGTTTTGCTTTTTGTGCATCAGCAGAAAAGTTTAATTCTTTTAATGACAATACGATTAAACCACCCCGTCCATCACGTCCAGACGTAAACCAAAGTAAGCCACTTATAGCATGAGATCGATATTAAGGTACAAGACATCCAATTGGTGGGGGGATGCTTGGCCATCTGAAGCGTGCACCCTCCAGTGCTTGAATCAGTAGCGGCGTTGTGCTGCTGTGCACGTGTGGCTGAAGGGAAGTGCGCTTCGACAGAACGGAAAAGGACAACAGCTACTTGACAAGGACGGAAGCAATTTCGACTGCAGGGAGAGGTACGCATTTTCCCGCCGACGGCGAGAGGGCATTAGGCTGCCTTGCAGAGGGCCACGGCTGAGAAGCGGATCTCCCCTTGCTCACGCTCAGTGAATTCTCAGCATCCTGCAGCAGGGAGTCCTCTGAACTGGAGCCGTGGCTCACGGGAAAAGGCAGTCGTCCATCCAGTTCAGGTCTCTGCAGTCAGAGTGACACATGGAGGCGCGGTCACGTGGCAGAGGCCAGGAATGATGCCCAAGACTTCCGGGCCCGTCACAGAGGTCCCGTTCTTGTGCTCGCAATCTTGACTCTTTGTCCCCGACACCTGGGGTGACCCGGCAACTCTTTGAGAATCATTCTCAGCAGCTTTTCTGTGACCGAGTCATTTGGAGACTGAACAGACAGGAATCAAGGAGATTCCACCTTACTTTACTGCGTGTGACCTTAATTCATAGGAGAGATGGGTTCGCTCTGTCAGGATCTAAAATATTGGATTTCCCCCCCAAAGTTTTATGGGCATATAATTCACACATCATTCAATAGGTCAATTACATCCAGAAGAGTTGTACAATCACCACTACAATCGGTTTTAAAACATTTTCTTCCTTCTTGTACTCATCTTTATTCGCTAACCAATTCCTCCCAGCCTCCCCTGCCATGCCCCCAAGGAACCATTAATCCAGTTACCGTCTCTATAGATTGACCGTCTTGGATTTTATAATCCGGCTACTGTCTTTAGAGGTTTGCCTGTCCTGGGTAAACATAAAATAATGGGTTTTATTTCGTTGTAGCTTGCCTTCAGGTTTTTATTCCTACCACAGCTCACAGGAGGCAACAACTCAGACAGGAAACAGGCTAAGGCTGCCACCTCGTGTTCAGACAGCAACATGAGTCTTCTCTGGTCCCCAGAGCCCTGCAAACATTGACAAACCAAACTGACTGCTGTCCAGCTGATGGCGACTCCCACAGCAGGGTAGAACTGCCCCTGTGGGCTCCCAAGAATGTCACTCTTTAAAGGGGTAGCAAGCCTTATCTTTCGCCTGCCGAGTGGCTTGAGGATTGCAAACCATGACCTTGGCATTCGCAGCCCAACTTGTAGCCACGCCCCATCGAGCTGTCCAAGGGGATGCCAATCAAGACAACGACCTTAGACAGCAGCCTGTGGTACAGATGCCCTCTCAGTCCGATTCTTGTCAGGAGGGCAAGACGTTGGGGCAGGAGAAGGCTGCTCCTGCCATAAACACTTGGCCTGGCAGCCCAGCATCTTGGGAATTTTCTGGCTGCGAGGAGGTTGATCAAACCAGCCTGCTTTTCTGTCTCAGCTCTAGAACACCTGTTACCTTTCCCATCACACAAGGGAGAACCACATCTCACCCTTGTCTCTCACATTCTGACTGAGATAGACATGGCTGAAGGGAACTTGAGTCTCGTGCATGGTGATGACGCTGAGTGTCAAAGGTTACAAGCTGAAAGACCCTGGGGGGGGGTATGCGGGGAGAAGAGAATGTGTCCTACAGGTACGTGCTGTGTGTTGTGACCTCCGGGCGCTGCCGTCTGTGCGAGGGGGAGCCCATCACCTCCCCCGCCACAGGGTGATTCTACCCATCTGAGACAGTTTATTGTGCCAGCCTGGCTGATAAACGCAGGTGGGATTGCCTGAGGGGCGGAGAGATGGATGGCTTGGTGAGCCTTGCCTTTCTTGTCTCTCGCTCTGTGATCATCGGACCAGTGTGCGGCTGCCTTGCTTGTTCTGTGCCTCAATTTAAAGGCTACACAGCCTGTGGGACGCCTAGCCTGTGGACTGTGTTGCTGTAAGTTGAGGTCCCTTTAAGACTTCTCTGGAGCTGGGGACTGGCGATTGGTGACCTGCCTTGTGATTGGCTGCTGTGCTGACATAACCTAGCTCTCTCTACAAATAGAGGAAGATCTAGCATCAGATAGAGACTTCAGGGACTGCTAGTCTCTCAACTTTCTCTCACGGACGTGAGTTGCACTAAGCCATTTATGGTGCTTCTAATTTAACTGTTTATTTCTTGTATTGTATTTCTCTGTATATGATCTAACATTTCATTTCTCGTTATATATCTAATTATCTTTATGATTTAACATTTCATTTTTCGTTATATATTATCTTTATAAATAAATATATTATATTATCAGGAATTTGGTTTTATCTCTCTAGAGAACCCTGTCTAACACACCATCCAAAGGCCCCTCCAGTACTTTAGCCAAAAGGCTCAGGGTTGCCTGGGAAGCCAAGACCAGTGACCTACTTCTGAAAGGCCGCAGCCTGGAAAACTCTGTGGAGCAGCCCTGCTCCAAACAGAAAAGGTCACCCGAGTGGAAACTGACTCAGCGGCAACTCACAAGGGCAGTAATTGACAGATCGGAAAGTACCGTAAACCCAGGCAACCTCCCCAGCCCTCATTCTTCGTCTATACACATCCTTATCCAAGAAACTGGGGAGGGGGCAGGCAGGAGGGCTGAGCAGAGTCTTTCTAATGATAGTCTGCTGGCACTTCTGTCACCTGCCAAAGCCTGTCACGTGTCCATAAGCCTGTGGAAGGAGGTGGAGCCTTACATCACCTCTAGTGACACCACCATCCAGCGCAGTAAGTCGTATTGTCCCACGCCAGCCCCAGGGATCTTCTCCTGCAGCAGACCACACAGAAGCCTTGTAATGTTCAGTATCAGTTTTAATCACAGAGGGATATGTGATCATTATAGATATAAGCTGCTTAAATGTGCTATTTTTTAAAATCATATGAATACCCGCCAACCCCACTGCCATAAAATCTATTCCAACTCATAGCAAGCAACCCATGTAGGGTTTCTGAGACTGCAAATCTTTTCAGGAGCAGACGGCTTCCTCTCACTCTTGAGGGTCAGCTGTTGGGTTTGAATCCCTGGCCGTGCCCAATGCCTAACCCAAGGGACGCAATTGTTGGGCGAAATACTTCCAGTCGAATCACAACATTATCAGTTAGCTATTAGTGATTGAGCAGCAGCCTCTTAAAAACATTTTCTCCTTTTCCTGTAGCTAGCCCGTCCTTCTCAAACAACCCGTTCATCCAGGCTCACAAACACTACTTCCCACAATCAGTGACTAAGAAAATACAGGGAGGGAGAACTGCATATTTGTAGTACATCCAGACACAATTACGTCATTCAGAGCATCCTTGCATGTGTTAGTCTGGGTAATTTAGAGAAACAAATCCACAGAATATAAAATCCACATGTATAAGAGAGAGTTTTATATAAAGGGTAAGTTCACATCAAGAAAATATCACAACCCAGTGCTGCCCAAGCCCACAAGTCTAACATTAACTCATTAACCCATATGTCCAACACTAATCCACAAAATCCTCCTCCATCTCACAAAACATACACTATGATGCTGACTGCAGGAGGAAAGCTGAGTCAGTGAATGTGTAAACATCTCAGTGCTGGCAGGGGTCTCCACACGGCTTCTCCAGCACCCAGGGCTGCATCAGGGTAGGTCCATGTGACTTCTCCTCAGGGATATCTTATAGGAAGTGAGCCTTGCCAGCTAAAGCAGGGAACTGGCTAAGGCAGCTGCACCCTTGTATGACCATCAGAAAGCAAGAGACCCAAGAACTAGAAAGGCGAGGCTCACCGAGCCATTTATCCCTCTGCCCTTCAATTAACCCCACATGTGTTTATCAGCCAGGTTGGCACAATAAACTAACTACCTCATTGCAATTGGGTAAGAATGAGAGCTCTGACCACACACACAATCAAAATAAATAAATAACATGCTGCCATTGAGTGGATTCTGACTCACAATCACCCTGCAGGACCGAGCAGAACAGCTCCCGTGGGTTTTCAGGGTTGTGAATTGTTATGGGAGCAGAAAGCCTCCTTTTTTCTCCCAAGGAGCAGCTGGTGGTTTTGAACCTCCAACTTTAAGGTTAGCAGCCCAATACATAACTCACTATGCAACCAGGACTGTAGACGGTTGAAAAAGTAAATTAGCATAGAGTTTTAAACTTATCAGTATATTGGGTTTACAAAAAAATTTTTTTGCTATTGTAACTACCTACAGGGATATTTTAGTAAAAAATAGTAACTTTCTATGGAAATACTGACCAAAATTTTATGGACAGCCCTTTTGGCATCACCCCCTCTGACAGCGTGACTCAGTACGGTCTGTACCCCCTGCACCCCTTTAAGGATGACACTGAGCCTTACCTCATCCTCTCCATCTTTCCTCCCTGCCTGGGACAGCTCCAGGACAGCCTCCACTCCTCCTTGCCATTCACTCACATGCCCCTGCATGATCTGGACCAACTACCTTTACTCTCCCTCCCGCTGGTGAACCTTGCAATGTTGGCGTCGGCAAAGACCACGGAAAGTCCCATGGATTGCCAGAAGGGCGATAACATCCGTCTTAGCAGAAGTACAGCGAGTGCTCCTTCGAAGCAGGGATGATGATAGTCGTCTTACCTCCTTCGGCCATGTTGTCAGGAGAGACCTGTCCCTGGAGAAGGACATCATGCGTGGCAGAGTGGAGGGCAGCCAAAAGAGGAAGGCCCTGGATGAGCTGCTTGGACACAGGGGCTGTGACCATGGACTCGAGCGTCAGAAGGATCCTGAGGACGGCTCAGGGCCGAGCAGGGGTCTGTGCTGTTGTACACAGGCTGCTGCGAGAAGGAAGCAGCTTGGTGGCACCCGACACCCACAAGCCCTCGGTACCAGCCTCCCTCCTTCCTTGGAGACCATCCTCCAAGCAGTGCCTAAAACCTCTGTCTGGTAACCCTCCAACCTTTCCCCCTACTGCCGAGGGCTTCCGCTGCCACTCTGGAGAGACCACACTCCTCCGAGCCCCAGAGCCTTTCGTGGTCTGTGTGGCCCCAGTCTGTGTGGGATTCCTGCCCTGCACTTCAGGCCCCCACACATCCGTCTCTTCTTCTTCTGTTCTTCCACAGCCATGCTTCATGCCTGCCATCACCCAGGTGTATTACCCCACCTCCGACTCACAGCGACTCAGAGGAGAACTTCATTTTTACCACAAAGACACAAGATTTGGGAAGATCAGGTAAATTACCTGGGCAAATGTGTCAGGCTGAGTTATGACATCCATCTATCTATCTATCTATCTATCTATCTATCTATCTATCTATCTATCTATCTGAATGATATGGATAAGAAAGAACTTTGTGTCAAGAAGTACTTTGTGTATCAAGAAAGGATCCCAGCCTAGTCCAACTCAAGTTCATGGGTCTGATTGCAGCCAGAGCCCTCTTCAGACTCATGTAGCTGCAGGCTGATGAAGCAGAAAAGTGAAACGGGAAGCAGGGAGATCCGAGGGCCGTGGGTGCAGAGTTGTGTGGATGTAACGTCAGTGGGAGCATGGCAGGGGGCCTACATACAGCGCTCCCTTTGTGGGCTGCCACCTGAGGCGGACACAGAATTCCAGCAAGGAGGAAGAGTGAAGCGCAAGAGAGAGAAAAGTCCTCAGTGTGTCTCTAATAAAAAGACCACACTCCCAAGGAAGCAGCGCAAGGCTGTACCTAATTGATGGGTTAGGCTCCACCCCCACACTTCCACACAGGTTCAAGTTGACATAAAATCCAACTGCCACAACAATGCCCCCGAGCTCAAGCTCTCAGGTGTGGAACTGAACTCACCTCTGTGGCTCCATCTTCAACCAGCTATCAGACAGGTCTGTAAGCGGAACAGTAACACTGGGGAGGTATTCACCCCTTAGAACCATCAACCATTTGACATCAAAGGGGCAGCAATTTTCCAAGGACAGATTCAGAAGGGGTAGAGAGAGGGAGTGGGGGTGGGAAACACAGGGCGGAGGGGGATGAGTGGTGCTGTACTAAGGGGATCGCAATGAATGAGATAAAGCAATGTGTGCATGAATTCTTGAATGTCAAACTGATGATCTGCTCCATGAACCTTCACTCAATTCACAGTTAAAAGATTAGAAACAAAACAATTATGAGTTTCTATTCCCCGGAGGCGAGAGATTTAGGTTCATTTCACTAATATGCAGACCCACAAAGGGCTCTGGAGTCTCTACAGAAAATTCCAGCCCTCTCTTTAGACAATATAGAAAGAGTATAAGTGTGAAAATCATGTCTTGACTTTGGACAATATTGACCTCGTACAATATCTGTCCCTTTTGTGATTAGTAGTTTCACGCAGCATAGGCCCTCCGGGTTTATCCATACGTGAGATGTTCTGCAGATTCATCATTACTGCATTTTAACTACCCAGATGAGCATAACATGCAACCAAGGGGGAGAGCCACTATTCTCACGAAGGCTGTGCTTCAAGTGGCCACCTCCATCACTGACATCCTCATCATCATCCTACCCTTATTTAGTTAACTTCTTGCCCCACCTTCCAAAGCTACCTGTTTGGACATAATAGAAAAATTATTTAGCTGGGAACAAGGAGATGGGCTCTTTAGATTCCATCACTAACTAACTGTGTGGCTTAAGCGTATACCACAGCCACTGATTTACACATGATGACATCGATGACAATGATTAGAACAATCATCAGATATCTCTCATACTAGAAGCTGTGCCACAGCTGTGCTATAAGCATTTTGTGAGTCCACTCATTGTCACAGCCATGCAGCAAACATAACTTTACAGAAGAAGAAACTAAATTCAGAGAGGTAGAGGCAACTGTCCGTGACCACAGAATAGGGAGCAATGTTGAAATTCAAGGCACAATGAGCAAAGCTCATCCACCCGGGTTGAAAAACTATATGAGGAAGAAGTTATCATTGAAATTCAATGGTGACAGGCATGTCCAAGGGATAGTTCAGGGACGTGATCCCTTTATGAATCTTGTGGTAGATGAATGCGTGGAGACGGCAACTGGTGGACAACAGAACAATACTGGAATGGTGTTGACAAGAGGCAATAGCATCGTGTTAGAAGCCTTAGCGTGAGGATAAGTAACAGCCATGTTCAACAGTCTACAGCAGTTGCTTCTATGTACCCCGCTCTCCAAAGGACCTGTTTTACTACAGTGTAAAAATGAGGCCATGACTGGAGATCCTCTTGCAGAGGGGTCTCGGGGAGGAGATGAGCCAGTCAGGGTGCGATGTAGCAATGATGAGAAATACAACTTTCCTCTAGTTCCTAAATGCTTCCTCCCCACTCCCACTACCATGACTCGAATTCTATCTTGCAAGTCTGGCTAGACCAGAGGAGGTACACTGGCACAGATAGGAACTGAAAATACAGGGAATCCAGGACGGATGAGCCCTATAGGACCAGTGGTGTGAGTGGCAAAACAGGGAGGGTAAAGGAAGAATGGGTAGGAAAGAGGGAACTGATTACATGGAACTGTGTGTGACCTCCTCCCTGGGGGACAGACAACCGAAAAGTGGGTGAAGGGAGACGTCGGACAGGGCAAGATATGACAAAATACCCATTTATAAACTATCAAGGGCTCATGAGGGAGGGGGGAGCGGGGAGGGAGGGGAAAAATGAGGACCTAATGTCGGGGGTTTAAGTGGAGAGAAAATGTTTTGAGAAACGATGTACAAATGCACTTTACACAATTGATGTGTATATGGATTGGGATAACAATTGTATGAGCCCCTAAAAAATGTTAAAAAAAAATAAAATAAAATAAATTAAAAAAATACAAAAAAATGAGGCCATGTACATTTTTCATGTTCAGTTTTTTAGTTAAATAAACTTTTTGTAATTAACTACTTTCATTGGGGGCTCCTATATCTCTTATCACAATCCATCCATTCCTCCAGTGTGTCAAGCACATTGGCACATATGCCGCCATCCTCATTTTCAAGCACTCTCTTCCCATGGTATCAGCTCCCCGTTTCTTCCTCCTCCTTCTCCCGCCTGTCCTCCTCAAGAACCCTGGAGAAGTTATAGATTATTATTATTTTCATATCTCACATCATCTTCCGTCGTCCCTCACTCACTTTTCCATTGTTTGTCCCCCTGGGAGGGGGTTATAGGTTGTAACTAAACCTTTGTAATAGTAAAAAGAAAAGTCGAGATGCAAACTCATGCTATCAAAACTAGAAGCCCATGTTCTTGATTACCCTTGCTTCCCACCCTCTGAAATCACTTGTCCCTGACTAGCGAGGGGGTAACCTAGAGAATACAGGATTCCCATCCAAGGGAAAGCTCACGCTTTCACTCCCATTGGCCAGGCCACCAGAGTGAAATCAGAGTGGTCTCTCCCCTTCTGACCTTCTGACTGTGCAGAAAGAAGAGTGGGCGACAAGGAGAAAATAAGAGCCATGGCCATGAGCATGGCTTGAGCGTTGAAGTCCAATTCAAGGGACAAGGCCGTGAGTCCCCTGGTTAAATGGTCAGGGATTTCCACTTGTCTGAAGAAAAACACAATTCATAGGTCAGATTTAAGACCGGAAACTTCAGGTTCACACACTGGTACATTTTTCTTGCACTGTATTCCATCTGGCAATAGCAAATGGAGTCTCTGATTCCTTTCATTTCTTTAGAGACCATAAAAAAGTATACATTTCCAAAATCAATATGTTTCCTTTGCTGCCATTTCACATGATAGATAAACACAAGGCCCTCTGCCCGGGGATGGAAATTACACGGTACTTTGAGATTGCCCCCAGAACGATGTGCAGAGCAATGTCTAAACTCATCCAGCACCTTCATGCTAAAGTACTCTGGTGTCCTGGGCAGAACCCCTGGGGATGTGCGCTCAGATCGTTCCTGGGAAACCTCGAGGACAGCTAAAGCAAGGGCTGAAGTTGATTAGAGCAACGTTTTCCAGAAGAAATGCTTTACATGACCTTTCTGCAAAAGACTGTCATCACGCTTGGATGAGACCTGCAAGCTCCCAGTAACTCACGTCTGACAACAGGACCGGGTAGGCAGGGCTGGGCGAGAGCCCACAATCATCCCAGTGGTATGCGACTCAGTGATGGGCTCTCCCTTGGCAGCCAGGTGAGGAAAGTGCCCTCAAAGGCTGTCATCCAGAGAACTTTGGTTATAGGGAAAGGCGAGAGACGAAGGGTCTGGGGAGGGGGTCCATCTGGAGGCTTACTTCCTCAGGGTCCTGGATCATGTCAGCCATTTATAAAGTGGGTGGGGGTGGGGGGGGGGAGATACCTGCGTCTGTACTACCTCCAGGTGGACAGATGGCCTTGCAAAATGATAACGAAGCCATCAAGCAGTGCGCCAACCAAATGTCAAACTTAGGACGAGTTTATTGCTTATTTATTCATTTTTTCATTTACATATGCAACAAATACTGTTTTGAGGTATTGGGAGTACTCACCCAAAGACCCTGTTCTATGAAGTTTACAGCCTACTTGAGGGAGGGAGATGGTGAACAAAATCACTACATAGATATGTGCTATCATGTGGTGGTCAGTCTCATAAATGAAATCAAGAAAACAGTTGCTAGCTCATCAATTCTGACTCATGGAGACCAGCTCCATGCTTAACTACTGAGAACATTAGCTGTTTACATCACCTTAAAACAAGCAACAAGGGGAGTGGGGAGGGGGGATGGGGGAAGGAGGGGGAAAATGAGGAGCTGATGCTAAGGGCTTAAGTAGAAAGTAAATGTTTTGAGAATGATGAGGGAAACAAATGTACAAAAGTGCTTGACACAATGGATGTATGTGTGGATTGTGATGAGTTGTACAAGCCCCCAATAAAATGATTCAATTATTAAAAAACAACAACAACAACAAATTCACTGCCAATGAGTCCATTCCGACTGATAGAGACCCTATAAACAGAGTAGAATTGCTCCCTTTGGATTTCTAAGACGGTAAATCTTTACAGGAACAGAAAGCCCTATTTTCTCACACAAAGCAGCAGGTGTCTTTGAACTATCAACCTGCTGGTGATCAGCCAAATGTGTTATCCACCACACCCCCAACGTTCCCTTGGCATCACCCCAGAGCCCCAAATTAAAACAAACCAACAGAAACGAGAGTAAGCAGTTAGAGAGTTCTGGGGTGTTCGCTTTGAGGGCATGTATTTTGAGCCGAGACCTGAACCACGTAGGTGAGAGCACCATGGTCGCCGTTGCTAGTTCCCATCCAGTCGGCTCCGACTCACAGCATCACAGAAGGAAAACTGCCCGGCACTGTGCCATCCTCAACATGTTCCTCAGCTTGAGCTCATGGTGGCAGAGCTAAGAGTCAGAATCGACTTGAAACCCATTGCCGTCTACTGTACTACAAGATACAGTAGATCTGCGCCTCTAACATTTCTAAGGCTATAAGCCATTGCACAAGCAGATCACCACCATCTTCTGTGGAGCCTCTGGTGATACCAAAGTGCCAACCTTCCAATGAACAGTTGAGAGCTTTTCTATGTCGATGATATTTGTGCTCTATGCACACACAGAGTAAATAATCTTTTATTTCAATGCAAGGTTGAAACAACTAAATTAAACGTCTCATTTAAAAGTTAAAATTAAAATGGTATTAAATTTGACTTAACTTTATAACTACATTCGTTGAGTAACTTTCAGTATCATTTATTTACTTAAAAAAAGTGTATGTATCAAATTACATATGCGAATCTATAACACATATAAATACTTGATAATAATAGTAATATAATCAAAACTTTAAAAAAAATTATTGAAGGCTTTCATTTTTCCAGCAAAATAAGCACCTTTGACAAGTTAATTTCTTCAAAATCCTTTTTTCGTGAGCTTAACTTTGAATTTTAACTTCATAGGTAAAAATGATTTTTATCTTTACTAGCTTCTCAATAATTATTCGATATTGCAGGGTTGGTTGGTTGTTTTTTCCCCCATAATTAAGGGGGTTTATTGGGAAAGCCAATAGGTTATCACAAGTCAGGATCAGCAAACAGTAAGGATATAGTCTTGGTCTCCTCAGCCAGCAGTCAAATTTCTCTCTGGTTTTTAGCCTCTCCACCACATGGACTCTTGCCCTTTGTCTCCTTGGGCCACGAAGGCAGCCAGCCTGTCCCTCTGGCCCACAGTTCCTTAGTCCTGCCACATGCGGAGAAGGTACCCCATAGTTTTGGCACTGCTCTTCTGAGTCTCCGTGCCCAAATCTCAGCTGCAGCTGGTCTCAGAGGCCTCCACCACGTTAGACAGAGCCTGCCCACGCTCTTCCAAGGTCCTCGGGGTTCCTCTCTTCTCTGCCACGTCCGATATTGCAGGTATTCTTGTTCGGTTTTGTTTACAGCACTTGACCTGATTATGGGCTGAATAACTTTTATAGAATTAGACAGTGAATTGTCAACGATTAACCATTTATTTCTCAACATCCAGGCCACAACAAAAACACTGAGGCTCAAATCCAAACAACAGCCACAAAGCAGCTAGTGGCAGCCAACTGGCTGTTCCCATCATTTGACGTCAAGTTCACTAAACCAGTTGAGAGGCCTTCAACCACACTCATCTGTTCACTGTGGTTTTGTAGCACTGATTTTTAAAAAAATAAATAATTTTATTGGGTGTTTGTCCAACTCATCACGATCCATACATCCATCCATTGTGTCAAGCACATTTGTACATTTGTTGCCATCATAATTTTCAAAACCTTTTCTTACTACTTGAGCCCTTGGTATCAGCTCCTCATTTTCCCCCTCCCTCTTGATAATTTGTAAATTATTATTATCATTCCATGTCTTTCACTTTCTGATGTCTCCCTTTACCCCTTATCCATTGTCCATCCCCCTGGGAGGGGGTTATAGGTAGGTCATTGTGATCAGTCTCCCTTTCTCTCCTCACCGTCCCCTTCCCCTCCTGGTATGGCTACTCTCAATATTGGTCCCAAGGAGTTTATCTGTCCTAGATTCCCTGTGTTTCCAGCTCTTATCTGTACCCCTGTACATGCTCTGATCTAGCCAGATTTGTAAGGGAGAATTAGGGTCATGATAGTGGTGGGGAGAAAGTATTAAGTACCCAGAGGAAAGTTATATGTTTCATCGGTGCTACACTGCACTCTGACTGGCTCATCTTCTCCTCGCTACCCTTCTGCAAGGGGATGTCCAGTTGCCTACAGATTGGCTTTGGGCTTCCATGCTGCACTACTCCCACCCCACCCACCCATTCACATTGACATGATTTTTTGCTCTGGGTCTTTGATGCCTGATACCTGATCCTATTGACACCTCGTGATCACACAGGCTGGTGTGCTTCTTCCATGTGGGCTTTGTTACTTATCAGCTAGATGGCTGCTTATTTATCATCAAGCCTTTAAGACCCCAGATGTTTATCTTTTGATAGCCAGGCACCATAAGCTTTCTTCACCACATTTGCTTATGCACACATTTGAGTAGCACTGATCTTGCACACACTTCATGTGTCTTCTATGAACTCAATGTCAGTGTGGTTTGGGTGATAGCCGAGAAAACAGAGAGAGAAATGAAATCACCAGGGATAAGATTTTGGCAGGTTCGGTTGAGCTTTTGGAGTGCCGTTGCACCATGTAAGGTAATTTTGGTCCCCCAAGAAGTAGAGAATGCATATTCAAGACCACAAACTGCTCACCTGAACATGTCCTTTTCATCGTGCTCTCCCTCACTGACTCTTGCTTTCTCCAAGCCAATATTTTCCCATACCTTCTCTTCCCTGCTGGGAGATCCTAGGCAGCACAGACGTTTAAATGATAGGCCGTTAGTGACACAGTTGGTGGAATGTGTCTGCCTCCCCTTCACCCAGGATCTGTACAGGGATTCTGGGCATAAGCCAGACTTTCCACTATTCAGGACTAGTCATGTTGTAACCTATAGCTTTGGGAGCAAAAGCAGCTCCTGCCTCATTAGACACTGGAAGTGGAGAGGTTTTGTGGCTTATTTCCCATACACATATATAATTCATGTGTATATACGGCAAAGTGAAATTACTTAGTGTGGCTCTTCTGTGCATAGTCTTTGCCACTCCCACTAAATGACTGAGGAGGAGCACAGAACTAAAGCGTGGAGGACTCTGACTTGGGGATCAGTCAGTTTGCCCATACTGCTGTGTGTAAAGTGAGACTTTTCAGAAGCAGGAAGAGAGAATCTCATTACCACCAAGAATGAACGGCCAGGAGAGTGGAGAAGTGGAAGCGGTGTTGGCAGCATAAGACTTAGGAGTGGGCTCCCCAGCCCTTAGGATAAGTAAAATAGAGTGTCTTTTGGCAGGAGGCTAGCTTGGAGAGTGGGGTGTCCTTTGGACATTTATCAGCACTGAAGGAGCTGTGTCACACCGACCTGAGCAGAACAGAGGCCAAGGGACCACACAGCTGAGAGACTGAAGATGGGAGAGACACGTGCCTTCGGCATGCTTCAGAAGAGGTGTTGCCGCAAAAGACTCGCATCCTTCATGTTTTCTGATCATATATTTGTTACAACCCACTAACTTTCCTGTAACCCCCAATATTCATGTGTATTGTTTGTGGGTTCTGTGGGGCCATTGTCGCAGATTATCAAACCCAGCAGAGAAGTTAGTCCCATGGTTGGTGTCAAAATAGGGTAAAGGAGGTTCCAGGGTAGAGACATGCTTGACCTTGGCCTCATAGAAATGAAGCCTGGGCTGATATAGAGTCGGATGCTCCTTCCTCCTTGTGTAGCGAGAGGAGTTCAGACACGCCTGCAAGCCATTTCCCAAATGAACAAACCCCCAAACCAGCTGTCATCATATTGACCTGACTCACGACCACTGCGTGGGTGTCAGAGAATGGCTCTCTATTGGCTTTTCACTGGCGGACCTTTCTTCCAAGGCATTCATTCATCTCTGGATGAACTTAAAGCACTAACCTTTTGATTAGCTGTCCAGGGTGATCATGCGTTGTTATCGTTCTCAGGTGCCATAGAATCAATTCCAAATCACAGTGACCTTCTTGTAACCCTATGAAATGCTGCCCAGTCCTGCACCCTCATCATCATGGGTGTTCTATTTGAGCCCATTTTTGCAGCTACTGGGTTAATTCATCTCCTTGACAGTCTTCCTCTTTTTTGACTGACCTTCTACTTTACCAAGCACAGCATCTTCCTCAGGGATTGGTCTCTCCTGCTAATATGTCCACAGCTTATGAGAGGAAGTCTCATCATTCTTTATTCTTTTTCTTTGTAAACTCACATAGTTTATTATATTCAATAGATACACAAGGGGTCTTTAGAAGTTAATGGAAAAATTCATTATCTTTGAATTCCATCTTTTTCTTTTTATTAAATACTTTTATTGGGGCTTTTACATCTCTTATCACAATCCATACATTCAT
>NW_022103896.1:42753490-42760669 GCF_000313985.2 Echinops telfairi | reverse complement strand
CCTTGTTTAATCTCATGATTACCTCCTGGTTTATGCACAGGTTCGACAGGAGCACAATGAAGTGTTCGGGAATTTCCCTTCTTCTCCAGGGTACCCATAGTTTGCTGTGATCCACAGAGTTCAGTGCCTTTCCATAGTCAATAAAGCACAAGTAAACATCTTTCTGATATTCTCTACTTTTAGCCAAGATTCATCTGACAGCAGAAAGGATAGCGCCATTCTCCATCCTCTTAGGAATCCAGCTTGGATGTCTGGCAGCACACTGTTGAGGTGCTGATGCAACTGCTGTTGAATTATCTTCAGCAAATTTTTACTTGTGTGTGATATTAATGATATTGTTTGATAATTTCCATACTTTATTGGGTCCCTTTTCTTTGGAATGGTACACACTTGGATCTTTTCCAGTCAATTGGTCTGGTCTTTCAAATTTCTTGGAATCGACGGACTGAACACAAATTACATGTTCCAGTAACGTTTTCTGGCATGTGCATCTTTGGGCCAGGCACACACATGATCCCATTGAAACCTCAAACGAACTGTACGAGGCAGATGCCATTTGACAGACAGGCAAACAAATGCAGAGGTTAAGTCACTTGTCTGAGGGCACATACCATTTGTCACAGATCGCAGTTTGTAAAGTCAAGTCGCCCTTAGTCACTAGCCTTCTTCCCTACAACAAGCACAAGCGAGGTTGGGTGAACTTTGGACTGCTAACTGCCAGGTCATCGGTTCAAACCCACCAGCTACGCCTCCAGAGAAAGATGAGGGGCTCTTGCTCCTGTACAGATTCACAGCATCAGAAAGCCTGTCTAGCAGCGGTTCTCAACCTGCAGGTCACGACCCCTTTGGGGGTCGAACGACCCTTTCACAGGGGTCACCTGATTCATAACAGTAGCAAAATTACCGTGAGGAAGTAGCAATGAAAATAATGTTATGGTTGGGGGGTCACGACAAATGAGTAACTGTATGAAAGGGTCGCGGCATTAGGAAGGTTGAGAACCACTGCTATATAGGGTCCCTAGACTCAGTGGCAATGGATTTGGGCTTATGTTGTTGTTGGCTTCCTTTTTAGTTGTAACTTAGCTGGTACCCTAATACCATGCTTAATGCAAGACTTGATAATATTACCTCAATGTGCTTGTGCTTTTACTCCTGGGGGTAAAAAAAAAGGAGCTCCATAAGAGCAGGGGTTTCTCATGGACCATAACTTTCAGGGAGAACAAGATGAGCCAGTCATGCTTTTGTCTGGCTCAAGGCTAGGAATGGGGCCATTGTAGGGAACCATGGGAGTGACACCTTCTCAGTCAATGAATAAGCATGTCACGTGTGAGTCTAAGCAATCTTAACAGGAACCAAGCACCAGGTAGGACCTGTGTTCAAGAACTTCATGTGTGCTGTTCATGAGGTCTCCTTGAGTCTCACCATGAAACGAGTGCCTATTCTTTTATTGTCCCAACAATCCTTTGCGAAGCAGCCATGACTGTGAGGAACAGCCTCTTGATGGGGACACAACTCCCCGAAGATTGAGCACAGAAGAGCTTTTGCAGGAGAATTTCCGGACAGGTGTCTGCCGCTCCAACTCCTTCTCCCCAACTTCTTGTCTCTTCCTTTGCTGCCCCAGATGTCTCTAACAGCCAGTTATCATTCCCCCTGCCCTACAATACCCCATGGTCCCCTTTCTTACCTTTGAACCTTTGCTCTTGCTGCCCCCCACCCCTTTGCCCTGGATTTCTTCTCCTGGTCTGTTCTCATCCCTTCTTCCTAGCCAGCCCCAATTCCTATTCATGTCTTAAGACCCAGTCTGGATACCACCTCCTTTTGGAAGCCTTCTTGGGTTTCCTCTCAGGTTGGTAGACACACATCTCTCTCTCTCTCTTATGTTTCCACACATTTCTCAATCACCACACTTCCACCTTCCACTGTGAAATTCTCAAGGACAAAATGAAGATACATGTATCTTTGCATCTAGTGCCTAGATCAACGGGGGTTATAAGAAGAGGGGAAGAGGTGAGGGAGGGAGGGAAAGAGATTCCAATGGTGGTGAAGTATCTGCAGGTCGGGAGTGGTTCCCAAATTGGGGAACACCGACACTGGAAGGAAGAACTGAGTTGTTGGGGACATGTCGAAACAGTCAAGGACATAGGTGGAAAGGATGCCATTACAACAGAGACATCAGGTAGGTGGGTGTGACCAGAGAGAACACAATGTATCTCCCTGGAGTTGGCTGCCCATCCCGTGGGAACAGGCAACGGTAGGCGCCACCAGATTCTTTAGGCTCACCATATAGACATCGCTAGGTGTTTTTGCCCCGTTTCTTAAGTGATTCTTACAGCATGAGCTGGACTTGATAGCTTTGCAGGGCTGGGCCAACTTCGCATAGTACGCATACTTTGTAGGAATGAATATTTAGGCTCAGATAGTTGGACAAATACACAACTCAGAGTTTTTCCTCCCCACAAAATGATCACACTGAAAGGCAAGTCAAATTCAGGACTAATGGGATTTGCTGAATTGTCATTTCTCTACCTGGCCCAGGGTTGTGCAAAGGACTAGTGGGAGCGTGATGCGCTGTCTATGTAGGTGGTTAAAAAGCAGTTGCATAAAATCATCATCAAGTATCATTTTCATAGGGCCTCAATTCACTCTCCCCCAAGTAATTCTAGAGTTAGGAAGGTTTCCAAGGAATTCCTGCAGAGCTATACCGGGACCAAACCTGGCCCATTGTGAATATAAAATGGCAATTCTGTTTAAACAGTCTCAGCTCTCTGGGTCCCTTCTGACTGGCTCTAACATTGCTTTTTGTCTATATACTTTGGCCACATTTTCACTTCGCTCTAAAAAGAGTTTTACTGCTGAATCTTCTTCCTCTTGACACCTCTCTGTTCTAATGGGTCCTGGGCTGGGACAATGGAATAACTTTGCTTGGTGACCTGTTAATGAATTTTATAGGGCGAGATATTGCTCACAATCTCCAACATTTGTCACTAACACTAACACTACCATTCACTGTATTAGTCTGGGTTGACTAGAGAAACAAGTCCAGAGACACTCACATGTGCGTAAAAAACAGCTTTATATCAAAAGTACTTGTATGTTAAGAAAACATCCCAGCCCAGTCCAGATCAAGTCCATAAGCCTGATATTAGCTCATATGTCCCACACCAATCTATAATTTCCTCTTCAGACTCACGCAACACATGCAATGATGCCTAATGCAGGAAGATCACAGGCCGGTGGGTGGAAAGTCTGGTGGATCCAGTGGTGGCGGAAGCATCTCCAGGGCTTTGGCTGCCATTAACGTGACTCCGTGTGTCTTGTCAACAGGAAGGTGAGGCAAAAAGAGTATGTGTCCCACCTCCAGGGAGGAAGACAGGAGTTCCCAGAATCCTCAGGAGAAGGCCATGCCCACCCAGAGGCATCATTAGCTATGACCTGAATGACAGGCTAGACTCCACCCCTTCACTCAAGTTGGCAGGAGATTATGCAACTGCCACATTGACCCAGCCTCTTGAGCTCCCTGTGCCATCATTTTCCTAGCCGTAGGATGGAGGAGCCCCAGTGCCTCAGCTACTAGGTTCTGCTGTGTCTCTTCCCCGGCTTCTCTGCCAGCAGTGAGTGATGTCTTTTACCTGTCAAGTGACCAAGGTTGACTTCAAGTGTTATCCCACCTGTGTCACTTCTCTGGCAAACATGAGCTCATTAACAATGCAGGTGACCTGGAAAATCTTCAGTCACTTTTCTAGATGAAGATCTTCTAGATGAAGAGCCCTGATGGTACAGTGGTTCTGCACGTGGCGTCTAACCCACTTACAGCTGCATCAGGCTAGTTCTGCAACCTCCTCCCACAACAAACCGATCCGCCGATTCCCCGCAAGCCATCATCCAGGCTCTCCTCCCCTCTCCCACCAAATTTCTTGAAACAGAAACTTTTGTCTGCTGCCTACATTTGCAGCCCAGGTTCTTGCTGCTCACTCCATCTTCAATATCTCTCACTGTGGAGCCAACCATATTACTTTTCTGGTCAAAGAGCTTTTCTGGCTCCTCTAGAGCCATATCAAGTTCAAACAGCTTCTTTGGAACTGTGATCATTTCTACCTCCTCAGTGAGATGTAGGACACTAGTGGAAATAACTAAGCCTTATAGAAAACCTCATCTATGCCATGCAGTATGCTAAGTGCTTTGTCTTTGCAACAACACTGGAGGTGGCTGCTCTGAGTAGTCGAGTTTAAAGATGAGAAATTGAAACCCAAAGAGATTTCATGACTTGACAGAAGCCAGCCCTATCAGTGTGGAGGCAGAACTCAGTATTCACTGGGTGCTTGCCTTGCCTACTGCTTCTACAACCTTCTGGGCAGACCCATCGAAGGCTTGCCCTCGTCGCTCTTTACATCCCCTTAATGAGATGGCCGGGTGCAAGAGCATGTGCTTTCTAACCTGGAAGACAGCCTTTAATATTCCTTTATACTCTTCCGTGTGGCCAGGGGCCAACCTCCTGGTTGACACCATAATCCGAGATAATCCCGCTTCAATGGAAATATTTAAGTGAAAACTTACAAAATCAGCAACTCAAAAAACACCGCGGGGGCGGCAATGATAAACAACAGTACACGTTTGTAGCACATGCAGATGAGGCCGCATCTTTGAAGCGTCTTCCCAACTGAGGAATATTGGCGGCTTGGACAGGGGTGCATTTAAAGGTCCCACAGTAAATTGGCATAGAGTTTTAGCCTGGCAGGTATAGTGACGCATGTAATCCGGGCTTAGGAAAGATGTGCTTGTACTGCAAGGACAGTTCTATTAGAAATAATCGATTTCTGCTGAAACACAGCACACGTGTTTTACGGAGAGTCATTTTGGTGTCTGCCCCTCTGATAGTGTCACCCAGTGTGGTCTGCACCCCACACCCCCTAGTGATGCCACTGCTCAGAGTGAGCCCCTGGGACGGGAGGCCAGGCTGACACCGGAGCAGTCGGCCACACCTTTCTCCAGTGGAGTAGCTGGTGGGTCCCAACCACCGACCTCTCATCCGCTGAGTCTGACTCCATAGCAACGTGTTGGGTTTCGTTTGTAGATTCGTCTGTCGAATGGGTCGGTTCCATTGCCACCTCTCTAGCTCCCACCTACATGCCATTCTCCTTCCTGAGCAGATTCGGCAAAGCACCGTGCTCGCTAGTCGTGTGGCAGAGTGCTCTTGTAGGGGTGTGCAAAGCCTTTGTCACCATCTGTTCTGACCCCTCGTCTTCTCCAGACGCCCTTCACCTCCCCCCTCTCTTCTGCTCCAGCTGCCCCGGCCGCCCACCCATTTCTCCTGCCCTCCTCCGATGCTCTGCACTTGCCGGCCCTCCTTTCCTCAGAGCCTCAGTGCCGGCGCACGCCCTGCCCTTAGGTTCCTTCTCCTTAGAGAGGCTGCCTTCCAACACCACATGGGACATAGCAACCCCTCCTGGTCCTTCTCTCACCCCTTCCCTCCTTTATTTCTTTTCATAGCATTAACCACTACCTGTTCTCCTCTATTCGTTTCTTTATCTGGCTGCGGTTACTTCCAGTAAAATGTAAGCTCCTCATGGGCAGGGATTTGGCTCACTTTAGAGCCATGTCTGGTTCAGAAGAAGCACCTCCATCGCTATCTGGATCTCGACTTATATCTATATCATCTGTTAAGGGCATGGATGGATGGATCGCTGCAGCACTGTGAGAACCCAAGAACCAGGGATGAGTTTTACTGATCGCTGCACCTCCAGCATCATGTATCTGGTGGACGCCGGAGCCTATGGACTGAATGATGATACACATTATTGGTCATGTAGTGGGTTATGGGTTGGAGAAAGATGAGGCTTTCCATTCCCATAAAGAGTTACAGCCTTGGAAACCCTCAGGGGCAGTTCTACCCTGCCTTATAGGGTTGCTATGAGTCAGAATCCACTCTGTGGCAGTGCGTATTTTGTGGGTTTGTGTGTTTGGCAGTCAATGCAGTCGTTGGTTGTCACTAAGCCCATTCCAACTCAGGGCGGCCCAGGTGGTACAGAGCAGAACTACCCCGTGGGGCTTTCTTGGATATCATCTTCACGGTAGCAGATCACCGGGCCTTTTCTTCTGCGGCACTGTTAGGTGAGTTCAAATCCCAAAGCTTTAGTGGAGATCACCAACTCATGACCTTGCAGCGATTGCGACTGACCTTGAATGAGTACCCCTGACAAGCGCTCTGCCACATGCCCTATGGTTTCATCCGAACAACGTTATAAAGGCACAGCGATTTCCCCCACTTAAGAATGAGGGAGATTCTAAGCCAGAGAACTTGACCGCACAGCTGGAATTCAAACCCCGTTCTGACCCCAGTGTGCGCGCTCACTCTGGCCTCCCAGCCTCGCTCAAGAGCTCAGCCCAGCCATTTGCCCCAGTGCCTCTTTGACTCGCATCAAGTCTCCTAATTAAAAGAGAAAAGCAAAGTAGAAAATTCCTAGAATGTATCCTAAGGAAGTTCAATGATTTTACTTTCTCTGGTTCTTAAGGGAAAATGTATTTCCCCGTAGGCCAATGTTATTTCCAGGTTCTCGTTCAAGAGGACACGGAAGTGGAAGTGGTTGTGATAATAAACAGGACAGTCCCGGAAGAGCCTGGGGAAAAACGGTAGATGTAAAGTGCGCGTTAAAGACGGTGACTGTGAGGTTCAAGGCACTGTTGTCCTTTCTATTTGCAGCTCTTCCAGCTTATTTTCTCCCTCTCTCGTTCTCTCACAGAGGGATGTGGGAATGTTCTCCATCCCTCAATGAAAGACATGCCTTCCTCAGAGGCGTGCTGTCCGGGCTGTGCTTTTCTGGCTTGTGGGACCAGCACCGTCCAGAGGGGAGCTCTGATCTCACTGTCTTCGTGGAAGCCTGCATAGGGCCTGAGGCTATTTGGCAAAAGGAGTTCAAGTTTGGGCTGGCGTTTTAATAAAGTGAATGATTTTGAAATAGTTTGCATTTTTGTAAGTCTGAAGTCGGTTCCATTGCCAGATTACGCCATCATCCCGGTGCTGTGTCCGCGTGCTCTGAGTCACTTCAGGACATGTCAGGAGATAGCACCGTGGGCTCTGAGTCGATAGCCAGGGCCATTGCGCTGATCCACGTAGGTCTCGTAGTGCGGTGGTTCTACCAATGACCGGGAAACAAAATGAAAGCTTGTCGAAGAGCTCTGAAG
>NW_022103896.1:42745896-42751545 GCF_000313985.2 Echinops telfairi | reverse complement strand
GTGTGTTTGTCTGGTTTTCTAGACAGCAGCCCTGTCATAGTGGCATAGTGGCTACTCATTGGGTTGTGATCACAAGGTCAGCAGTTCAAAAACACTAGCCACTCTGAGAGAGAAAGACAGGGTTTTCTACTCCCATAAAGAGTTACAGTCTCAGAAACTCACAGGGGCGGTTCTGTCATATCCTGTAGGGTGGCTATGAATTGGCATTGACTCAATAGCAGTGAGTTAGTTTTCTGCTGTGTCCCCAGCACCCCGAATAGTGCCTGGTGCATAGTTTTTCAGTAAATATTTGTTGCAAGAAGAAAGGTACTGAGTGGTTAACCACTTGATAAACACTATGCTAAGAATCTTATATACAATTATCTCATTATAATCTTCACAGTACAACAAAGAATATAGAATTATTCCCATTCTGAAAAAGAGAAAATTGAGGTATCAAGGTTTAGTAAGTCAGCCAAGATCACAATCAAAAAGAAGCTGAGCCAGGCTTCAATTCTACACTGTCACCATCCAAAGCCTGTGTGTGCAGACACTAATAAGACTGCTTTTCCTGAGGAAGTCCGATGAAAGAAAGGTCTCCCCTGTTCTTGACTCCTTGGTCCATAGTTCATCTTTCTCTGACACCTTCAATCTTTCTGTTGCTAGTGGCTCCTTCTCTTCACCCCACTAATACCTGTAAGCCTTCCTACTTACAATAAATACAACTTTCAGAGTCCTCTTCTATTCGAATTCACATACTCTCCCTTGTACCCCCTTCCATATTTCAAGAGCGCTCTTTACATTTTCCATTCTTGTTTCTTTCTCTTCGCCCCCCCAATTCTTGTTTCAATCACTTGAAATGATCACCCCTATCAATATGTCCAACAGAGTGCCATCATCTTCCACCCGCAAGCTGTCCCTCTTTTTTAAACTAAAGGCATCACATCCCTCCACTTGTAAAATGTACAGCTCCAAAGTCATACACAACGCTTCTCATTTTATCCATCATTCCTGAAATTCCCTCTCAACTTCCTGCTCTTGGCCTGACTCAGTCAAACCTTTGCTGCCAGTTTTGAGCCAAGAGTCTAGCAAGACAATGGCAGTAAAAGTTTGTTGGTTAACCAAATTGTATTATGACCAACTAAGTGATCATTCTTAAGATCCCCTTTACAATGGGTTGTTGTCTACAATAGAGGTGTGTTTTGTGTTTTGTTGACCCACCAAAACCCCAATCCTCTACCATGTAGTCAATTCCAACTCACAGTGGCCCTATGGGACAGAGTAGAACTGCTCCTCAGGGTTTCTGAGACTGTAACTCTTCATGGGCGCAAACAGCCTCATCTCCTCCTGTGGAACAGCTGGTGGGTTTGAACTGCTGACCTTGTAGTCAGTCGCCCAACTCATCACTCATTACACCACCTGAGCTCTAACGTTTGCCTTCTAACCTTTAAAACATATCTCAACGTTCTCTTCCTTTTACTTTTTAAAACATATATAAGGTTCCCCAAACTCTGAAATGTCAGAAAAACCCCTTGTCTAGAAGACAGAAATGAGCCAAGTGACATGGTTTGGTTTTTCAAGGCCAGACAGGAGGCAGGGAAAGAAACATCCTTGCGGCTCAGCAAGATGCTGATGGTGCTGTTCACAAAAGGGCTCTAAGGACTCCAGCGTCAAACAAACCCTAATAACAAAACACATTCAGCCAAACGAGTCAGTTGATCCTTTGACATAAACGGCGGTGCCAGCAATACCACCTTCCTGCCCTCCAGGATGCTGCTGATGCTCAGTGACGCATCTTCCACCCCTTTGGTGGAAGAGCCAATCAGTTCCCTTTGAAGGAAATCTTTATTCAGATGGTTAAACACTCCAGGGGGAAGGAGGGAGAGGACAAAAGAAGTATTTCAGAAACAAATAGGCACCTAAGCGCCAAGTTTCTGTTCTTGTTACTCTTCAGGGTTTGGCCCTGTGAAAACGGTCTCAATTCCATGTTTTTCTTTAAGCTGGTTTGTTTGGCAAAATCCAATGATAAATACAGAACCCCGAGGTCAGGCTCACCTTACTCAAAGAGCTACAGCTGGGAAGCTCAGCTTTCTGTGGTGGGGAAACTTTGGAAGCCACACTGATCTTCTGTTGACAACGGGAGGCGAAGATATGGGCCAGATAGTTTTTTTCTTTACAAATGTAAGAATCTAGGACTTCGCCCCCCTTAAAAACCCAACGTACAAGCAACCCTTTGTTGATAGCTGGGTGTCACTGATGGGGTGGAGGGAGGGAAGGCAGGGTAGATATCAGAGTGGGATGAACGTGGGGAATCAGTAAAGAGGCATGTCTGTTCCTTAATTGTTAATAAGCAACCCCACTTCACCTCTTTCCTCTCTTTTTCCCTCCGATGCTACACTCAGACTCACCCTGAAAGGGCAAGAGGTTAAGAGGAACCGGGAGTCAGCAGCCTAAGCACTTATAGGCCAGCCAGTCAATCCGAAAGAGTTGGGGTGAACGCTTTCGGACCCAGCGCTGCTCTCTTGCTTTTGCCTTCCAGGTCACGTTTCCCTTAGACGCCTCTACTTCAGCTACATCCACACAGCAAGCCTCCTTTTCGTACACAACATCGCCACCAACAAATACCTTTTGCCAGTGAGTTCTCGGGGACTCGGGGGACCCCATAGATGTCAGAGTAGAACAGTGCTCCATAGGGTGTCCAGGGGCTGGTGTTTCAGAAGTAGATCTCCTCCTAGGTCTTTCTTCCAAGGCACCTCTGGGTGGATTGGCACCTCCAACCTTCGACTGGCAGCTGAGCATGTAACTATTTGCCCCACTCTGGGGCTTTCCACTTAAAGACACAGGTGTCTGGATGTGGGGAAGAGTCTGTTTTAGTGCCACAAACTTGAAGGACAAGGTGAATATTTACTTTTCTGTCACACACTGGGGAATCAGAAAAGACATAAGAAACCAAACCACTGTGTAGATTCTTATTCACGGCGATCCCAGTTAGCACTTCGAACCCACCCAGCAGTGCTTCTGGAGAAAGGACTGGTGATCTGGTTTCCATAAAGATAAAAGCCAATAAAGCCCTATAGAACAGTTACTTCTACTCTATAACACATGAGCTCATCCCGAATAGGCGTGATTGACATGGATGAAGTGCTCGCTAAGTGCTCCCAGGCACTGCTCTTGATGCACTCCTGGTGAATGATACCAATCTTAGGAAATGAGTATGTTTGTCTTCATCCCAGTTTTTATAGATAAGGAGACAGAGGCACAGAGAAGCTAGGCTAATGATGTAAGACCACACAGCTGGTATAAAGAAGAGCTGGGATTTGAACTCAGGCAGTCTGATTTCAGAGCCCATCTCCTGAGTACCCACACAGTCTATGCCTGCCCTATTATTGGCACTTCATCCACCTATCACACAATTCAATAGTTCAACCATATTCAGACGAGTTGTACAATCTTTACCATGGTCCCATTTTAGAACATTTTCTTTCTCCCCGTACTCATTGTTATTCATGTATTTCCCCCCAATTTTGGCAAAAATATAACCAACCAAATAGTCACCAGTTCAACAAATTCTATGTGTCTAATTCAGTGCCACTGATTATACTCTGTGTTGTACAACCATTATTGATATCCCTCTCTAAATTGTTCCCCACCAGTAAAATGAATTCAATGCCCCTAAGCAAAAACTCTTTCTCCTTCACCCATGGTTACCATAGGTCAAATTTCGTTTATTTTTAAGTACTTTTCTTGATATTATATTCACATATCCTACACATCTATAGTTCAGCAGCTTCTAAAGTGCTGTATGTACATCACCACAATCAGCTCTAAGGCTCCACATGCCCTCTAGCATCCCCTGATCGCTCCCCAGTTCCCCTCTCCCTCCCTTTCCTTCTTTCCCCAACTCCCTTCCCAATAAACCATTGCATCAGTTATTTTCTCTATGCATCCACTCCTTCTTTGCTTCCTGTGCAATTGTAACTCTTTATGGAAGTAGAAAGCCTCATCATTGTCCCAAGGAGGGGCTGGTAGTGTAGAACTGCTGAACTTATGGTTCTGTAGCACAACACTTAACCACTATGCCAAACTGATTCTGGGTTGAGAAGAAACTAGCAGAGAAAAACAAACTGACAAACAAAAATATTATGTCTAATTCTTAGCCCATAAATTTAAAAAAAAAATAAAGATGATCTGTCCAAGAACAGCTGCTCAACTTGAAGAATGTGATCCATGTCACTTAACCAAACCTGCAGAATTTGTTGAATCGGTGTATGTTTTGCTGTATGTATTGGCAACCACAACAAAACTGAAGTGAATTATTCTTAAAAATCATTGGTTAAGTGAAAGAATCTCATCAGATATTTGAATACCAGCCTTTACAACTCCTTCCACCCTCAAATCCCTCCCTGAAATCTCTGAAGCAAAGTCCATAGACCACTTTCTTCTAGAACGTATTTTGCTGTGAAATTGAGGTTATAATTTCAATCAAGCCCAACGACTTAGTTCCAAGTTGAAGTGTTAAGATCTGATGTTGATATTTTGCTTTTTAATCCAACCCAGTCATAATTTGAAACAGTTGTTCATTGGCAAATCAGCTGTTTTAATTTTTCTTGATCTTAGGATACTAGTCTCAACATTTAAAAAATTAAGATAAGGGGCAGTGAGCTAAGCAACACATTTAGGATGCAAATTTCATGTTAGTTAGCTAACAAAATCTTCTATGAGAGGTTCAATCTTGGTTGGCAAGAAATGCGATTTGAGCAAAGAGGCATCATTGCCCAGCAAATTCTCTTGCTCTGGCACTCGCATCTGTGACCACCTGTCCTGCGGATAACAGGCTCAAGTAAAAGCTGTGTAAGGTGTCCTGTCTAACCTCAGAGAGAACTTCAAGCAAACAAGAAGGTAATGTCTTTACTTTCTCTATCAATTCCCAGTAGGAAGCTCTCCCCTGGGGGGTGGGGGAAGGGATGGCATCTGATGTGTTACTTTTACACTACGTTTGGATCATCAAGTTAGGTTACTGAGTCTTCCAGTTTTCCCTATAACAGCATTAAGACTTGATCCTTGCCCTCAAGTGTAGTTTAGATCTTTTTCTTTCTGCTCTCAGAAAACTGTCCCCAAATTTTCCAAGGAGAGACTTCACTGAATGCAACATTGCCTGGTCCTGCGTCATGCTCTCCCAATCCTGCCTGCGCTAGCCCCCAGGTGGTTGCAGCTGCTGTCAGTCTGTCTTGTTGAGGGTCTTGCATTCTGTTTACTGCTCTTCCACTTTATGAAGCATCCAGTGATTTGTCCCCTGCAGGTAATAGTTGTTAAGAAATTCGAGTGGTGTATTGGATTACTTGTTGGACTGCAAACGGCAAGGTGAACAGTTCAAAACCACCAGTCACTCCTCCGGAGAAAGATGGGACTTTCTACTCCAGTAGAGAGTTTCAATCCGGGCAACTCACAGGGGCAATTCTACTCTGTCATACAGGGTGGCTGTGAGCCCACAACGACTCGATGGCAGAGTCTGGTTTGGGTTTGGATGACATGTTCAAAGAGAGATGAAGTCTCACACTTCCTTCTTTCTCTTTGTCTTTTCTTTTCCCACCATCCTTATTCCTAAGACACATTCAGACTGTACTTCCTCCGAGACAGGCTTGTTTATTCTGCTGGAAGTAAGTCTCTTCC
>NW_022103896.1:42730720-42744427 GCF_000313985.2 Echinops telfairi | reverse complement strand
CCTCTAAATAGTTCAGGGTCTATTTGTTGTCCTTCACGAGTGCTTTCCAGTCGAGTCTGATGGGGTGCCATGCCCTGGCCTCACATCTATCATTGGGGACTTCATTGCTCTGCTCCCCCCACTGCTCTGCTGCATCCCCCAGAGGCTGGCTTTGTTGGGCTTCACAATTTTTTTTTCCCTTTTGCCCTCGTTGGCTCCTGTGTGCTCTGATCAGACAAGTCTCTCTTCTTGAGCTGCAGCTTCAGTGCTGTCCTCTGAAGTGAATTCTTCTGGGGGGGAGAGGGTGGTGTTGTCCACATAGTTGGTAATGGGGCTAGCCCCTGTTTTGTTTTATTTATTTAAAAATAATTATATTGGGAGCTCATACAACTTTTATCACAATCCATACATACGCAATTGTGTAAAGCATACTTGTACATTCGTTGTCCTCATCATTCTCAAAACATTTGCTCTTCACTTGGGTGTTCTAGTTTTTACTATTTTCTACTTTCTATTCAATTGAGGGCTTTCTGTTTTACATTGCTGTTGGTAGTTTTGTTGTTGTTCCTGTATGTTTTTCTGTATATGAAATGCAGAGTAGGAGTCTCTGGATTGATGGTTTCTAGAGGGCATAGCAGGGGAGGTTGGTGGAAGGGGGTAGGTGGGGTGGATTTGAGGAGCTAATAACAATGAGTATAATAAAGAAGAAAATGTTCTAAAATTAATTGTGGTGTTGATTGTTCAACTCTTCTTGATATGAGAATGCCATGTGACGCAACTATGAACTTTATGCTATGTGGGTTATGGGCCAATAAAACGGTTTAAATATATGAATAAAGACACACACAACATAGTACACTTATCTATCTAAAAGGAAAAGTTTGCTGGATAATGATGGGGTTTTCATTTTTATTTATTAGTTTTTAAAAATAAACCATTTTATTGGGTCATAATCTAAACATCACAAAATTCAATAGGACAATCATATCAAGAAGTGTTGTACCTCTGGGAGTAAACCTGCCCAGGCTGTAACTGTCACGGAGCCCGGGCGGTGTAGTGGTGACCAGCTGGGCTGGGACCCACAGACGGACAGGGGACTCCCCACACCGGTGAGCTCAGGGTCACAGGGCGGCTCTACCCTGTTCTCTAGGGCCCTGTGAGTCAGTGTGGATGTGAAGACAGTGAGTTCGGCTTTCGGAACCCTCAAGGAAGCTGATGGGCACATCTTTTTCCTGCAGAGCTGCTGGTGGCTCCAGCTCTTAAGCACTGAGCCACTGACCCCCCAAAACCAACCCACACCACGGCTTTCAAGTCTATTCAAACTCCCAGCCCCTCCAAAGCAAACCCATCGCCACTGAGCGGAGAAGTCCTTAGACATGGGCAAGGGACAAGCCATCGCACAACTTGGAAAACAGGCAGAATTCGAGTTTGTTTAGTCCGTTGCCAATTTGCCCTTTGTGCCCATTTCCTAATATCCCTGAGCCTCTGTGAAGAGAGAGTGGTAATACTGGCTTTAGAGAGTCTTTGTAAAGAACAAGTAAGTCACCACAGTTGACTCATTGGCCTTGCTGTCACTAGCGGCACACAGTGACCATTACATAGTGGATAGTAACCTCTTGAGGGGATGAACACCAGGTTGGTAGGTCTAGGGATAGAATGGGTGGTGTAAGATAGGTATAAATAATAATAACCATACATAATATAGTAAGGGTTCAGGAGGGTGACAGGGAGGGAATCAAGAGGAGCTCATAACAAAGGGGTCAAGAAGAAAGATAATGTTTTGAAATTGTTGATGGCAACATTTGTACATAGCTGCTTGATAGAAAGGATATGGATGGTTATAATATATATAAGAGCCCCCAATAGAATGATTTATGAAATTTTTTAAAATTTAAAAATAGATGGCAAAGACAATGGGCTTGGCGAGTGTCCAGTGGGGTAGAATAGGTAGAATTTCATTTTTGTCTTAAAGTGCAGCTCCCACTCGGACAGAGAGAGTGGCTCGGCGGTGGGGGGTGGCCCTCCAGGACAAAGGGAATGGCGTGGGTGGGCAGGGCGGTTCGAGGTAGCACTTTGCACAGTGTTGGGGCAGAAGGAGTTAAGCCAGAAGGCCGAGCTTCCCTAGAAAGACAGCACAGGGATGTGTCAGGAGGGGCGCAACGTCTGCTTTCTGTCATGCAGCCTCTCTGCAGCCCTGGCCCCCGCCTGAGGGAGTGGGTGGAAGGGTAGCCCTCTGATGGGAAGCAGCCCCTTTGGGCAGAGCGGTGGGGGCTGCAGGAGGCAGGCTTGGAGGCTGTTCCCTTCCACGGCAGCTTGTGTGCTCTCTTTGGGGCGCACAATAAACCCAGAGAAAGTCCATTCGGACGCCTGGGGGCCTCACACATGTCCGTCGACCAGGACTGTACTCCAAGGGATCACGGGGCCTTGCTTCCAAGAGGACGCTGTGGGGACTCAAACCTCCAACGTTTGGGTGGGCAGCCAAGCACACGTGCCATCTGTACTACCCAGGCTCTTCAGAGAAATGAACTAGAATACTCGTCAGTCCCCACGTTCCCACAATCCTCATGGATTGTCACGAGGGTGGGAGGGGGGTAAAAAGAGGAGCTGATACCCAGGGCTCAAATAGAAAATAATGATGGCAACATATGTACAAATGTGCTTGATACAATCGATGTATGGATGGTTATAAGAGCTATAAGAGCGCAGAATAAAATGATCTTTAAAAAAAAAAAAGGTGGATTATGTCCAGTCAACAACATTGTTGTGTTAGGTGCCATCGAGTGAACTCCAACTCAGCTGTCACTCCTTGGAAGGTTGCCTGGTTGCCCTTTGCCATCCTCACAATCAGCACTGTGGCTGAACCCATGGGTGCAGCCACCGTGTCAGCTCATCGCATTGAGGGTCTTCTTCCTTTGTAGTCTCCCTTCACCAAGCACGCTAGCCTTCCCCAGGGACCGGCACCTCCTGCTGCGATGACCCAGGTCTTCCAAACCACGCTTCTGAGGAAGCACATTCCAGCCGTACTTCTGGAAGAACAGTGTTGCTCATCCTTCTGGCAGGCCACGGTATGCATGGTCGATACTCTGCCAACATGATCCTTCCCATGTGTCAGCTCTTCCTCCTTCTTTCCTCTTCCTCGCACAGATTTCTGGTGCACATGAGGGGACTGAAAAGCCACGGCTTGGAGCAGGCATGCCCGAGCCTTCAGAGTGACACTCGTGCTTCTTAAGATGGGAAGAGATCATTGGAGCAGATTTGCCCAAGACAAGATGTCAGATGTTTTGAGTGCTGGCTTCCATGGGCACTGATGAAAGTAAATGAAAATCCTTCCCCCAGGTAACATGATATTGCTTATTGGCCTTATTGTGATGACCAGCCTTACAGAATGATGAACTCACACGAGAAGCTGATCACCAGCCTACAGCCCCTCTAACAGATTAAAATCTAGACTCCCGTCCACATCCCCCGCTACCTGCTCCCACATCTAATTGATCATCTAGCTTTGCCAATTGGATCTCCTAAAAATAAAAAAAGAAATCCAAACTCAAGTGGATTCTACTTCACAGCAACTCTATATGATGGAGTAGAACTGCCCCTGTGGGCTTCTGAGGCTGTACATCTCTATGCGAGTAGAAAGTCCCATCTTTCTCCGGAGGAATGGCTGGCAGATTGGAACTGCTGACCTTGCAGTTAGCAGCCTAAAGCATGATCCACTACCCCACCAAAGAGCCCAAAGCTATACTCTGCTCACATCATCTACCTAAGCTCAGGAGGGATCAGAGTTAAAATACTGCATGAAAACCTCCCTGGATATTTATGTAACTTTGAAGGAAAGGGAGGACTTCTGAAAGCACAGCCTTCAAGGCCAAAACCACAGAGGAAAAGACTGCTAGATCGTACTCCATAAAAATCGGAAACTTGCATTTGACCAAATCCACCATGAACAAAAAACTTTTTTAAAGCCATTAAGAAAATAACCAAAATGAAATTCAAGCCATGGAAGCAGAAAGTGTCTCTTCTGCACATTAAAGCAAAAGCAGTACCACATAAACATATAAGGATTTCCAGCAAGGAGATATGAGTAAACCCAATGCTTTTGGAGGAGGCAAGAGAGAAACTAAACAAACAAGCAAAAACCAGTAAAAATAAAAGCCGGCGAGGAAGCCAGGGACGGAGCACGATTGCTTCCGGGCAAAAGGAGCCAGGAGAGCAGCACGTGCGACTATTTGACGAGTCAATCCAAGAAATGCAAACTAAAACACGAGCCACTTCTTCCCCAACCAAATCCATAGTGACTGTTTCTCATGAGAGGACTGTGTGGGCAGGGGTGGGACAAGAAGGGCCCTCGTGGCATGTCTCACTAGTGATCCTGGAGTGAATTCCAACGCGCGGGGCCCTGTGTGCCAGAGATGAGCTAGGCCCATGTCATTGAGTCCATTCCTACAAACAGCAGTAGAACTGCCCCATCGGGTTCCAAGCTGGGGGTAGCTCACTAGTCTTTTATCCCCAGGAGCAGCTGTGGGGTTCACACTGCAGAGCTTTCTGTTAGCAGCCACTCACTTAGCCATCGTGCCACCTGAGTTCCTTAGACCTGTGGCTTGAACCCCCATCCTTTGGGTTAGCACCAAAGTGCATGAACCATTATACCAACCAGGAATGCTGTGAATTGCTTGCTTATTGTTGTTGTTGTTGTTGTTAGAGGTTGTGGCAGCTACATAAGTTACATGTCAACTTTCAAAGGGGTGGAGTCTATCCTGTGAATCAGGTCATAAGCAGAGGCCTCTGTGTGGGCATGGCCTTCTCCTGAGGATTCTGGGAACTCTGTTCTTCCTCCCTGGAGGCAGAACACTCTCTCACGGCTTTGTCTCTCTGCAAGACATTCCTGTTGACAAGCCACATGGAGCTACTCTGATGGAGCCACAGCCTTGGAGCTGGAGGAGCCAAGTGGAGACCCACGTCAGCACTGAGATGCTTTCACTGCCACTGGATCCACAAGACTTTCCACCCACAGGCCTGTAATCTTCTTGCACTTGGCATCACTGCCTGTGTTGCATGAGTCTGACAGGAACTTATAGACTGGTATCGGACATATGGATTAACATCGGACTTATAGATTTGATCTGGACGGGGCTGGGATTTTTTTCTCAATATACGATTTCTCTTTCATATACAGTGAACCCTCGCCACTTCGCGCTTCGACTTCCACGGCTTCACTCTATCGCGGTTTTTGCGTAACAGCGCATGCTCTGTCATTACTGCCACTGATTGGCTCATACTGTACATGCTTCTGTCTGCATCGCTACGTATCGGAGCTACATATCAGATGCATTTTTGCTTTTGTACAGTGTACTGTAATTGTTGGCGATTTTTAAGAAATTTTATCTAAGCCCTATGATGGCTCCTAAACGAGCTGCTTCTTCTAAGCCTTCTGACAATAAAAATAAGCGCCAGAGGAAGATGCTCACCATCCAGGAAAAGGTAAAACTTTTGGATATGATCAAAGATGGCAAGAAAATCGTGGAGGTTGCACGCCATTTCGACTTGAATGAGTCTTCCGTTCGCTCCATCCGTTGTACTTCATAATATAATAAATAATAAATGATAATTGTAACGTCCAAAATGTTTTACTGCATTTTCCCTTTTTCGTTTAATAAATTGGGTAATACGAGTGTAATGGTGACTAAAGGGTGTTTTTTCATGTCCTCTATGCTCTAACTACGAAAATATTTGATTTACAAATAAGGAATCCTACTTCGCGGAATTTCATTTATCACGGTAGGGTCTAGAACCGATTAACCGCGATAAACGAGGGTTCACTGTAAAGCTCTTTCTTATACACATATGAGTGTCCATGAATTTGTTTCTCTAATTCACCCAAACTAACACAGGGGTCAATAAGTCAATTCCAACTCATAGTGACCCCCTGTACAACAGAATGGAACACTGCCAGTTCTGCACCATCCTCACAATTGTTCTTGTTTGAGCCCATTGTTACAAGCATGATGTCTTTCTCCAGGGATGGGTCTCTCCTGATAACATGGCCAAAGCATGTGAGATGAAGTCTTGCCATCCTTGCTTCTAATGAGCATTCCGGCTGTAAATCTTCCATGACAGATGTTATTCTTTAGGCAGTTGAAGGTACTTGCAATATTCTTCACCAACATCATAGTTCAAATGTTCGTATTCAATGGCCCGCTTTTACATGCATATGAGGTGATTAAAAATATCATGGCTTGGGTCAGAGTACCATAGTCCGCAAAGTAACTTCTTTGCAGTTGAAAACTCTAAAGAGGTTTTGTGTAGTAGTATTACGTAATGCAACATGTCTTTGGATCTCTTGATTACTGATTCCAAAAGCATTGATTGTGGATCCAAGTACTGTGAGACAAAATCCTTGACATGGATTGTTATAAGAGCTGTAAAAGCCCCAATAAAATGATCTTTAAAAAAAAAGAAGTGATAAGCTTTAGAATACAACCTGTATGAATATGGCCTCATTGGCATAACAAAGAAAACAGGGTGGCATGCACACAATTAGGGGTTACTCAAATCCACAGCAAACACACTGCCACCTATTTGATTCTGACCTCAAGCAACTTCGTAAGTAGATAGGGTTTCCTAGACTGTACATCTTTACCAGAGCGCATAGCCTCGTTTTCTCCCAAAGAGCAGCCAGTGAGTGGGTGTGAACCTCTGACCTTGTGGTTAGCCGCCTAATGCCTAACACGCAGTGTCACCAGGGTTAGGAGTACAAAAAACAATGCCAAAATAAAATAGAGGTTAGGGACCCAACACCTAGTTTTGGGAGATACAATTCAATCTATAGCATCCCCTTTGATCCAACATTTTCACTTTCCAGGATCTATCTGAACACTCGCCTGCTCCCAAGGATGAAGTCCAAGCATGTGAGAATGGTAACTGTCTTCCTCGTTTTGTCTCCCGCTGCTCACTCCCCGCAGATGCTGGTCGCCCCATCATCCTGAGCTGCCTGGGAGCATTTCCGACTGCTTGCCCTCTGCTTGCAAAGGTTGTCACCATGTTCTTGGCTAGCTTATTTGGCTCACTCTTCTGGAATCTTCCCCAAGCCCCAACCAAGTTAAATTCATTTCCCTGCACCATGTTTACAGAGCATCCAGGGCATATATTTTACAGATAACTTACGCATTTATTTACATATGTTTCCATCTGTATGTGTATTTACATATCTGCCTCTACAATGTGGATTCTCTTTTTGAAACCCTTACCTCAGGGGGATTCTGTACAATGTGGATTCTCTATTTGCAACCCTTACCTCAGGGGGATTGTGTACCACCTAAAGTCCCCTTCCCCCCAGGAGAGTTGTGGCTGCTAAGCACAGGTCTGTGGTTCAAACTCCACCAGCTGCTCCATGGGGGAAAGAGGCAGCTCTCTGCTTCTGTGGAGATTTATCGTTTCAGCAACCACAGGGGCAGTTCCACCCTGCCTGAGAGGGCTGATCGATATTGGGGTTGACTCAATGGCAGTGTGTTTCAGTTGTGACAAATAGGAGGGAGGGGGTGCTGCTGGTACCCAATGGGTAGAGGCTAGAACTGCGAAACACCCCACAGCACCCCGCAACTGAGAATTAATCTAAGACCCAATCCCAGCAGGGCCGAGCTTGAGAAACTGGGTCTTCCACCTAGCGAAGTCCCCAGAACATACAAATAAAGCATGTGTGGAGCACCCCACACTAGAGATGAACAAAGTCCAAATGAACTCCGGAAGCTTTTCCTACAGTTTTTCCTACAGTGGGCAGACCACGTAGGCCAGAGGGTTCCTGTGGGTAGGTGCTGGTGAGCATACTTCCCATGGAGAGCCGCCTGCTAGTGTTTCCTGGCTGTATTCTGTACAGAAGAAAGCACCAGGACTTTCTCCTGCGAAGCCCCTGGATGGGTTCAAACTGTCAGGCAAAGAAACGGTCAGTTAGCAGCAGAGCTCTTAACCATGACAACAGGCCTCCCCGGCCTGAAGGTTCTAAGATGTATTAGAAGAGACAACATCTGGACCTCAATACTGGTTCATTCTAACCATAAAGCACACGGATCAAACCCAGAATGCTCTGGTGCCAAAAGGAATCTTATAGTCAAAGCTCTTCTTTCAGAGCGGAGGAAGCCCCAGTCCATAGAGGCTAAGTGACAGGCTGAAATCTTGGGTAACAGATCTGACTTTCCAGTTTAATGGCAAGCTTCATTTCAAATCCATGTGTGAGACAGGACTGGCAGGCCATCTCTGTCATTCAAAAAATAATGATCTCTCCGGGTTTGTTTGACTTGTGAATTTAATTTTTGCAGGTATGCAAAATATCCTTACACATAGTTAGAATACTAAGTGAACAATGATTCAATGGAGTCATGTACCCAGAAGGTCTAGAGGAATGCATTTTAAAATTGTATTTTTTGGCATCTATGCAAAAAATGAGCAGTTGTATCCAGGTACAAGTGAAACAAATAATACAGTCCTTTAAAAATCTGAGTGATGCAGTCAGAATCCAAAGTGATTATTTAAACAGTTTTGTCACAAGACTTAAGCACTCAAATATTAACAGGCTTTCTGGAATCCATGCTAAGAGCAACTGCCTTGTAATGATCCAGTTTGCTTTCCCTGCTAAATTGTTAATATACACAATGAAATTTCTTAACTAAATATCTCAGAGAGGCACAATCTGATCTGAGAGCTCAGATTCTAACATGTTATGGCTTTTAATAGGAACACCGGTATAACTAGAATTTAAACAAAATTATGGCAAATAAATTAAGACATTTATATTTTAACATCTATAGACTTTATTAGGTGTTCCTTTAGAGTCATCTGGTATGTTTAAAGAGTGAGCAGTCATATAAAAGGAAATATGGTCATAACTGATTGAAGTAATAAAATCCTGAAACTAAATAACATCTCATAATTCATCGCCCAGCATATATTAGATTTCATTACATCAGTATATAGCTTAGTAGTAAATTCTCCCGATGGCCATAAACCTCTAAGGTGTTGTCATTCTGAAAAATGAAGGGGGGGGAGATCGTCTGTGAGCGAAGCAGGCTGGATCAAACTGGAGTGGGGTGCTTGTTAAAATGTAATGTTGTAGTACATCGCCATCTAGTGACAGCATTCAGTACTTCACAGAAATTAGGGAGGGACACTTCCTCTATTTGCTAAAGAGCTACCTGTGTGTCCCATTACGTAGTTCCTAAAATATGTGCTTCCAATATTCTCTTCACCCACCTGCCTGCCGAGAATTTGGCTAACACAGTGTTTTTATGTTCACTTAACTTTTTAATGTCACATACTTTAACTATATTCAGAAAACACCATCTAGTTTGAGAATAGGTAAACCAAATTTAAAAAAAAAGCCCACAAAAACCTAACTCACTGCCATCAAATTGATGCGGACTCATAACAGCTCTATAGGAGAGGGTAGACTTGCTCCCTGTACGTTTCCGAGACTGTAAGGGGTTATGGATACAGGAACTGGGGATTTTGATTTCATTGTTCGTCTTCACAATCCGAGTTAGCATAGGGTTAATCCAGAACCCTTTCTACGGTTGAAGCCACGGTGACATGACGTCATTACCTGGGCATGTTGTTGTTAGGCGCCCTCAGCAAGTCTGAGTAGAACAGAAACACTGCCCAGTCTTGTCCTCCTTACCATGGGGTCATGCCGAGCCCGGGGAATACACCTGATTTTATTCAGGTTCTAGAACGACCCTCAACCAGAAGGAATGACCCGGATGCTGTTCCAAGGGGCTCAAACGGACCAATTGTCAGGGTGCCACAGACTGGGCAGGTTTGGTCCTGTCCGCCAGGGGATCGCAGTGAATCAGAACCAACACCTAGCGACAACGAGGACCAGGACAGGGGCAATGATACTATGCTAATAAAGGTTCATTCACTACGATTTTGGCGCCCTTCACAGTGTGTCACAAAAAATATTTATGTCTTGAGCGCTGGGTTCGGTTAACGTTCGCAAACATTTCTGTGGAGTTTGAGATTGGGACCAGCATCTGCGTTCGAGGCCCCGGGGCTCGCAAATATGCCATACTCGCTTCTTATACCTCAACCCGGGAGCCTGGATGATGCCGAGTAGTGCACGGTGACCATGCAGCTATCTGGTTTGGGTTTGTTTGTATGGAATTGTTAAGCACAGTAAAATAGGAAAGCATTTCAGGGCAAGCACATCTTTCATCGAAGCCTCGGAAAGCCACAGGATTATGTGCTCGGCTACTCTCTGAAAGGTTGGCGGTTCAAAACCATTCCCCCCCCCCCCCCTGCTCTGCAGGAGAATGACTTAATAATTGGTTCCCATAAAGCTTACAGTCGAGCTTCATCCGTTCTACTCTGTCGTATGGAATTGGAATCAACTCAGTGACAGCCAGCAACAACATGCCACTCTCACACGCTGACCAATAGAATGTTGGTCAAGCTTTTAAACACTGTACCAAACAAACTAGCAGGATTTACATATTATATTATATATTTATACTGACCATTCACAAGGCCAAACAAGTCCAGGGCGAAGTCTTAGCTCAGCTTTAGTCTAACCAAAGCCACTGTTATTTTACATCAGTTTAGAATTTTATCTTTTAATTTAAAAATGTTATCTCAAAGCTTCTCTTCCTCTTGTGATTGTTAACAGGCATGTCTTCATTCAAGGTGGTCATATCCAGGGGGCGAGGGGCCAGCGGTGAGAGCGCCACATAGGGACTTCAGGGAAGGGACAAAGGACCCTGGACTTCAGATGACTGCCCAGCAATTGGACACGATGGTTCTCCACGTCCCCATAGAGCTTGCTATGCACTGATAGCTGTTCCGTGCAGATTTTGAGGTAGACTGCCCAGGTCCGAATCTGAATGCTACTGCAATGCCCTGTCCCATGCTTCACACAGTGGAATAATCATGATCATCAGCAATGAGCAGCCAAATTAAGTAAAATAAGGGTTCTGTCAATGTTACTTTGTATTTAAACCAAACCAAACTCACGGACATTAAGGTGATGCCAATTCATAGCAACCCCATAGGACAGGGTAAAACTGCCCTCGGAGGGTGTCCAAGAGCTTAACTCTTTCTGGGAGGAGAGAGCCTCATCTTTCTCCTGTGGAGCAGCTGGCGGTTTCAAACCGCTGGCCTTGTACTTAGTGGGCCAACTGGTAACCACTATACTACCTGGCCTCTCTATTGACCTCTTCCTGTTTAGAATAAGAAAAGTGAATGACCTAGATCAGGAAAAGTTTGACTTTTGAAGTCCAAAACCCACCTGCAGATTCAGCCCCTGGCAGGTCCTTTCCAGCTACAGGCGAGGGGCTGGAATGGCTTTCCTACCAGACAGAGATGATTGTAAACTTGATTATGGCGGATTGAACCATGGTATGATATACTTGGCCAGTTGACCTCCCTCTTGACCCAACCTGAAGTTGCTCTAGACTCAAATACTGCTTGCTTGTTCCATGACAGACATTTCTTCTCTGGCTTTAAAAAATTGTTAGTGGTTTTTTCTTTCTTACTCTTGATTTTTATTACTATCTTTAAATTTTTATTGCTTTCTACTTTGTTTCATTTTGGTTTTAAAAATGGTTTCTGTTGGGTTTCCCAGTGTACGAAGCACAGGAGTGGATGCATAGAGACAATAACTGAGGCAGTGGTTATTGGAAGGGGTGAGGGGGAGAGGGTGAGTGGAATTGGGGACCAGTCAATGAATGTGGGAGTGGGAGGGAACACAAGGACTGATTGTGGTGACGTATGTACAACTCTTTTTAAAAAGTGATTTAACTATGAAAGTGTATGATGTATGAATATTGTATCAAGAGAATTACTAAAAAAAAAAGGAAGAAACCAAACTTGACCTATGGTTACTGTGGGTGAAAGAGGAGGAGTTTTTGCTTCGGGGGCATTAGTTTATTTTACTGGTGGTGGAACAATTTGGAGAGGTAGATCAGTACTGGTTGTACAACATGAAGAGTATGATCAATGGCAATAAATTAAACATATAGAAGTTATTGGAGAATGTTTTGTTGTGTATATTTGCCACAACTGGAAAAAGTAAATGAATAACGAGTACAAGGAAAAAGAAACTGTTCTAAAGTTGATTGTGGTAATGATTGTACAACTCTTCTTAATACGACTGAACCATTGAATTGAATGATAGGTGGATGAAATGCCAGTAAAACTGTTAGAAAGGACACCAGTCTTTGGCGAGTCCTAGCCTAGAGAAGTTTCGGAGCACTTTTGAGAAGAAAGCACGTCAACAAATTAAAAAGGAGGAACACACCCTGGCTCAGTGCATCTTCTTCCCACTTTGAATCTCCATTCTTCCTCAGAGTCCAGCTTCTTGGGTTATTTGCTAAGTAAACAGGCTGAAGAGGAGCCCTGGTGGCAAAGTGGTTACACATTGGCTTGCTAACTGCAAGGTCAGCAGTTCAAAGCTACCAGCCACTTCCAGGGAGAAAGAGAGTTACAGTCTGGGAAACTCACGGGGGCAATTCTACTCCATCCTATTACAGAGATGCTATGAGTGGTCATTGAGTAGATGGCAGTGAGGTTGGTTTGGGTTGATACACACTGAGAAAGTATGGTGAAAGAATACAACTTTGCCACACGTTTCCTGATTTGACATCACACAGCACCCCCTTGTTCTGTTGCAACAATGTTCTCTTGGTCCATGTACAGATTCCACATGAGCAATTAAGTGCCCCGGAATTCCCATTTTTCAAAACGCTACCCATTGTTTAATATGAGCCACTGTGGAACTCCTTTGCATACTCAGTGAAACACAGCAAACATCTCTCTAGCATTCTCTGCGTTTAGTCAAGATCCATCCGTGTCAGTAATGATACCCATCCCTCTCTCCACATCTTCTAACTCAACTTGAGCTTCTGGCAGCTGTGGGTTGAAGGGTTGCTGCCGTGTCTGAATTCTCTTCCACAGAAGTTTACTTGTATGTGATACCGATGATACTGTTTGACAGTCTGTCTTCGATTGGGTCACCTTCCTTTGGAACGGCACAAATATGGATCTTTTCAAGCTACCAGCCGAGGTAGCTGTCTTCCAGTTTTTTGGTGTACTTATGTGTGTTTGCAATGGCTCATCAGTTTGTTGTAACATTCCAATTGATACCCTGTCAATTCCTGGAGCCTTGTTCTTCACCAATGCAATGCAGCTTGGACCTCTTGTTCATACACGACCTCCTGAAATGGTTGAACATCAATCAATTCTTTTTGGTAGTGGTCTATGAATGCCTACCATCTTCTTTTGATGCTTCCTGCATCGTTTACTCTTTTGCCCTCTTGTTAGGCATTTGGTTCTGACACAGAAAAACAAAACGATAGACTATCCTCACTTATTAAAAAAGATCACCATTGTGGGATATGAAAATAATAATTTAAAATCTATCAATGGGTCACGAGGGTGGTGGGGAGAGGGAGGGAAAAAAAGAAGAGCTGATATCAAGGGCTCAACAGAAAGTAAATGTTTAGAAAAGAATGATGGCAACATATGTACAAATATGCTTGATACAATTGATGTATGGATTGTTATGAGTCGTAAGAGCCCCCAATAAAATGATCTTTTAATAAAATAAAATAAAGGTCACCATTGCTGTCAGTGTAGTGTTTCTTTAGTCATCCTTTAATCGAGAGCTTTGTCTTACCTAGTTGTCTTTTTCTAACCAGTTGCCCTTAAGTCTAACCCAAAACCTGGCGGCCAATGGGAGTCAAGAGT
>NW_022103896.1:42726133-42730475 GCF_000313985.2 Echinops telfairi | reverse complement strand
CACCAGCCGCTCAGCAGGAGGAAAAGGAGGCTTTCTACCGCAGTGAGGGTGTAGTCTCAGAATCCGCAGGGGCTTCTACTCTGTCCTGAGTCAGACTCCACTCACTGGCAGCGAGTTTCTAGGCCAGCTTGAATTACTAACCTTTCCGTTGGCAGCTGAGCATTTGCACCCTCAGATTCCAGCGTCTTCTTAGTTTTGCTTTAACTTCAATCTCACAAGGAAATCCCATGTTTTAAATTTAATCTTCATAAGCACATCTTTTCCACTGCTTTATCATGCTTTATTGTTGAAATGTTACATTACAATCTTAGAAGCTTACATATAATGCTGGAACATCTTTTTCCTTAAAATCGCATTGCTTTGTGGTGACTGGCTTACAATTTGGAGTCACGTGCTACCATGTAGCTGCGTAACCTTAGACAAGTCGCTTGACCTCGGAAAGCCTTAGTGCCAGCATTTGTAAAGCAGACTGCAGTCTTGCGTGAGAGATCAAGTGATTGTAAATGTAAAGTGCACAGTGTGGGAAGCAGAGCCAAGAAGAGAGTGTACTCGGACAAATTCTCCACGCTCACACATCAAGGAGTCTCGGAGGCCAGGGCTTCCATGGAGGAAGACCTTCATGTTCGTAGGTAGGAGTTGGCCCACTCACATTCTCCTAAGTTGTTTCCCATGATGTCCCCCCTACAATAAAGCCAATGTTAAGGTGCTACTTGCCAGAACATGGCTGCTACTATATGTGCTTGACGGTCAACTGCTTGAAGGCTACTTGCCTGAAGGTTGTCTGCCACGGAGAGCAATCAGACCCCATTGTCTGTCCACCCTAAGTAGGCCCATAGATTGTTCCCCTGGAGAAGAGGTCAGGGGCACTTAAGGTCAAACCAGCTCAGAGATGACCACACCATGGTTAGGCTGCCATCTTGACTCTAGAACCCACCCTTGTTACATATGTGCCTGTCACATGTATGCTTCTAGTGCCTCCCCTTCCGATTGCATGTATACCCCTAGCTAGTCCCCCTCCTGGTACACGTACGTCTCTAATTCAGCTCCTTCCTGTTACCTATGCGTTTACTGTGCTTGCATGTCTGAGACTATATACGGCTGTGAGAGAACACAGTACTCTCTCACTCTGGTTCAGGTTGACATGGAAAAAGTGTCCTTGCATGCTTTATCTTGTCTGATGTCTCCTTAATTTACCGCTCAATTATACAACCTTCCCTTGGACCCATTCAGTTATGGGGAGGCTGGTTCCCCGCCCCCAGTGGCTAATAGTGAAGAATCATGAAAGTCACTCGAGTGGTGGCTGGCACTGCGAAGATTAGTTTGGGGGTTCTTGATGCAGAGGTAGTAAATCATTTAGTAATGTGGCTCTCCTAGTCAGTCTCGAACTCCCACCGAAGACCTTTCCTACCTGGGTCTGATGGGGGAAGATACTGACAGGATTCACCTGTGAGTAATTGCAAAGAGGATTCCCTCAAGTGCCATCTTGCTGTGTGTAAAACGAGCCCACAGAGAAGCAGGAGGGATCTCATTACCAGTAAGAGCCAGGAGTGGAGCCTGTCCCCTGGACCTGAGATTCCTATGCATTAACCTCCTGGATTCAGATGACAGCTACATCGGGGAACAGCAGCGGAAGCAGAAGCTGTATCATGGAACAGAGCAGGTAGAGCTGAGTGCTTTTGTGCAGGAGGCTGGGTTGTAGAGTGGGTGCCTCTGGGGGTCTAATAAGGGAGGCTGGACTTGATCTACGTAAGTGGAGCTGAGTGCCTTCAGGCTGGGGCTTACTGGAGTGGGGTGCCTCTGTGCACGGAATTCCAGGCGCTGACACATGCAGCCTGAGCTGAAAGCCTGTGGATGGATGCTTACAGAGTGGTATGCCCCACTGTAAATTTATTAGCAGACAGGAAGTAACTTTCTAACATGCCCTGCTACCTTTGTTCTCTGGCATTCCAACTTCCTTAATAAACTCTTTAATCATGAATCTTGTGAGTTCTATATAGCCATTGCATTGGATATCAGAACCCACAGAAATGAAAGAGAACCCTAATTTAGATACCCTTGATACTAGTGATAAAATGTTTTCCAAATGTGTCTGGATGTAACCACATCAGCAATGCATGAGACTGAAATTCACTTGAGAAGGTCGTAAAGAACTGAAACCATGGGGGTCCTTGATTGTCCACCAATTTATCTTATCCTCTTAGTACTTACCTTTAGATTTGGTAGGGATGCTTCATGACACAAAAAGTATTTACTAATCAATCAACTAGTTCTAATGCAAGCAATCCCAGACCTTAACATGACCAAACACAAACCACTCTGCCACTTGATTCTGATTCACAGTTGCCCTCTAGGGCAAAGCAGACCTGCCCTGTAGGGTTTCCAAGCAGTGATCTTCTTGGAATCCGACTGCCATGTATGTCCTGCCGTGAAGTGGCAGATGCATTTGAACCGCTGACCTTTCAGCTAGCATATGTACATTTTAACTATCTCACACTCCAAAAAAACAAAAGCTCACCGCCACCAAGTCAATGCTGACTTGGTGACCTGCTGTGGGTTTTGAGACTGTAACTGTTTACAGGAGTAGAAAGTCCAGTCTATCTCCCGACGGAGCTGCTGGTAGTTTTGAACTGCCAACCATGCGGATCGCAGCACAACACATAACCACTACATCACCAGGACTCCTTCTCTTTTAACACTATCATTTCTCCATGATTCGAAATACTGTTCCAACAATAAACAAATTGATTTCAAAGTGAAATCACAAACCTTACAAAATATTCCAAGTTATAAGAGTACTGCTTTTACCACCAAGAGGATCTGGCTGATAAAAATCAACAAAAGGGATTTTAGGGTAGGTTTTTAGAAAATGATTTCTGAGACCCATTCAGAAGTTAAACATGGCCTCCTAGTATTTCAGCAAAAATTCAAGGTATGGCAAGAGAAGTTGGGGGAATATGGGAAGCTAATGAGTGTAAGAAGATTCTGAAATTATTTGTGGGGATGGCTGATGTTTAAACTACTGAATTGCATGAAATGTGAGTCACATTTCAATAAAACTTTTTTCCTTAAAAATTATTTTTAAAAGACTTTGTGGAAAAAAAAAAAGACTTTGTGGTCAGAATGTAGAATACCTATTTTGTGGGGAATCCAAAAACATATACACACAGCGCCTTTAAAATTTTTCTTTCGATTCCAGTAACTTTTTGATGCACTTATCAAACACACATTTTCTTACTGTTTTCAGAATCTTCTGTTTTCCAGGTTCAGGGAAAGGGGCGTATTAGGGTTCCCCCATCCACCAGTCAGCATTTCTGAGTTATAGGCTAAAAATTAACACAAGCCTGACAATGTTAGACTATTGCTAGTATCCAACTATTACACTTTGTAACAATGGTTTCCAAAGTGGCAATCATTGAGATTATGGGGAGGAAATATTTGCCTCTGCATTTTTGCCTTCCAGTACACGTTTCTGTGGAAGGTGAGGCTTTCTATTTCACAGGGGCGCTTCTCTTTTGTCCTCCAGGGCTGCTGAGTTAGAATCAACGCAATGGCAGTAAATATACATGCAATCGTACTAATATACTCTCTATGTAACAAATATCTATAATCAATAGATTTCTTTTGATAGGCTGAAGTATCATGTGCTTAGAGGCCAGTGGAGGGCACTCTTACTTCCATTCAGTAGCTTCTGATACATGTGAGGCAGTCAGCTTAAGTGTTGTTTGCTTCAGGTCAAAGACTAGCACCTTTTTACAACTCCAAGTTAGCTCCTGGATAGAAGTTTCAAGCACCTTGCTACTTTATCAAGGTAACATAAAGGTTACTTTTCTATTTAAGGAAAACTGGTGGCTTCCTGGGCTATGCTTGGAGCTAACTCACTGAGTGGTTATCACCTGTTCTGTGGGCAAGATGAGGCTCTCTGAGCCTATAAAGATTTAAAGCAGTGGTTCTCAACCTTCCTAATGCCGCAACCCTTTCATACAGTTTCTCATGTTGTGATGATCCCCCAACCATAAAGTTATTCTCGTTGTTACTTCATAACTGTATTTTTGCTACTGTTATGAATCAGGCGACCCCTGTGAAAGGGTTGTTTGACCCCCAAAGGGGTTGTGACCCACAGGTTGAGAACCACTGATTTAAAGTCTCAGAAAAGTAAAGGGGCAGTTCTACTCTGTCCCATACTGTCTGGTCACTCTGAGTTAGAATTGACTTGATGGCAGTGTGATAGTTGGATCTGTTGTGCCAACATGGCCAGTGAACACGTGAGATTGGTTGTAGGGTGGAGAGAGAAATAGCTCGGCGAGCCTCGCCTCCCTCTCTTGCTCTTTGATCATCGGACGAG
>NW_022103896.1:42723142-42724387 GCF_000313985.2 Echinops telfairi | reverse complement strand
GAGTAGTGGAAACCTAGCTAAACAGGTTATATACTATAATATGGTTCATTTCTTAACCAGTATGACGGGGCTTAAAACAGTTCTTTAAAAGATCCCATTACCTTTTAATTCCATTTCTCCATGAAGTTTTGAAGACCCTTTAAAGGTGAGCCTTTTAAAATCCACTGTCACAATATACCCATTTTAGATACACAATGTAAAAAACATTTAAATTATCTACCTTGTTTTAAAAGCACATCAATAAGGGATGTCTATATTCTTAAACTTTAAATCTGATAACAAGGTAATAACGATCCTTAAATTGGCCGAACACAAAGAACTCTGTAACATCCACTCAAGTCTCCACATAAAATGAAGTTCACGGCTCATGAAAACTTTTATCGTTTTAATAAAGCAGTCAGATAACCTTCATATTTGAAAAAAAAGCTGCTTTCAGTGTTCACATAACAACAATAAGGAAAATGCCCCCCAAGCCCTATTCCAATAACATGAATTATTTCCACCTCAATCACTGAGACAATTCCCTTCCTCTCTCACAAAAGGATAACACGAAGAAAATGGATTTGATGCAACAACAAAAATGTAACCTAATTAAAAAACCTGACACACTCGAGAACTTAGTTTTGGAACCATAATGGCTCTTATATAGCAACTCTCTGAAAAAAGGCAAAAAGGAAACAGGAGGAGGAGGAGGAGGAGGAGGAGACCCAGAGACTCACCGAGTTTATTGAACCCCGCAGCGTTGTAGTACCATTTTCGAATGCCATCCAGCCACCGGCCTGAGGCTGCAACTGATCGTGTCATACAGTTAGTTGTTACAATTCACTTAGACTTCATGAACACAATCACATTTAGAGAACTAAACATCAGAAGTGGTTTCCTTTGTGAGGCTACACACTACAAGGTATCCCTCGACTTACAAAGTTATAACCAACTGCATACGTAAGGATTTGGTTTTTGTTTTTACACTTTATCCTCAGCAATATACACACCATGTTGCAGCACAGAATTTGGGCTGCTAACCACAAGGCCAGATGTTCAATGCCACCAGCTGCTTTGCAGGACAAAGATGAATCTATCACTTCCTGTAATGATTTACAGCCTTGGAAATTCTAGGGTGTGGTTCTTATTGGACAGCGGTTCTCAACCTGCGGGTCGCAATCCCTTGGCGGGTCAAACAACCCTTTCACAGGGGCCACCCGATTCATAACAGTAGCAAAACGAGTTATGAAGTAGCAACGAAAA
>NW_022103896.1:42719142-42722563 GCF_000313985.2 Echinops telfairi | reverse complement strand
TGTGCATTTCTGGAACCATTCCAATACCATTAGTTTATTTAAACATCAATAACAAAGAAACCAAACAGACTGCCATGAGTTGGTTCTGCCCGAAAGCAACACAGGGCAGACAGACTCTTTTTTTCTCCCAAACATTAATACTCACTGCCTTAGAATCTAATGAACTACATCAGTAGGCAGACACAATGGATAAAGCTTAATATAGTGGCTAAAAGTAGGCCAGGGCTGATGGTGGAACAGATCACCAGCTACTCATATCTAAGTTTAAAATAATTAAAACAAGTCCACAAGAACCAAAATAGGATCTTGAGTTTCACACCTGGATTTTGAGAACATCTCCAGAACAGATTTAAGGTATTAAACATTAGACCTGATGAGCTGTGGGCAGACATCAAGAACAACATTCATGAAGAAAGCAAAAGGTCATTAAAAAGATAAGAAAGATCGTAGATGGCAGAAGAGGCTCTGAAACTTGCTCTTAATTGTAGAGAAGTTAAGGCACATGGAAAAAATGATGAGGTCAAAGAGCTGAAAAGAAAATTTCAGAGGGCAGCTTGAAAAGACAAAAGAAAATTATAATAAAATGTGCAAAGACTTAGAAACCCAAAAGAAAGGACATGCTCAGAATATCTTAAACTGAAAGAACTCAAGAAAAAATTCAAGCCTCGAATTGCCATACAGAAAGATTTTATCAGCAAAACACTGAATGATGCAGAAAGCATCAAAAGATGGAAAGAAGATAGAGGAACTGTACCAAAAAGAACTAGTCAACATTCAATCAGTTCAAGAGGTAGCATATGAGCAAGAACCAATGGTGCTGACGGAAGAAGGTCGAGCTGCACTGAAAGCACTAGGCAAAGCAAGGCTCCGGGAATTGGTGGAACACCAAGTGGAAGGTTTCAACAAGCTGACGCAGCACTGGAAGCACGCTCGTCTAAGGCAGGATATGTGGAAAACAGCTACGTGGCCAACAGATTGGAAAACATCCATATTTGTACCCCATTTCAAAGAAAGGTGGCCCAACAGTTCAAATTATAGAACATCATTACTAATATCACAAGTAAAATATTGCTGAAGACTGTCCATCAATGGTTGCAGCACTACATTGCTCGGGAGATGCCAGAGGTTCAGACCAGATTCAGAAGACATGGAACAGAGATTATGATTGCTGATGCCAGATCTTGGCTTAAAGCAGAGAATACCAGAAAGATATTTACTTGTGTTTTAATGACCATGCTAATTGTTGTTATCACAGCTGTTGTTAGGTGGCATTGAGCCGGCTCTATAGGCAGTTCTGTCCCATAGGGTCACTCTGGGTTGGAATCAGCTTGACAGCAACATCTTGTTGGGTGTTTTAATATTAAAAACAAAATCCAAACCCACTGCCATCAAGTTCATTCCAACTGACAGTGACCCCATATAGGGTTTCTTAAGCTGTCTTTATGGGAGCAGAGAGACCTCAGAGATAAGTTATTATAGAGCCCTGAGTCGTTTCATTTAGCCACGATCTTGTAACCCTCGCCAAATGATTGGCTGGGTCACAATCTTACAAAGGATTGGTTCACTTGCTACACAAATAGTGGTCTGAAAACCCACCCCAAAAGACCGAGTCCCTTTGGGGAGAGAGAAGAGAGAGAGAGAGACCATGAGCGCATCCGTGCATACACTCCGTGCCCCACAGCCCCCCAGTAGTGATGGAACTCAGCAGCAGAGGCTCAGGGGAGTGTGTGCAGCGTTCTTCCTGTTAAGACAGGCCAGGCCAGCGAGGCTCGGAGCCTCAGTGGTGAGCAGGACCCCTCAGCAAGTGACAGTAGCCAGAAGAAGTGGTGAAGTCAATCCAGCATCAGACCTGACCCCATGTACCTCCCAGTGACCCAAAAATGGACCTGGGCAATTTGAGGAAGGGTAAGCATTTTGTTCCTCTTTGAGAATCTGTTGTTAATGTTTTGGGGTTTTTTGCTTTCTATAAATATTCATCGCTTTCACTTAGCCAACACTGTGTATCTAGTGTGTTTGGCTCAATCATAGATCATGCCTGTGGGGTGTGTGCGTATGTCTCATTCTTAGCAGTCTTGTGCAAGCAAGAAAAAGTCACACACTTATGTATATCAATACTAGACATATACTATGAATCATTTCTGTATTACTGGGATTAAATGAATCATTGTATTAAATGAGATCCTTGGAAGAGTGGTGAAGCATCCACTTGGAGGTCAGCAGTCCAATGCTTAAGGTATAGTTCCACCAGTCTCTATCATACAAGAGGAGGTGCCAAAGAAAGACGGGATTGGAACACAATGGAAGTTCCCAGCTTTCTCATATGCTAGGAGCCCTTGGACACAGTCGTTAAATGTACTCTGCTGTGAACGGAAAGGTTGCTGTTTCAAACTCATGAGGCTCTGCACAGACAAAAGATATGACAGTCTATTTCCCTAGTGCTACACAGTCCAGCAAATCCTATGGGGTCAGAATCAACCCACAGGCAGGTTTTAAAAACCATACAGTCAGAAGTTACCCATATTGGAGAAAGTGGAACTTTACAACTTAATTCAACTCAAATTTATTCAGAACACACAGATTAATAGGTGCCTCCCAAACGGAATATATTTACTAATGACAAGAAGTTAATTCGTGGAGTTATGTATCTGTGTGGCAGACACGATTGTATTTTGCTTTTACTCATTATTGCCCAATGCTACCGAGCTGATTCTGACTCAGTGACCTTACAGTGCCCAACAGGAAGAAGACTCACAGAAGTTACCCTACTGAAGGTCAAAGAGCTCTCTAGTGACATGGTTGGGCTCAGGTCCGCCTGGATTCCAAGTAGAGCCGAGAAGCAACTTGCTTTTCAACAGGGCTGCTTCCACATTCGTCAAATTAATAAAACAACGAATTCTTAAATGGCTCCCTCCCAAACCACTCAATGTCATTTAGTGCAGTGGATTTTCTTGGCAATCTGCTGTTTCACAAAGCGGGGAGAGAAGGGAAGCATTTAAAAACAAGCAACTCCAATATAAATGGCCAGAAGGCAGAGACTGGAGGATTAAAGGGAAGGGGGTGGGGGTCGCGCTCACAAGGAGGAAAGATGAGAGAGGGCTACTTGATGTCCACATTCAATTTCTGCATTCTAGTCCAAAATAAATTCTACATATTATATATGCCAGGCCAAGTCACGTTAAACTCGAAGCTTCGCTGTAACCCTTGCCTCCAATTTCGTTTGCGAAGCGGGAGGGGGCAGAGATACGGGGTTCCATCCTGTTTCTTCCGGTGACTTTGCCTGTTATCCTAGGAGCGAGGACGGGAACTACCTCCCTCCGTGGAGGCGCCGAGAAGCGAGTGTAACTAGCGAGCACGTATGAAAGCGCTTGCTGCACTTCATTCTAAGCACCCGGAGTTAGCATTCGGGCTGGAAACCACCCAC
>NW_022103896.1:42709487-42714379 GCF_000313985.2 Echinops telfairi | reverse complement strand
AAAAAAAAAAAGAAGAAAATAATTTATAATCTATCAAGGGGTCACTAGGGTGGGGGTCGGGGAAGAGAAGCTGATACCAAGGACTCAATAGAAAGTAACTGTCTAGTAAAGAATGGCAACATGTCTGACACACTGATGTATGGATTGTAATAAGCATTGTAAAAGCCCTCAATAAAATGGAGGGGGGAGGGTTTCAAGGGACCAGGGTCCAGAGTCATCTCAGATCCAGTTCTATGCGTTAAGCCTGGAGAGGCTGCATGTCTGCATTCGTAATTAATGCATATTCAGACATCATTGCTGGTTTTCCGCCCTCCCACGTGGTAAGGCTACATTTTCCTCAGAATATTCCTTTGATCTGTTTCAACAGCTGCTTCTTGGTCTATGTCCAGGCTCCACATTAGCACACCAAGTGTTATGGCATTTGCATACTTCACAATGCTAACCATATTTTGATATGATTGACAGCCAGGTATCCTTGCATAGTCAATAAAACACAAGTAAACATCTCAAAACTAAACTTTTTAGTGGCTGAAAATACTATATTTCTAATCTGCTTGGCAGGGGAGTTTGGTGCTAACTTGGCAGGGCCGGAATGACTGGGTGAGCCAGGCATTTCTTTCTCTCCAGTTTCTTCAATAGACTAATTTGATTCCTTTACGTAAATGGCTCGTGGCTCCAAGAGTAAATGTTCAAAGAGGGCAAGTGACAACGGACTGATGATTTTCAAGCTTCGGTTTAATAACATCCAAAGGGTCAAATCATATCAGCCCAATGTAAATACCAGGTGTGGTTCATTTGGGGCCACCAGTATTAACAGTTACTCAAGCCAGTGACTGTAAGGCAGATAATTGGTCATTCTAAAATAAAACTTATTTAAATCATTCACCTAGGATTACATTTCTGCTAAATGGGGAGAGGAGAGTATAAATTCATGCAATAAATCTTGTATACTGCTGTAAATTCAATAATTATGGCATCTTTACTATGCCTCCTTGCCTGCTACTTATCTTCAAACTTTCTTCCCTAACTCCTTCTCTTTCCATATCTTCAGTAGCCAATTGCAGTCACTTTGAATATTCATGTTCAACTGATAATAGTGCAGGTAATGGGAATTAGTAGTAGAGATCAGATGAATATACTGCATGCTCCAGAACTCCATACATTTCAGATAAAATAATGTCCTTTTGTGAATGTGGAGGGTGTAAAAGTCCTCTGGGATACTCATCTTCAGAACTTTTATGAGAGATGGCAACAACTTAATAATAAATCGGTGACCCATAGTAAACCCACTCACTTCTCTAAGCTTGCTGTATTTTCTCTCTTCTTTTCCTGAGACGTCATCCGTGGCTGATCCAAAGAATTAAGTCACGAGGAAACTATGAAAGATCTCCTAGAAGTGTACTGTGGTAGTTAATTTCAAGTCAGCTTGATAAAGGGGTGCAGGTTAGCCTGTCAATCAGGTCACATCCAGATGATGTCTCCTGGTGGGCGTGGCCTTCTCATGAGGATTATGGGAACTTCCTCTCTTTCTTCCTGGAGGAGGTCCACACACTCTGTTTCACCTTCCTGTGGGCAGGCCACGTGGAGCCATGCTGAGACCTGAGCGAGGGATGTGGCTGAGGCCTGCTCCAGCGCTGAGATGTTTCCACCAGCATTGGATCCACAAGGCTTTTTACCCACGGACCTGTGATTTTCCTGCATTCAGCATCATTGTATGTGCTGTGTGAGTCTGAATAGTGATTTACAGATTTACTGGACTTATGGGCTAATATTGGACTTATGGGCTTGAGCTGGACTGGGCTGGGATGTTTTCTCAATATACAATTGCTCTTTTGATATAAAGCTTTCTCTTACACAGATATGAGTGTCTACTGACCAGTCTTACACATGTACAAAACTGATGATATCCAGAAATTGCTTTCAATATCCACTGAGACTTAAGACATTTATTTAAAATAGCCATTTTTTAATATTATTACATCTTAACATTTATTAAAAACTAAAGCATCTTTAAGAATTTTTCAAAGTCCTGTACTGAAGCTTTGGCAATATTCTCACAAAATGTTTCATTAGGAATAGATACTAACTTGTCCAAAGAAATGTAGTTGGGTTTTGCTGGGTCATACTGTGCTCTTCCCAAGTAGTTAAGAAACAAATGTCTTTCTTTGATTTTAAACACTCTTGTGTTAAATACCTAGAAGGAAAACAAAACAGAACAAAAAAACTCCTTTAAGATATTGTGTTCTAGATGGCGAAACATTAAAAAGCTTATTTTCACTTACTTTAATAGGTTAAGGAATTTTAAAGTATTGACTACAAACTCAATACAGATAAGTACTATTGAGTTTATTTATTATTGAATCATTTTACTGGGAGCTCTTACAAATATCATAACATTCTATAGATCAATCACATCAAGCATTACTGTACAATTGCTAATGCAATCAGTTTCAAAACATTTTTCTTTTTGAACTCTTATATCAGCTACCCTTTATCCCTTCCCTCCTCCACCCTACCCTATAGCTCCAACTAAGAAATTATGATTAAAAAGGGCACAAAATGAACAGAAGAATTACAAAATAGTCAAAGGCACTGGTGACAAAAAATATTGACTACTTTAGGCTCAACCCCACGGTCATTGGGTTGATTCGGATTCATTGCAACCCTAAAGGATAGAGCAGAACTGCCCCCTAAGAGTCTGAGATGTTTATATCATTACAGGTGCAGACAGCCCTGTCTCTCTTCCAAGAGGGACTGGTTGGTTTGAACTGCTGACCATGTGGTTAGCAACTCAATGAGTAACCCACTCAGTGGGGAATCTATCCCAGACCAACTTCATCGGACACTTTGCGAGTAGGGCTCAGAAACCCAGAAACCTTTTTATCAAGGCCTCCCGATGATTCTGATGCCTGCCAAGTGTGAGAAGCACTGTCAGGCATCAAGGTTTAGGCCATAACAAAAATTTTTTTTCATAATTCTCTTGTTTTTTAAAAATTCCTGCTGCTACTCTGGACTAGAATCAAAATTAAGTCAACCTGTTAAATTTCACAGGAAATAAGAGTGAGTGCTGGCAACATTTAACTTCTCCTGGCTGTATTATAAACCCATTAGGAACATTAGCAAGGGCATAGAGCTTGAGGGCTTCTTCCTCCATGTTCAAATGGAAAGAAAATAATTACAGAGCTCTTGGAAAGGGTAATAGGAAAAAAGGATGGCCAGAAAACTAAAGTACCGTACTATCAGAATGAAAAGCCAACCACAGAGCAATGAATGCACAAATGTGCTTGACACAATTGATGTACATATGGACTGTGATAAGAGTTGTATGGGCCCCCAATAAAATGATTTTTTTTAAATAAAAAAAAACTATAAAAAAACAAAAGAAAAGCCAACCCACACCCAGTGCCATCAAGTCAATCCCGACTCCCAGCAATGCTACAGGGCAGAGGAGTTTCTGGGACTCCCTCTTTTCCGGAGCAAGCAGTCTTTTTGAGGAGTGGATGATGGGTTTGAACTGCTGATCTTATTATGGTCAGTATACCAATGCCTAACTCATAGTGCCACCAGGGATCTTTCTTTGAGAACAGTGACTAAAAAAAAAAAAAAAAAAGTATAGTTTGTGAACCTAATCTGGGTTGGGTGGCTTTTTGAACAATTAAAAAATCCCTCCTTTCTCTGTTTCTGCAAAAACAAATTGCATGCTGTGATGAATCAAATTGTGTCTCCTCAATAAAAAATGTGTCCCCTTAGTGTGAAAGTTAGGTTTATCGTGGCAACCTGGCCAATAAGAACATGTGGGATTAATCAGGTCGCAGTTTGATTGGAGGGCAAAGAGATACATGTCCTCTGTAAAGTTTGTCCCCCGCCCCTGCGCCCCCTGCTGGTGATCAGAGTGTGCTGGAGCTTTCCTGCTACTGCTGGAGCTAGTTCTCTGCCCTGTGGGCCAGGCCAAGGCCAGCCAGTGGACCATGTCACTAGAGGCTCCTTTGACGTGCATCGCTTGAGCTTGAGGCTGTCGCCTTGCATTGGTTGGGTTAGATATCCCATCTGGCCTGCTTTCAGCCTGCTTAGATAAGCTCCCAAGCTACTGACTGTTGGTGACCCACGCTGCTGCTGTTGCCTGTGGGCAGACTCTGCTTGCCTTGCTCCAGGGAGGACACTGCCGTCTACTTCCTTGATCTTGGACTCTGCAGCCCATGTAAGCTGAAGGACTTCTAGTATATGCACTGTTCCACAAAAGTGAGTTGAACTGAACCCTCTGTACTGCAGTGTGGCCTAATTAGCTGTTATCTTTCTTCTCACTTTGATATACATAATTAATTATGTGTCCTGATTTTGTTTCTCTAGAGAATCCTGCCTAACACACTTAGACACAGTATCTGATTATCCTCCATTTTGTGACCTGATATAATTATTCTGTGTTATAAATCCTAACCTCTGTGATGTTAATGAGAGGATTATGGCCAGTATGCTAATGAGTCAGGACATATTGCATAGGATTAAGTTGTCCATTTTTTGGGATTAGGTTTTCTCAAGTCAATCTTTTTGGGGATATTGTGGTAGTTACATAATTTCATGTCAACTTGACAAATAAGTGTGGAGTCCAGCCTGTCAGGGGGCACGCTGATGATGCCTCCTTGTGGGTGTGGCCTTTTTACGAGGATTCTGGGAACTTCCTCTTAGCCCAAATGCTCAGTCTCCACTCCTGTCACATTACCTCCTTTCTCCCTATCTGCATCAATACTTTAACTGAAGACCAAAAAAGTCATGCTTGGTTTATGGATGGCTCAGCATGATATGCAGGTGCCACTCATAAGTAGAAAGCAGCAGCACTACAGCCCCTTTCTGGGATTTCCCTAAAGGACAGTGGTGAAGGGAAATCTTCCCAATGG
>NW_022103896.1:42685145-42706902 GCF_000313985.2 Echinops telfairi | reverse complement strand
ACTCTATAAACAGAGGGAGATCTGGCAGCAGACTAGACTTGAAAGACTGCTAGTCTCTCACAACTCTCTCTCACGGGAGTGAGTTGCACTGAGCCATCTGTAGTGTTTATAATTTAACTGTTCATTTCTTGTATTATATATTTATCTGTATATGATTTAATAGTTCATTTCTTGTTATATATCTAATTATCCTTATAAATAAATATATTTAATTATCAGCAGTTTGGTTTTATCTCTCTAGAGAACCCTGTCTAACATATTTGGTCTTCCTACTGACAAGCCACTAAAGCTTTCCTCTCTCTGCTTCACCTTCCTGTTGAGAAGTTACCCTTGGAGAGCTGGAGGAGCTACATGGAGACCCACGCCGGTGCTGTGTTGCTTCTGCCACCACTGGATCCACTAGACTATGCACCCATCGGGCCTATGATCTTCCTGCATTTTGCATCATTGCATGCGACTGCGTGAGTCTGAAGAAGGATTTTTAGACTAGTATTGAACTTATGGGCTAATATCAGACTCATGTAGTTGATCTAGACTGGGTTGGGATGTTTTCTTAATATACAATTACTCTTCAATATAAAGCGCTTTCTTATACATATATGAGTGCTACTGGATTTGATTCTCTAGTAAACCCGGCCTAACACAGATATGTTGTGTTATTGTTGTTAATTTGGTTCTGATTCATCACGACCATATGTGCAACAGAAGGAAACACTGCCTGATCTGGTACCATCCTTGCAATTGTTCTTATGTTTCAGTTCATCAGTGCACAGCTATGGCGACAATCCATCTTGTTGAGGGCCTTCCTCTTTTTGGCTGCCCCTCTACTTTACCACCAAGCATGATGTCCTTCTCCAGGTCTCTCCTGATGTCCAAAGTATGTGAGACAAAGTCTGGCTATCCTTGCCTTCTAAGGAGCATTCGGGTTATACTTCTTCCAAAACAGATGTTTGTTCTTTTGACAGTTCATGGTACTTTCACTGTTCATCCCCAGCACCTTAATTCCAGTGTGTCGATTCTTCTTCTGTCTTCCTTATTTAAAGTCCAACTGTCCCATGTAGGTGAAGTGAATGAAAATACCATAGCTTGGGTCAGACACACCTTAGTCCTCAAAGTAACATCTTTGTTTTTCAGTACTGTGCAGCAGAGTTGCCCAATACTTTTGTGATTGATATAAGAGCAGCCCTGGTTGCATCTTGATTGTGTGTTAGCCTAATTGCAAGGTCAGCAGTTCAAAATCCCAGCCCCTCCGCGTGAGAAAGGGTGTATCCTCCCTGTAAAGATTCACAGACAGTCTTAGAGACGCACACGGGCAGTTCTACCCTGTCCGATGGGGTCGCTATGAGTCAGCATCACCTCAGTGGCACTAGGTTTGCTTTTTTGTTTTCTGTGATGCAAAGGAGATTAAATAAGTCAGTAGATCTCAGGGACCTCACTCAGGACCACCAAGAACCAGAAGCAGAGTGTATCCTTTGGATCTGAAGTCCCTGCTCTAAGAACTTCCTAAGCCCAGTGGAAGACTGATGCCAAGGTGCATGGAGATCTCCACGGGACGCCAGGCCCACAGATGTTGAAAGGCAACCAGCAGCTTCTCTCAAAGCTGACAGAGAAAAAGCCTTGTCTTGGAGCTGGTGCCCTAAGTCTGGACTCCTAGCCTTCTAAGTGGTGAGAGAACCAATTTGTTTGTTAAAATCATTCACCTGTAGTCTTTCTGTTACAGGTGCATTACATAACCAAGACATCAGCATACTAGAGTGGGGTGCCTCTGAGCACTTCATCCAGGGGCTGGATTCGCTGACCCAAGGGAGCTCGAGGGGAATGCCTTCCGCTTGGAGCTTGCAGCAGAGTGGCACAGACCACTAGGCCTTCTTCAGCATCCCTGAAGAAACCTTGTAACACATTGCTCACCCGCTGTGTAACCTATTCTCTGCGTTAATGGTGAATGCGGTCTGTGACTCCTGGGTGGCCAGTGCAATGGATATGGACCGCACAGGAAGCACAGACTGTGGGAAAAGTACAGCACACAGGGACAAAACCTGTGTAGGCATCACAATATGGGATGTTAATCCGGATAGACCATGGATACGAAGCTCACACATAGAGCACTGAAGCGAGCTTTAAAAGGAACAAGATCTATTTCAAGTTTAAAGGGACAAGAGCACAAGAGCAAATCCATTAGATGTGTTCTGCCTGGCCCCATTAGGTAGAACCAAGAATAGGCAGAAAGGACAGAGGAACAGTGTCTTCCCAGGACCTGGGCATGCCTGTCCTGGGAGCTGTGACTTTGCACAGATGAGTGGCACCCCACCCCACCCCACCGCTGGAGGGCAGTGGACAGATGGCATTACCTGTGGGAACCGGACGATGATGTGGTGGGGGATGTGCATCACGTTGTGCACGTAGTCAAAGGTCTCCGTGAGCTTCCTCTTATTTGCCGTTAACATCTTTGGGATTCTGGTGACCATATGCTGAATTTCATTACGTTTAAACCCAAATTCAAGGCGATACACCTGCAATTTAAAAGCAGAGTTGTTATGAATCAAGAAAAGAAATAGTCATTCTGGAACCTGGCCAGAGGGCATACCGATTTTATATCTTTTCAAGTCTGGGAGAAGAGGTGTGCCGATGCCCTCCCCCAGGGCCCCAAGCTTCCTCCTTCTGAGGTGACCGGGTTTGAAGGCCTGCAGGTGATCAGAGCGAAGGGGACTAGTTGGAGCTATCTTAATAATGAGACAGCAACGAGGGGCATGGGAGGCTCAGCCAGTTTATCTGTGTGAGCCAACACCAAATGGACGAGTAGTAAAGATTACCGAGGCTTTCTGAACGTTGACGAGCTCTGGTAAAATTGCCAGGTCAGCAGTGGATTGATAACCTCCAGGTTGGCAGTGCAAACCCTCTAGTTGCTCTGAGAGACAAAGGCAAGGCTTTTTGCTCCTATAATAAGGTGACCAGACGTCCCGATTTTAAACAACTTTTCCCATGTGCCACGGTGTTTTAAAAAAGTCCCGATTTTTGGAAAGAATGCACGACAAGCTAGGGTATACGGTTTTCGGCTGCCATGTGGCTATTTCGCCAGGATATGAGTTTTATCAATGGTGTCCCGCTTTACCAATGTTAAAATCTGGTCACCTTATCCTATAAAGATACAGCCTCAAAAACTCTAAATAGGGTCACTTGGATTCCAAATTCACTTGATAGCATTGTGCTTTTTGTGAGTTTCGACTTCCAACCTGGCCTATATACTTGCTATCTGAAACAACACGTCAACATTCCAGGGGGAGATGACAAAGTCAAACACCACATGTGGGTGAGGGCCATAGTGTGCTGCGGTCCGCACTAATCTGCTGCTATTACCACCAGGATTACACACACGGCCCATCCCATCTCCTAGCACCAGACTTGGTGAGTAGGGACTGGGTCAAAATTTCTTCAGTGACTCACTGGGAAATACTCAAAGTACCTGGGAAAACAGGTCTTTTATCACCACATATCGTTAGTGGTGCATCCTGACTAGTTACTGGCCATTGGCTTCACACTAGTCTCTTGGAGGAAGAAGATGGAACGGGGCCACCTGGTTGTTGTAGAGCTTGAATTTGTAACTGGCAGGGGGCCAAGGAGAGCAACATGCCCGCCATGCTGTGCTTCGTGGGGAGAAAAATGCAGACACCCCTCCCACCTCTGTAACACGGACACTCATGCTGGGCAACAGAAACAATTTCCAGGTACCACCCCTCCCGGCCCCGGCCCTACTTTCTGACTCCAGGGCAATGGGCATCAGTGCCTGCAAGTTAGCTCACCACTGACAGCTCGCAACAGCAGGAAGGAAAGCATTGCTTGTTGTTTTGGGGTGCCCCCAGGTTGGGTCTAACTAATAGTGACCCAAGGTCCACCAGAGGGAAACCGCGCCCAGTCTTGCAGCAGCCTCACAATTGCTGTTAGAGCCCACTGTTGCAGCCACTGAGTCGATCCACCGCGAGGGTGTTCGTAGACAATTAGGATTTCCTACTTCTATCTTTCTAAGAAAACGGCTTCTTTTAATAGCTAGTTTTCTTGAATGCGACAAATTGCAAAATCAACACACAAAGAAGGAAGTGGATTTTGTAAAATCTTACGATAAAGTTATCTTACCTTCATATTTTCCTTCACAGGTTCCAGACTTCCAGTTATTAACCTTGGGAGATGAACTACCAGATCTCTAGTCTGTAATTATAAAGGGGGAGAAAAAATGCATTATTACTACATATGCATATTATTCAAGCTTAGAACGCTAGCGTGCCATCATTATAAAACAAAAATTTGATATGACCCAGTCAAAACATAAGAACTTTAAAACATAAGAACCGTTTTATGAGAATTTCGTATTGTTTGAAGCAAAAACAAATAGTGAAAATGTAAAGACCTAAGTAACTCGAGTATTATAAAAAGCAGCTAATTATGTGTCATATGAAGAACTTGGTAATAAAACTGAGAAGGAACAGCTATCAACTTCTTTTAAAAAACATTAAAATCTGTTTAAAAAACATTGCAAAATCTGAAAGGACAATGCTGTCAGTGATAGGATGATATCCATAGGCCTAAAGGAAGATCAATTAACCTGACATTCCTCAAATTACTCGCCAACTACTAATGCCACAGACAGTGAGACGGAAAAACTGAAGCTCGGCAGTCTGCAATGCATCACACATGCAGTCAGGATGCACTGGTCATTACCAGTTATTGGTAAATTGGAAGCAACGAAGCAGCAGGTGGCAATTATGGCCTTGGTGATAGAAATAACACCAGAGTTCACAGGATAAATTATTGCAAGACCAACAACTTATTCATTGGAAATATTTTCCCAACAACAACAACAACAAAGATACATATATAACCTTGCCCGATGGGGTATACAGGGAGCAATTCAACCACATCTGTGCAACAAGACAAGGTGTTTAATATTGCTAGTCAGAACAAGGCCCAGGGCAAACTGTAAAAGAGACCACTAATTGTCCATATGCAAATTCAGGTTGAAGCCAAGAAATGGCTAAGTGTTTAATCAGTTCAAGAAGTGACATAATTAAGAACCAATAGTATTAAAGAACTCCAAGCTGTACTGAAGGTATTGGCAAAAATATAAAACCAAACAAACAGCCCCAGGAATTGGCAGAATACCAACTGAAATGTTTCAACAAACTGGTGCAACACTGGAATCATTCACTCGTCTACGCCAAGAAATTTGGAAGACAGATACCCAATCAAGAGACTGGAAGAGATCCATAATTGTGTCCATCTCAAAGAAAGGTGATCTACCCAAATGCAGAAATTATCTAATACATCATTAATATTGTACACAAAAGTTGTTGGAGAAAATTCATAAAGGGGAACTCTAGAAATCCAAGCTTAATTCAGATGAGGCCAAGGAATGCGGGATATTATTGTTGATGTCAGATGAATCTTGGCTGAAAGCGAAGGATATCAGAAAGATGTTTAACTGTATTTTATGAACTATGGTATTCAACTGTGTGAATCATATTACTTAAGAATAACACTGTGAAGAATGGGAACTCCAAGACACTTCCCTGTGGTCGTGCAGAACCTGTACACAGATCAAGAGGTAATCTTTTGAACAGAAGGGAGAGTGCATGGTTTAAATTCAGGAAGGCATGTCTGCGTTGGATTCTTTTAAGTATACTAATTCAATCTGTATGCTGAGTAAATTCTCTGAGAAGCTGGACGGAATGAGAAAAACAAAAAACCCCAACAGATCAGGATTGAAGGAAGACCCAACAAAGACCTCCAATATGCAGATGAACAACCTTGCGTGCTGAAAGACAGGACTTGCAGCACTTACTGATGAAGATCAAAGCTTAGAGCTTTCAGTATAAATTACAACTCAAGGTAAAAAACCCACAAAATCCTCACACCTGGACCAATAAGCAACATCGTGGTAAACAGAGAAAAGATTGATGCCACATATTTCATTTATTTGGAAGCAGTAGTCAAGAAGTTAAATGATGTATTGCATTGGGTAAATCTGCTGCAAAAGACCTCTTAAAAAAGTTCAGGAACAAAGATGTCAGTCTGCAGACTGGGTGCACCCGACCAGCCCAGCCATGGTCTTTGTGATCATCGCAGACGCTGGAAAATGAGTAAGGAAGACAGAAGAAATGGATTCATTTGAATGACGGTGTTTGGTGAAGGATAAACCGTGGACTGCCGGTAGCATGAACCAATCTGTCTCGGGAGAAGTATAGCCAGAAGACTCCGTAGAAGGCCCTCCTCTGTGTGTTATGGACATGTGACCAGTCCTCGGAGAAGGGCACCACGCCTGGTAAAGTCGAGGATCGGTAAAACGAGAAAGAACTTCAATGACCTGGAGAGACACAGTGGCTGCAACAATAACCCGTAACACGGCAACAACACAGCAAGACCAGGCAGCGTTCCGTGTCGGTCTGTGATACGTAGGGTCACTATGCGTCTGAACCGACTAGGTGGCACCTAAGAACAGCAATGTTATTTTCAACCTAGCAGGGTACCGTATATACTCGTGTATAAGCCGAGTTTTCCAGCACATTTTTACTGCGGTTTTTGTGGTAAAATTAGGTGCCTCGGCTGATATTCAGATTAGCTTATACTCGAGTGTATACGGTCATTTATTCTTGAACAAAAATGCCAGACATTTATAGGCTTTAATTGGGTTAGGAATATGTTAGGAATGTACTTGACACGAAACTGTACAAATTCTTTTTCTTTACCTTCTTCACATTAAGTTCAAGTTCTTTTTGAAAAAATCCCAGTCTGTTATCTAGCCTTTCCACAGAAAAATTCAGTAAAAATGGTGCATTTTGGACCATGCGTGTAATATCCGTCTTACTGAAATTTTTTGACTGCAGATAATTCACTCTAGAGAGAGAAAATATACATATCATAAACATTTAGTATCTGTTGCCTCCCAGAGTTAAACTGATTTTCACATTAAAGAGGCTACCAACCCTCCAAAAGAAAACATAAGAACTATTTTGTAATAATGACCCAAATATACTTTTAAAAAGCAAGCAATAAACAAGCTTCTAGAATTTGTATTGGAAATAAAAAAATTCTGACACCCACAAACAAGGAGACTCCTTTATTCTGATTTTAAAGAAGGTATTCAAAACTCTTCTTGCTAAGAAAGCACCTTGAGTATGGTTATAATTGAGAGTTTTTTTTAAACTTTGTATGCTTATTGAGTGCATTACTTTTATGAGCCAATCTAATTTTATGAAGTCTTTCAAGAAGTATTCTCTTAGTAGCTGAGAAAATCCCTTAAGTTCCCAGAAACCAAAACATGGCAGTAAGTATAGAAAGTTGGGCTATAAAATAACACTATTGATTTTTAAAATCTATGAACATATGATAAAGTAGCTTTTATTAAAAGCCTTAAAAAATGCCAGATCTTGTTTAATTTACATACACACACATCTATGAGCGACATGAGTCGTTCCACATTATAGCTTAATACCGAGTTAAGCAGCATGGATTCAGAGTGGTTAAATAACTTGTCTGATCACCAGCTGGGCGTGGTCTTGAATTAGTGGCTTCGTTAAGGTAGGGACGCTGGCAGATGTACCTCTACGGTCCATATTTCTATAAGATACACCAGAATTTTTCTTTCATAGCCACGTGATTATTTGTTGTGGCTACTGATTCAATTTCAACTCAGAGCCACCCCCTGGGACAGCACAGAACTTCCCCATAGGGTCTTGTCAGTAATCTTTCCGGATCGCCAGGTCGTTCTCCCACGGAGCTGTGTGAGTTTGAACAGCCAACCATTGTCTAGCTGCTGAATGCTTAACCTTGTGTGCCACCAAAGCCTGAGCCAAAGTCACTGCTGTCCTGACTTACAGTTACAGGACAGAGTAGAACAGCCTTATAGGGTTTCTGGGGTTATAAATCGTTAGAGGAGCAGACAGCCTCATCTTTCTCCCTCAGAGTGGTGGTGGGTTTGAACTGCCAATCTTGTGGATAAGCAGCCCCATGTGTACCTACACCACCACCAGAGCTCCTTAAATGATTATTGAAAAGTGTCGATAGGCCATGAGAGAAAAGACCGATACATTGAACTATAGAAACTTTAAATGCTTGGGTTGCAAAAACATTATGTACAAAATCAAAAGGTTAAAAGTATTTGTAATCTATAAGATATAATAATAATTTATAAATTATCAAGGGTGTATGGGGGAGTGGGGCAGAGGAAGGGAGGGGGAGGTGGGGGAAAAGGAAATGAGCTGATTCCGGGAACCCAAGAGGCAAGTAAATTTTGGGAATGATGAGGGCAACAAATGTATAGATGTGCTCTACACAATTGATCTATGTATTGTGATGAATTTTATGAGGCCCAATAAATTGATTAAAAAAAAAAAAAAGAAGGTGAAAACAAGATCAAAAAAAAAAAAAAAAAGTATTTGTAATCATCCAAAAGTTTTCTTTAAAGAAATGTTTACCAAATAAGTGGGGGGAAAGACAAAAAACAAGGGACATGTATAGTTTACATAAAGATATGCAAATAGAAATGAACAAAAATATGGAACATACACAAAAACAAGCTCCAAGCATTTGATGTTCCAACATTTGACGTCTTAAATGACACTTCTTTGCCAAACAACAAGGAGCTATTTATAAAGTGGGCTGAGTGTACCCAGCTGAATGGCACTGTATAAAGGAGGATAATATTGTAATTGGTGCTTGCGTGCACTATTGGGTGGAGAGGGTCCTGGAGGGCAATTTACATGAAAGAAAACTTGATAGGGTCTATCAACAAACGAACACACTTTTTGACCTGACAATTCCATATCTAAAGCATTTTCCTACAAGTATACTCCAGTTGTGGGAAATGAAGAATACACAAGGAAAGCTGGAGTGGCTTAGCTTAACATAGGAAGGTCTGCAAACAGCCCCTGTGTCTGCCAGCAGGGGACTGGGTAGATAGATCCATGCTAAGAACGGGGCGGCGGCCGTGTGGAGGCTCACTCACAGTGACCCTGCGAGTGCCGGAGCGGCTGCACAGGGTTTCCAAGGTTGCGGCTTGCCAGGAGCAGAGCACCACACCTGTCCTCCTCTGGCTGGGTTTGAACTGCCAACATTTCAGCTAATATACAAGTGCTTAACCATCTGTGCCCCTCAAGATTCCAAAGATTTAAGACATGCCATTTAAAGGGGCGAGTGGGGACCATCGAAATAGGCAATTTATAGAAATGATCAAGCAAATGATGCAGCAATTTGCCAAGTGTCTGCCATCAGAGAGTGGCCAGAATAAAACACAAAATTTGGCATTTTCACAACTTTAGTGCACCCTCAGATAACTTAGCTCATTAGTAATGGATTTAAAAAGCAATGTATTCTTCTAAAAACAACAACCGTTAAGTTGAAAAAAAATAACGGAGAGTTAATTAAAAGAGCTCCACTTCAGGTACTGAATTTCCATCAAAGAAGGGCCATAGCGAAATAACGAAATAACATTTACCCTCATTACCTCCACAGATCCTTCTACAGCAGACTTTATACAGGTATACTTCTCCCAGGGATTTCAGTTACGTGAGAATCACTCTGAAAACCTTACCTGATCTTGAGATCTTCAAGGTCTTCTGAGAAAATCGCATAATTCTTAGTCAAGAATAAACCCAGCTGGTGATCCTCTATGCCTACATCTTTTAGAAACAGAAGGATCTGCTTAACATCTTTTTCGAAATCTAGTTTCAGAAGAAGGTTGGCAGCTTCCACATGTTTTTCTATCTTGGACAAATCCACTCCTATTTAAAAAAAATCACAGACACTGTTGAAGACAGCAGTGTAGCTTCAGCCACTGAAGTTCACACACAGAGGCAGAGGAAACAAGAGTAGCAGCTTCTTCTAAGAGAACCCGAGACTCAATCCTGCTAAAATCAAGTGGATTCCAATTCAAAGTGGCCCCACAGACCTGAGTAGAACTGCCCCTGTGGGTGTCTGAGACTAACTCTTTTTTTTTTTCTTTTTCTTGACATCGTCTCCTTTTTATTTTTAAAAAAATCATTTTATTAGGGGCTCATACAACTCTTATCACATTTCATACATACATCAATTATGTAAAGTGCATTTGTACATTCATTGCCCTCATCATTCTCAAAATATTCCTCTCCACTTAAGCCCCCGGCATTAGGTCCTCAATTTTCCCGTCCCTCCCCGCTCCCCCCTCCCTCGTGAGCCCTTGATAATTTATAAATTGTCATTTTGACATATCTGAGACTAACTTAAGGGAGTAGCAAGCCTCATCTTTCTCCCACAGAGAGGCTCGTTGTTCCAACTGCTGCCTTTGGTTAGCAGCCTACTGTGTATCCACCACACCACCGTGGGTCCCTGATACATCAATGGGCACTTCTACAATTACAAATGTAACCAAACTGGTTACAGAGGTAAAAGTAAGTTTAAATGGGAAGAGTATTTATTTCAAAGCCAAGTATGTATAGAGGAAAACAGTGCACCTGGTGCTAGATTTCCTGCAACAAACAAACTCACTAAGTCAGACAGACCTAACTCTGTACATCAACGCTGTCTGTTTTCTTGACTATCATAGTAACTGCTCAACTGCTCATTCCACAGGGTAACAAGCCTACTGAATACAGTAAACAGATTTCTTTTAAAAACTTATTTCCTTATTTAAGCATTATTTTAAAATCTGCTTGTGGTTCCCTCCAATGAGGGAATAAAGATGCCATGTGTCTTACTCATCACGTGTCATATTCACCAGTCATCATTCAGATCTTTAGCACAAGGCAAGTAATCCTGAAGGATCTCACTACATGTTTAAGTGTCAGGTATAGAGGAAAGCTGAATGTATTCAAACCATCTTTTACTTATCCTCAGTCTTGGGTAATCTGAGTCAATGTAGCAGAACAAAGAGCAAAAGGGAAAGGATGAGAAGAGGGAAGAACTGAGTTACTATTTTAAAGCACTCTGTCAGCACTGATTGGGCAAAAAACAAGTAACTAATTCAAAGTTCTCATTAAAAATTGAATGCGTTATTCTCTCATTTTATCCTTTTTTGAGAAAACCCCCCCCCACATACTAGCAAAAAAGCAAAATTAAATTAGATGTGAAAAGGAAAGGCATTTTATATATCTTTAGAACAAACCTTTGAAGAGAATGTAAAGCTTTACATTTAGATGCATGTTTTATGTTCTTAACATTTCTTCTGATTAAAAATAACTCTCCCAAACCAAAGTCAACATCCAACTTTAGAATCTTAAACATAAAAGCAATAAAAATGGCTTCCACAATCAATTCTAAAATCAATTATTATATCCTGTATAATTCTAACTAGTATTAACCCAAGGGCCACCCCCAATTCAAATTTCTCGTATCAGACAGGGATTTATACAAGAGAACCAGCAACAGAACAGAAATTAAACACATACATACTTAAAGCAGTACAGAAACTGACTCAGAATGAACTCCAAACTTAGTAGAGCATTGTTCAAATCACTGAAGAGATGACTGGTCACTGAAATATCTTAAGCTCTCTGGCTATAGCTTTAGGAAAAATGAAAAGAACGCTTTCTCTATATTATGCAAAATCATATCCAGCTTGATTGGCAATCTAAGAACCTAGAATTAAGAGAATAATATTGGAAATGGGAAAGGAAGGCTCTCCTAAATCATGGTACCATATAAATTTGTGTGAAAATGGAAAATCTGTGTGACACATAGCTGCATGGAAAATGCTCCAGAAGGCTAGTCAATGAACTGGCAGTGGGGGCTTCCTTGGTGGAGTTGACTGGGGATGGAGCAAGGACAAGAGGTCTTTTTCTTGTCTTATTATATGTGCCCGTTCAACAACTAGAAGTAAATCTTTTCTAACGGAAAAAATTATAGTATTAGTAGAAACATAGATGAAATGATTGGGGGGATAAATAATATAGAAACCAGTCTTAAAAAAAAGCCATGATAAATGGGGAAAGGATGTTTTAAAATCTAAAAAAATAGGGGGTGGAACTCTATTTAACCAAGTATCACAGCTCGCATGTGTTGATGTGCCTTGCTCAGTCACACCCTGACTGCGCTGAAACAGACATCCCAGAAAATATGGGTTTAATGGCAACAGCCTAGCGGAAGCACAGCAGGGTCAGCACGCACTGCGCTCACCGGTGATTTTCGTTAACTTGAAAAACACACTCACTGGCTCCCTATGACTGGAGATATGAACAAGAAATACTGTGTGACTCCATCCTCTGGTGATCACAGGCCGAGCTGAGTAACTTCAAAGATTAGATCCTATTGTATTCATGACAACCACAAATATTTAGTGTATCCAACACGGTTCTAGAAGACAAGTGTCCCAGAAAGTTCACATGAAAAGACCTTGAACGGAGGGAGTCTGTTCAGAGGCATGGTCAGGGTTGGGGAAATAAACCAGGATACGCTCTAGGGTTAAAGGGACAAGAGAGGAAAACAGTGTTACCAGGTCCTGGGGGAAGCTGGAAGCTACTAAGGAAGAGCTGTGGTCATGGAGCTAGGCAGTAATATGAACCCAGGCAGGGAGGAAACGGGAGAAATGGCCCCCTGCTGCCCTTCTATTCCCCTGCAGGTGCCTCCCACTGACTGAATTCAGAAGCCAGGTGGCAAAGGAGCCTTTGTGCACAAGAGTTGGCCCCCTGGGACACAGAACAGGCGGGTGGTGGCAGAAAGCAGAGCTGAGAAGCAAACAGAGGCTAATCAACACCTCTAGGTCCTCAAAAACATTGTGTTAACAATGCAATCGTAGTTCCCTTCTAAGGTACCATCATTTTAATTTACCACTCAGACTCGTCCAAATACAAGATTCAGATGCAGAAATTTACCCCACTCATGTAACCCTTTACAAGAGCAGACAGCCTCATCTTTCTCCCTGAAGTGGATGGTGGATTTGAGCCGCTGACCTTGCAACGCAGCTTGGAACCCCTATGGTGCCAGGGTTCTGCCCATAGCTCGGTAAACTATGCATAATGTAAAGATAGGGACCAGATCCTATGTTTATCTTGTATCACCCGCAAAGCCTACTGGGGGCAGCTGTTTGAAAGGCTTGGTGACCTGCTCTCCCGCTTTCAAGCGTCATCTTTCTCCTGCCTCTGAACTCAAGACTGATACTTCATCTGTATCTTTCACGGGAGACTTATTACATGTTACCCTTGAGCTCCGGTCAAGCAAAAGAGAGAAGCTGCAAATCTAAGCAGAGGCCCGACCAAGAAGCGCCCGATGCCATGACAGGCTGGGCTGTGAAGGGTTTCAGGGGACCACTGAGAGTCTGAATTTGGAAAGTACACGAGAATTAGAGAGGACATCAGTGCTGGGAAGACGACTGTCAAGTGAGAAGGCTTCTTGCAGTGAAAAGAAGACCTAACACTCGAAGGCAGTGACTGCGGATGAAGGAATATAAACAGAAATAGATTCTATAGAATGTGGGGCCTACTTATATGTGAGAAGATGCGGGGAGGCAAGAATCAAAGAAAACCCCAAGGGTTTCCAGTAGAGCAAAGGTTTCCCCCCATTTCCTCTCCTTATATAAAGCATACCTTCTCAAAAATATGGGGAATATGGATAGGAAGCTCCTTCTATGATGAAGCATGAATTACCTATAACCCCAAACCACCAGAAATGAAAACAGATGGCAATGGATGAGGGAACACACAGAGATGCCTGACAAGGGGTAGGCTGGTGTGTAGCCCCCCCAAATGCAAAATGGCTCAGAAATCAGAATCATCAGATATTGAGGGTGAGTTGCGGGTGGACACAGGGATTGGTGGGTACGATCCCCATGGAGAACATGAGATGCCCAAGTCCCTTAGGTGTCGTGTTCTTCTCAGCACCCCCAAAGAAGGGAGGTTCACTGTCTGGGAAAATCAAGTTAGACCCGTGGGCAGAGCAGAAGGCTCCACGGAGGGGCCTGATGAAAAGTAAGGGCCTTGAGGGGAGAATGCAGTGCTGTCCCGGGCGCCCTCACCTGTCATACTCACACCTAACTAACAGCAAGTTCTGCTAGCCACAGAGCAGGCCCCAGGCAGGGGCTAGCAGGGAGGACACTATAGGGAAGTAGAACTCAGTCATCACATGGTCAGGTGAATGGCAGGTAAAAGACTACTGAGTGGCTACTATAAGGTATAGGAAAACTAGTACACACACACACACACACACACACACACAGCATTTATTAACTCATGAAAAATGGAAACCTGTACAGGAAGGAAAGCAATCATAATATACGAGGCGGCTTCAGAAAGCGTGTGGAAAAAATGGAATTAAGACATAATGGAAAAGTTCCAGAAACTTATAAAGCCCCCAAGTGCTTTTTGGTAGAGCAGCAAGCAATATCTAGTCATAATGTAACCACTGATGAATGATTTATCTAAAAAACTGGAATATGACTTTATTTGAAGAGCTGAAGAGAACAGGGGAAAAGGCTATGTGGATATATAAGAAATCAACTGATAATCTGAAATTGATGAACCCGGCAATAGTGCAATAAACAACTACCTAAAAACTGGGAGGTTCTTACAAATCGGATTAGACCAGAACATGCACACTAGTACAAATAAGAGCCCGCAACACAGGGAATCCAAGATAGGTAAACCCCTCAGGCTCAACAAAGAGAGTAGAGATAGCAGGAGGATTGAGGGAGGGGTGGGGGTGGGGGGGTGGGTGGGCATTGACCACAAGAATCAACCTATAACCCCCTACCAGGGGGATGAACAATGGAAAAGTGGGTGAGGGGTGAAAGAAGATGATGTAAGATATGAAAATAAAAATCTATAACTTATTAAGGGTTCGTGAGGGAGGGCAGAGGGGAGAGGGAGGGGGAAGAACTGGGGAGCTGATATCAGAGGCTCAAGTGGGAAGAGAATGCTTTGAAAATGATGATGGTAGCATATGTGCAAATGTGCTTGGCACAATGTATGACTGCGGATTGTGATGAGAGATGTACGAGCCCCCAATAAAAGTATTAAAAAACAAAACAAAACTGAGAGGTTCATAAAAATAAAAGCAGCTATCACAGTAAAGGGGCTACCTGTGGAGAACGGGATGCAGGATCAGGAGTGGTGCATGAAGCAAGGCATTCGGTCACGTGAAGCCTTTCCCACTCCCCGACTGTTGCTCACACACCTGCACCACTCAGAAGGAGCCTGGTGACGCAGTCAGTGGTGACACACTGGGCTGCTCGCTCACTATAAGGCCCGCGGTTCATACCCACTAGCACCTCTAAGACAGAAAGCTGAGGCTCTCTGCTCCCGTAAAGAGTTACAGCCTTAGCAAATCACAGGGGGCAGTTCTACTCAGCCCTCTAGGGTCACTGGGAGTCAGAACTGACCAATGGCACGGAGTCTTTGAGGAGGCATTCTTTCATATTACAAAGACCAACTAAAAATGGCTCACAACTACAAACTTTCATTTAAATAACTAGGGCAAACCACCCTCCCCCTCCCACCAAACATGAAGGATACAGGCTCAAGAAGTACTTGTAAGTTAGGTTGCTTCCACTTACCTAGAAGCACTAGCTTCCGCAGCGTCTCAGAATGATCCACGTAGTCTCGGAGCGTCAGTGAATCCGGGGGCAGCGGAGGGCCTGCAATGATCTGAATAGCCTCCTGCTCGGACACTGGCTGCAACGGGGTCGGAGGGAGCCAGTCGTCTAGTCCTTTGAGGCCAGTCCCATGGGAAAAGAGAGTAAGTTAGCTCTACCCATCTGCACGCTAGAACCAATTTTTCAGACAACCTCTTCCCTCGTTTGCAGCTGTCACTGGTTAAATGCTTCAGTCGTGTTCTGTCTTTGAAGGGGAGATTAAGGCCATTTAGAGACCAACCATCTCCCCTCCAAGATAAGATGTTTGTTGGTCAATTTCAAGGCACACAACTTCCCATTCTTCTCCTTCATTTAAAAACTGGACAACAAAAACTGCCATTTTAACCATTTGTAGGTGTACTATTCAGTGCTGTTGACTACATCCACACTGTCCAACCATCATCAATGTCTATTTCCGAAACATTTTCATTCATCAAAAAAGAAACTGGGTGTGGGGTACCAGCCCCCATAATCGAATGAGTTCAAGGGGCGGTTGTGTAATTGAGGGGTGAAATTAAAGACATCAGACAATATAAAGCATGCAAGCGCTCACTCCCTGGACGGCCATGATCTCAGCAGCCAGGTCTGCTCAGAGTGAGAATATATTTCCAATCATGGCTTATATACATTTAAGGGACGTGCAAGTCCCCCTGATTACAGGTAACCACATACGTAACAGGAAGGGGCTGTACAATAGGTATACGGGAGACAGGAAGGGGACAAGCTAGGGGTGTACATGCAATAGGAAGGGGTGGCACTAGGGGTGCACATGTGACAAGATGGGTGGGTCCTAGATTCAAGATGGCAGCCTAACCTTGATCCTCCTTGAGTTGGCTTGACCTTGTCTCTGGGCTCTCCTTCAGGGAAACAATCCACTATCCTTATCAGCAGGGAGTGGGTCCTACTTAGGATGGGACAGACAATAGGGTCTGGTTGCTCTAGATGGCTGAAAACCCTCAGGGAGATAACCTCTAAGCAGTTTACTTCCAAGTGTACAGTCAATGACCAGGCATTCTTAGGTTTGGCATATATTATGGGGGGACAACCTGGGGAAAAACCTTTCTGTACCCCACAACTAGGTACCACCACTCCCTGTTGAAATGTTTTGGATTGTGTTGATCCAAATCCACTCCCTCCAAGTTATCCTCGTCTTTATGAGATTCTATGATTCTGTAGCACCTTTGCATAGACATAAGTGGCATATAGTCTTGATTCTGCAAATAATTGTTTTATTCTTTTAATATACTTTTTTGTGGCTTAAATGTTTTAAGTAAAGGGTGTCATTTGAAAATGGCTCACAAGAAAAGTAGAGTTAACAGCAAAATTATGTTTTCTTTACAGTGTGAACGAACAGGTTCTTTCTGCTATGTTGTCTAAAAATCGTATATTCTCCAACTGATAGTTGCATTACTAGATGTTTTTATCAAGCACAGTATGGAAGATATTGCAAGCTCTATTATACTTTAAACTAATGAGTCAGGGATATGATCATTCATTCCGTTTTTGCTTCTAATCACTGCCCTGCCTCCTTTTTTATAGCTGTTCTCACATCTCTGCCTCTCCTCCTGTTCAAGTCTACTTAACCTAATAGCATCTCATTTGTAGTGAAATATTCCTTTCTAAGACACCGTATGACAATACTTTTGGGCCAAGCCTTGCCCATTAGCATTTGTACCTTGAAACCAATACCAACTGTCATGGAGTTGAGCCCCACTGGTGCCACACCCCCTGTGTCGGGGGAGAACTGTGCCCCATGGAGTCTTCCACGGCTGATCTTTCTTGCTTCCAAGGGGCCCCTGGGTATTAATTATGAAGAAATTGGTTTCTCTTAAATATATCCAAACCTCAGTGGGTGCTTTATTGACTTAAAAGATACTCAACCTATTTGTTCAGGTTTGTTTGTCTGATTCATCATCCAGGTCAACCAAAGAAAACAGATTCTCCACAGACAGACCTCCCAATTCACTCGTTGTAAGTCATCCTCAAGTGGAAAACCCGCAGCAGGAGTGAGTAAAGTGAAATGGTCTACAAGTAGCCCTGCTATGTTTATAACCCTGTGGTTTTCACTCAATTCCGGAAGCCTTCCACAGTCAAACTACTTATTTGATGATCACTGCTGTGAACTTGGCTTTCTGATGACTTTCTGGGTCTTTGCTTTGTAATTTCATATATTTATGATTTTAAACGAATCATTACATAAGCACTCTAATCTTCTACACACAGTACCGTCGTCCACAGAACCAAAATAAAAGGAATCGTAGAAACACACAATTACATCCTCAATGTAGACTCACTCCCACAGTTGTTATGAACCCACCGTCTTCAGGTCTAATGGTGCTGGAGTAATCAAACATCCACGTGGCCAAGGGAGTGGGGAGTGGGCCGAACCCTGACCCTTATCTTCTATGAAGCCAAAATGGAATAGAGAAGTAAATGCAAACCCTGAACAATAAAACTTCTAGATGAAAACACAGCAAAAAGTTGAATTTTACTGGATGTAAACTGTACCCTAATAAACCAAATGACCATTAGAATTTTTGTTTCTTTAAACCAAGAATCTATATAATAAAGTATTTGGAAAGGGAATGTTATACAGAGACCTATAGCAGTCGACCAACTTTTTCTTAATCAGTAAGATAAAGGTGTGATGTACCGCAAGTAAATGAATAGCGTGTTATTCCAGCCCGGTACTAAATAGGACCAGCAATAGGTTAGCATTTACTAAAGGGGAGTGGGAAGCAGACGGTTTGGAAGTTCGGGAGTACCTTTTGGTGGCACCTCAGCTTCAGCGTTGGGGCTCTTTTGTGGCACCTGCAGTTGTCCGTCTTTCGAGGAAGGAAGCCCAGCATTTGGGGCCGAGCTATTCTCTTGCCGACCTGAGTTGGTGGCCTGGGAACTAGTCCACGCGGAGGAAGTCCTATAAGTCTTAATTCCCCACTGGAGGAAGCAATTGTCAGAGGACACCGGAGGCTGCGTAGAACAGCTGCGCAGCCATGTTCTCCTTGGTCTCAGCAAGCATTTTTTGAGCTGGGTAGCATTAATGAAGCTGCTCAACTTAATTGAGTTGAACCATCTGGGGATCTGTTGGGCCGACAGGGCCATTTTCTTAAAGCAGCCTACAATGGGAAACACAACCATGAGAAGAGGATTTACGTAAATGTTTCAAAGGGTTTTTCAGATAAACAAGAGGAACTGGCCATCATCCCCGCCCCCAGCAGGTGAAAGGTGACGGAGAGAGTGCGGACAATTAGCCAGGCGCTTCTTAATCACATGAGAAGCCTCGCCTATCTCAGTCACAAGCCAAAAGACAGGGGCTTCGGAGCTGGGAAAATAAAGATAGCCTTTGCCATTTGACAACAAGAAGCCAAACCGCCGGGGTCGGCACAAGACATGTCAGGCTAAAAATGTGGTGGAACCCCCTACCTCAATCAATCATTGGGAGAAGCTGACATGATGCAATTAAGAGTGCTTGGAAATGTAGTTTGGAGGACATTTCAGAAGCACCTGCTGCTGAAAATAACACTATTCAAACGCATGTTATGGGCTACAAATTTGTCCCAAAAGAACCAGAAAGCCACACTGTCATAAACGAATCATCAAAATACTGTCAGTGCTCTGTCAGAGAAGGCTGTTTCTGCATCCCCAGAGCCAGGCACAGTGGATCATTGCATAAAGCTGTTCCTTACAAGGGAGTTGAACAAAACCAGTTTTGTCAAATTGCTTCATTAAGAGAGAAAAACAGAAGCCTTCAAAAAGAAAAGGTCAAACCTAGCAAGCAAAATGAAGGACAGAAATGCGTATCTTGAGGGAAGAAGTGGCTGTTTTTCAAATGGGTTCTCTGGCAAATCTGACACTCCTTTGAGCTCTGGAGACTTTTTCTAATCCAGGATTTTATATTTAGCCTAACCTCGTTAGAAAAGTAAATATGAGGCATATATTTTACACTCCTAAGGAGTCCACATACAACCCAACATGGGATGTCAATCCAGCGTATGGAAAATGCTCAGTAAACATTTGCTAGTATCAATACTGATGATACAATCAGCTACAAAGGGAATTCTGCTTGATTAGTTTTTGCATCCAACTCTTGGTTTTACCTTCCTATCCAGGGGAATTTATCTTAGTTGATGCTCCGAATAAATTTGACCGTTTTCTTTTTTGCAAGAAAAGCCTCCTCTTGGAGATAAGCCCCCTAGAGAGGTTTGCTGAAGGAGGACTACGAGGGAAAACCTGTCACTCTGAATTCATTATAGGAAGGAAATGAGCAGTCATCGGGTTTTGGATGGTATACAAATATTTTTATAGCAGTTTCTTTTGTTGTATGTTAGGTGGGATTTACATTTCAGATCAACTTTGTATTCAACACCTTAAACTACTAATCAACTCCACTCCCTCCCCCTTCCCTTGCTCCTTGACTTCACTTCGCCCTCTTGTGGACCTTGACCATCTACTTCACAGTAGAGAGAATTTTGGACTTCTTGACACGGAGTTGTGATCTGCATTGAAGCCCACAGTCTTTGATCTTCATCAGCAAGTGCTGCAGCAAGTCCTCTTGGCTTTCAGCAAGCAAGGCCGTGTCATCTGAAAACGGAAGGTGCTAAGAAGCAGCCTCCAACACTGAGGCCGAAGTCTCCTTCATGTAGTCTAGTGTCTCTGGCTAGGTGCTCAGCACACAGGTTGATGCACATGATGAAAGGATGCAGTCCTGATTGTTCCTTTCTTGATTTCAAACCATTCATTATCCCCTTGTTGCGATCAAGCGACTGCTTCTTGGTGCAGGTTCTGCACGAGCATATCCAGGGTTCTGAATTCCCATTCCTTGCTTTCTTAGTCATCACTCATTATGATCCCCACACAGTACAAGGCCTTTCTATAGTCAACGAAACACAGAGAAACATTTTTCTGTTATTCAGCTTTTGGCCAACACCTGGCTGATATTAGCAAAGATCTCCTTTGCTTCCAAATCCTCTTCTGAATCTAGCTTTAATTTCTGGCAGCTCCCTGTCCATGTACTGCTGTGACCAGTTTTGAATTAACCTCAGCCCTATGTTACTTGCATGTGATATTAAAGATGTTGTTGAATAATTTCTGCATTCTTCTGGGCCACTTTCTTATTTTTAATGGCACTGTCTTCTCTACATCATCATCTCATTCGTTTATACATTGTAACCAATTGGTTAATTGCTCATTCACTGGAGTAGTGCTGGCTCTCATCACTAGATCTACTTCCCCAGTGTTCATTCGCCAAAAAGCACAGAGCCTCTGACTCCTCCAATGTTTGTTGAATGGAAATAAATCGATAGCAATGACTGCTAACGTATTTGCCCATTCAGTATTCAAGAGCAAGCAAGGGCATTTGCAGATGTACATAACAGCCCTGAAAAGTGCTGAAAATAAACATGATATGTAAGCCAAGATTAAGGAAAAAGTTTTTACAGAACTCTCAAGCCATTACAGTGTCCTATGGTTGGTTGGGCTGTGATCTGAAAGGTCAACAGTTTTGAAACCACCAGCCGCTCCGCGGGAGAAAGATGGGGCTTTCGACTCCCTTAAACAGGTACAGCATCGGAAAGCTCACAGGGGAGTTAGTTCTACGTCGCCTTGCCGGCAGTTTGATTTTGGTTGTATTAGTTCAACTGGCGCCTAGTAGTTCGCTGAGGAAGAGTTGGCACCGACATACATATGTATAGATAGGCACTTTTTCTCCTTCCTCGAGAGATTTCTATTCTGAAGTGGCTGCAAACCGAATGCTTGGCAGTTGGAACCCACCCCGCAGCTTCGTGGGAGAAAGACCAGGCAATCGGCTTCCATAGAGGTGTGACAGGCCAAACCCCCGACGGTGGCAGTCCTCTGTCATGTAGGGTCCCTGAAGCAACAGTTACGTGATGGCATCTAACAGTAACAAAGGCTAATACGTTAAATATTTGTATTACAGGGTCTTCCAAAAAATGCTTCACGCCCTCCCCTGGTCACATTGGAACGAGTCCACGTTAGTTACCCAAACTGAACTTGCACCGGAAGCCGGTTTAGACGCGCTGGGCCTCAGGCAGCGCCCTCGGCAAAGCTCGCCCATAAACAGGCGTGGATGTGTTTCCGTGACATCCGCCAGAGAACAAAATCACATGGGCCTCGATCAGGCCCCGAAAACCCCGCTCCACAGGCCTGGAGCGAGGT
>NW_022103896.1:42661628-42684019 GCF_000313985.2 Echinops telfairi | reverse complement strand
ATCACGACGCAGCCCAGTCCTCTGCATCCCCTCCAGCCGACCGCATGAATCATCTCGAATGCACCATTCTCAGCACACGCGCGGTACACACACACACACACTGCTGTAAAACCACAGTCAATACCACCAGCAGACCACAGCACCACACGCGCCCAGACCCTTCCCGTGGAACCACCCCCCCTCCAGGATTCAGCCCTCCACCCCATGCACACAGAATGCACACGTGTGGTGCCCCAAGCCTTCCTTCCCCACGCAGCAAGTCAGGTAACAAAACGCTGTCCCCATCCTCACACAAAACCTCCCTATATGCCACCCCACGAACTGCCTTCCTAGACACACACTACAGCACAGCTGATCTCCTGCAACGGTGCTTCAAGACCACCCACCAGTGCTCACACCCTGCCTGGTTTACCTAATGTGTGTGCTAAAAGAGATAGGGAAACAACGTGTATAGAGGAGCCTGGTATGTAGTCAGTGGCTTATATTGTGTAGGTGTGAATCGAACTTACAAACGCTCTTGTCCCCTTGAAGACAAGTGCGTGAACACCCGTGCGCATGCGCACACACGCAAAGCATGCCTACTATACACCTGTTCATACCATCTACCTATCCCAACTTTATTTTGGTTGGAAACAAACACAACAAAATCTGCACCCGTTTAATAACTTACATGAACAGTTCACTGACGGTGGCTCCCTTTGTCATAGTGTCACCTCTACCCAGGGTCTCACCACTGTCAACTTATACTCCTGCCCCTTAGCGTTCCCATATGCATTTTAGAATTATTGCTCTCAGTACAATCTCGTGTGTGCCACGCTCTCAAGGCAGACCTTATTTATAGAGATAGCTTGTCCTTTTGTTTAAAGATGACTTTGTAGGAGAGTTTTGATGCAACATTTCAAAAGTTGTTTCCGGGCTGTAGCTTTGGGGGTTTCTCCAGTGTCAGTGTATCCAGTGAGTGTGGTTTCCTCCTTTTGGTAAAGATCCATCTTTAAGGTCCTGTTGAGATGAAGACTTTCTAGAATGGTAGGCGGAACCTTTCATGTCTTCCGGTCTCGTGCCAGCTCCACTCTTGCCATCCACATCATGTATATCACTGAACACGTGCTTGCCCATCTTCTAATTCCCAGCCCAGGAAATGGGTATTTCACTGAATCATAACAAGGATACATACCATCGTTCTTCACAAGAATTTCTAGGTTTTTTGGAATGAACCTCTTTGTGGAAAGCATGGCATGCCTACCCCACACCATTGTGGCTTAAAAGACCATCCTTGAGTAGTGCAGTGTTGTGCTCAGGTCAGTGCTCTATAAATGATGTTGTTCTCCTTGAATGAGGAAGCAGTATGCTCTGTAATCGAGAAGAATAGAGATATGGGAGATGTCGATATCGTTTTGATTAAATATCATACAAGCCTGTTTTTTATTAGCTCAGTTTAGGGCCTGTAACATCTCTTAAGCAGCCCTGGTGGCACAGGGGGCCAGCAGTGATGAAATTAGTGAGGGTGCGTCTACGGAAATGATAGCAGTAGTTATTTTAAGTAATGAGAAACAAGAATGAGCAGCTCATGCCAACTTTTTACCTTAGATTTTTTAAATGCCCATTTATAATACAGAAGGCCATAATCTGGAATTTCCCCACTTCCAGTGTGTTGTCCCCTCCCAAACTCCAAATTCTCTGCCATTGAGTCAATTCCAACTCATATAAGACAGAGTAGAACTGCCCCTGTGGGTTTCTGAGAACTAACTCTTTAAGGGAGTAGGAATCGTCAACCTTATCCTGCCAAAGGCCTAGTGGTTCTTAATCGGGGCCAGCAAAAGGGTAAAGGGCTATATTCAGTGGTTACAAGGATTGGGAGGGAAGTTCTGTTAGTGAGCAGAGGATACAACTTCTAAATGCGACCTTGTGGTTAGCATCCCATCCAATGAGTAGCCCACGATGCCACCCGGGCTCCAATTCTGTCAACCAAACCAAACTCGCTGCCATCCAATTACGACTCGTAGCAACCCTACGGGATAGGATAGAATTGTCCCAGTGAGGTCTTGGGGCTTCAGGGGAGTAGAAAGCCTCATCTTTTCCCCCCAGAGCATTTGGTGGTTTCGATCTGCTATAGTTGTGGTTAGCAGCCCAGATACTAACCACTACTCTACCAGGGCTCCGTTCTGCCAAAGCAGGTGACAAATTATAGTGATGAAAGTACTAGAACCGAATATGAGATTGTCAAAAGTAATAGAAGAAGAATTATCTGAATCTCTGACTATGTCCTTTTCTACAAGTGGTAACAATGATATAAAACCAAGCAAAACCTGACTCAGTGTCATGGGCTCACTTCTCACTAATGGGGATCCTGTAGGACAGGGTAGACCTGGCCTTGTGGGTTTCTGAAACTGTAACTCTTCACGAACCTAACTCTTTACCTCCTCCAGCCTCCTCCTCCAACATAGTGACTGGTGGTTTCCAAGTGTTGACCTTGCAGGTAGCAACCACATGCATAACCACTCCACCGCTAGGGTTCATTGTGTGAAATTATAGAGACCACGTACTGCTCTGAGATTCCGATTGGTTTTTCTATTACTTAATGACAAGTTCTTACAATTCACATTTATTATACTTTCACCACTACAATTTTTCTATCGCTTTGGCAGAATGGAGCCCTGGTGGGCTGTTCTGGAGTCACTGAGTCACAGTCCACTTGATGGCCACGAGGCTTAGAGTTTGAGTGTCTTACTCCATAGAGATGGTGAGTAGTGGCTTAGGTGAAGGCTGTTTACTCTGTGCCCTTCCTGGTGATTATCTCTAGTAATGATTGATTACCTTCTCTGTATTTTGTAACAGGGCTTTTAGTCCACTAGCAGTTTTATAGACATAAATCTAAAAGTGTGTTTTGCAAAGACCAGTGGTCTAAGAACAGGAGATAAGACTACTTTAAGGTATCGTTTTACCAGTATTTGAGAAAAAGTACCTGGATATAGAGACCCAGGGAGAGTTTAGGATTGAGAGGGATTACAGAGCTCCCCCAGGAGTCTGAGGCAAGTTTAGATTTGTCAAGTAGTTCTTTTGTTAAATAGTAACTGGGCCAATTCATGTTAAACCTCCTGTTCCTGTTCAAATCTCCTGCCCCTGTCACCTTCAGAAAATAAAGTATTTTTCCCTAAGTTTGGAAAACACAGTCCGATTTTAGGATGAGTTTTTATGATTAGACACTTTGGTTTATATGTTTGTTTTTAAATTTATTCAGCCAAGGTCGGGCAAGGCAAACCTTCGCCTGGAGCTCAGTATAATTACTGAGGTACCTGTATATTTACTCTGTTTTCAGAAATTGATAAACTTGGAAATACTGGCCTCTGTTTCAGTCAAGCTTCAGATTTGAAAAGACTTAAATCCCAAAGCACATTGATAGCAGCCCACCTTCTCAAGAGACGCTCAGCAGTGAAACCAGCCTCTGTGAGCATTTGATTAACAGAAATCTAAGCACCTGATTACCAACTGTAAGGTTATAGGATCAAACCCATCCACAGGTGTCTCAGGACAAAAGCCTAGTGGTTTGTTTAAGAAAAGTCACAGCAGGAAAACCCGCTGGAGCACCATTCTGCTCTGCAAAAGATGGGGTCAGCATGGGTCTCAATGGACTTAACTGCTCTGCACTAGTTAACCTGGGTAGATTGTCTCCTTGCAGAAGTGCCACTCCTACGGGGTTATCCACTTGTCTCTGCTAGGTTTCTCCTGGATAAAAGACCACAGAGACAGCTCAGGACAGAGGAAAGGCCTACTTACATTCCCTTATCACACCAACTCTCCAGCGAATCCACGAGCCACAGTTCTAACCTGGGGCCTTAGGCCCCCTGCACTTCCTTTCCCTTGCTGTCTTCCTTGGTGATAGCTGCCCTCACGGTAGAACGCCCCTGAGAGCATGTGCCGTGACGGAGTAGAACTTCCCCCAGGCTATCTGGTCTTCCCCTTCAGAGCTGCTGTGGGTTCAATCACCATTTGGTTGGAAGCCACTGAACTTCAGTTCAACTCTCTTATTTTGAGCGTGCCCAGTAATTGTCACCTTAAAACTGCCATGTACTTGGTGTTTTCATACTGTCCGTGCTGTTAGATGACAGGGTTCAGTCCCACAGGCATAGTGCTGCCTTAACGAATGAGCCTTATTGCCAGTTTTCCCGTACCTCCGACCTCATTGTGTTAATCGTGTTCAGTCACTTAAGTTTTTAATCTATACAAGTCAATAATCTATGTATTTTAGTCTAAAAAGCTGTCATACATGTGTACTTCCCTTTTCTCCACTGTATTTTAAATTATATACCAGGAACTAAATTAATGATACTATCAATAGAATTATATGCCCCATAGGGATGATTTATAAAATTATCCAAAAAAATAATGCTGTCTCTAAAATGGACCAGGGATATATATAAAATGTACATATATGAACGGCTTTTGAGTTTGCACTTCATTGTAAGCTCCAATCTAAGAACAATTAGCCTTTAGGATGTAGCCCTACTAAATAGTTGCCTTCATGAAGAGATCACTGAAAATAGAGGTGCTACAGCAAACTGTAGTGAAGAAATGAGATGGTGCCCAACGATCAGAAAGAATAACATCTGGGGTCTGAAAGGCTTGTCTTAAAACCAGCAGCCCTCTAAGTGAGGTGTCAGCTAAGTCCACATGAAAGAAGCACATCAGTCTGTGTGAACCAAGGATTGTATTTTATAAAAACAAGACCAGAAGAAGAAATTGTATGAGAGCTTAAATCATGAGCACCTGGTTTTGAGAAGGCTATGGAAGACAGTGAAGGCTCAAAATCCATTTACAGAGTTCCCATGTGGATTAAGCCTCCATTATGTCCTCTCTGGCCATCAGCAGAGATAGGAATAGTCTTGCTATCAGTCAGAGGGCATTGGAAAGTGTATTAATGCATATGGAGTTAGGATAATAGTTAACACTTTATTATTTGTTACTCCCTTTTTAATCCATTTTAAATTTGTTCTAGTTTTTATTATTTTTTATTTTCTTTTGGGTTGAGGGTTTTCTGTTTTGTTGTTTCTGGTTTGGGATATATATGTGATTTTCTTTATATGAACCCCAGGTAAATCTATTGTATTAGTCTAGGTACTTTAAAGAAACAAATCCACAGAAGCTCATGTATAAGAGAGAGTTTGTATAAAGGTTAAATGTGCATCAAGAAAACATCCCAGCCCAGTGCTGCCCAAGCCCACAAGTCCAACATTAACCCATATGTCCAACACCAGTCCACAAAGTCCTCCTCCATCTCACAAAACAGACACAATGATGCCGACTGCAGGAGGAAAGCCAAGTCACTGAACTTGCAAGCATCTCAGTGCTGGCAGGGGTCTCCACACAGCTGCTCCAGCACCCATGGCTGCATCGGGGTTAGGTCCATGTGGCTTCTCCTCAGGGATGTCTTGCAGGAAGTGAGCCTTGCCAGCTAAAGCAGGGAACTGGCTAAGGCAGCTGCACCCTGGTCCGACCATCAGAAAGCAAGAGACCCGAGAACTAGAAAGGTGAGGCTCACTGAGCCATTTATCTCTCCGCCCTTCAATGAACCCCACATGTGTTTATCGGCCAGGTTGGCACAGTAAACTAACTGCCTCATCTACAGAGACAATAACTAGAGTAATAATTTCTTTGGGTTATGGCAGGGGATGTTGGGGGGGAAATGGGGAGTCAATGAGTACAAGAATGAAGAACATGCTCTAAAATTGAATGTGGTGATGATTGTAAAAACCTTTTTCAAAAAGTTTTATTGACATAGAAAGGAACCCTGATGGTGTATTGGTTACTCATTGGGCTGCAGCCTGCAAGGCCGGCGGTTCAAAAACACCAGCCACTCCAAGGAAGACAGACGGGCTTTGTACACATGTAAAGAGTTACAGTTTCAGAAACTCACAGGGGCAGTGCTGCCCTGTCCTATATAGTCACTATAAGTTGGCATGATTCAGTGGCAGAGTTTCATTGGCATATAATTCACATATTACACAGTTCAATAGTTCAGTCATATTAAAACAGTTTTAGAACATTTTTACCTTTCTGTACTCATTGTTATTAGCTCCCCATTTCCTACCAACCACCCCTGACAACTCTTTTTAATATGTTTAAATCATTGAGTTGTAAAGTATGTGAATTATGTCAATAAAACCATTAAAAATTTCCACCCAATTCATTAGCGCTAAGTACTTAAATAGTTCACCACTTGCCCAAATAATGCATCTTACCTTATATAAAATCAGCAGAACCCTGGTGGGGCAAGGTCAACAATTCGAACCTATTGGAAGCATCAGGCTTTCTGCTCCCTTAAAGAGATAGAGCCTCAGAAACCCAAAAGAGGTGGTTTTTGCTCTGACCCACAAAGTCATTATGAGTCAACTCCGGGACAATGAGTTTTATGTGAAATTATACCAAACCCAATCAAACCCATTGCCATCAAGTCAATTCCAACTCACCATGTCTTCCCTTAGGACCGAGTAGAACTGCCCCATTGGATTTCCAAGTCTATAGATGTTTATAGAAGCTGACTACCACCTCTTTCTCCTGTGGAGCAGCTGGTAGGTTTGAACCACTGTCCTTGCGCTTAGTTAGCACCCACTGTACCATGAGGGTTCCTCTTTCTCCACCAGGAAAGACTCTTTGCTTGGACCATTTGCATTTCCCTTGGAAAAAGTCTCCTGATAACCCCTGATTTGGTTATTTCTTTTAAGTCATCTTGTTCTCTCTCCCCGGCACCAACAATATTGAGTGAGTAGCAGTGGTTCTCAACCTTCTAATGCCAGACCTTTTAATATAGTTCCTCATGTTGTGGTGACCCCCCCAACCATAAAATTATTTCCATTGCTACTTCATAACCGTAATTTTGCTACTGTTATGAATCGAATGACCCCTGTGAAAGGGTCGGTCGACCCCCCCGCCCCCAAAGGGGTTGCAACCCAACAGGTTGAGAACCGCTGATCTAGAGGGACTGTATACTGAGCCAATGCAAACAAACCCTGCACATGGACAAGGACTACCTTGTCATTGGGCTGCGTGCCCGGGGTGGGGGGCAGTCAGCATGCATCTTTAGCATGTCTGCTCCCAAGTGACTACCTGAATCGTACTTTAAAATTTTATCTAATATATACCTTAATGTTGGGTATAAGGGCTTGAGTAGAAAGAAATGTTTTGGAAATGATGACAACATATGTACAAATGTGCTTGATACAATTGTATAGATTGTTATAAAAGCCCCAATAAAGTTATTTATTAAAAAAAAGTTGGGAATTTAATATCCCTAATACAGTTGTGGCATAGTGGCTACTTGTTGGGCTGTAAGTGCAAAGTCAGCAGTTCGAAACCACCAGCCGCTCCAAGGGAGGAAAATGAGGCTTTCCACCCCCATGAAGATTTAGAGTCTGGGACGCTCACACGGTTAGTTCTACTCTGTCCTCTAGGCTCCCTGTGAGTTGGAATGAGCTCGATGGCAGTGAGTGAATACAATAGGAGCAATCTCAAGTTTGGGTAACAGAAAGGAAAAATGCGCCGTTAATTTCATTAGACTTCTGTAGGTCCTTAAATATTTGTTATTTGGTTACAATGGAGTAGATTTGACTACAAGGGAGAACTGCCGAGAAACCATCGCCTCTCAACACTCCTTAGTGAGCCGTCTTCATTCATGTGCATCTATTTTTAAATAATTGTACCTAGCATTTTAAACAGAATCCTATCACCAGATGTAGAATCTGCTTACGTGGAGATTCAATACCGAGGTGGCATCAATGGTGAGGCAAGTTCCCACCACCCAGTCTCCTCAGCAGCCAGATCAGAGCTGCCTCGAAAACCCGGTTGGGCACAGTTCTACTCTGCACATACGGGGATGCCTTGAGTGGCAGTCAGCCTAGTGGCAGCTGAAAATAGAACCATGATTCTGTGGCCCCGGATGTTGGGAGTTTGTGCATCTCAATGAATCCGAAGCCAGGAAGTCTGGCTGGGTTGCCTCCTCAACCCTCGGGTCTGGCAACCCAGGAAATTCGCTCTAAAAGTTCAGCATTCCGAGTTCCATCCAGGCCAAGTCTCACATCGAGCAGCACATCTTTGCCAGGCACCATAAACCTCTAAAAGCTTAATAGCTTCCTTAGCAGCTATCTCGCTTCTCCATTTCCAGGCCTGAGCTCAGCACTGCCCTTCCCCCTTTGGAATGGCCTGGCCTCAGTTCCGTTTCCATCCCATCTATCCCTCCTCCACACTGCTGTCCCCCCATGACCTTTTTACAGCAAAATCGTGAGCTCATGTGCCCTTGGCATACTGTGTGGGCTCTCATCAGCTGTAGCAAAGGGCTGGCTGGACTTGCATTCTAGAGCCTGCCTGCTTCTGCTGTCACACACCCAGCAGGCCCCGATGACCCACAGGGCCACGGGTTCTGACTGGAAAGAACCTATGGCTCCTGGCTCTGTTGGCCAGCCCCATGACCCCTCAAGTTCCTGGCCATGGTGACTGTGCCCCACCCAGGACACCTTTCATTTTTATCCCAGGATGCACAGGGAAAGCAATGTTCACATGTCTCCAGTTGCCTTTATTAAGGTTTCTCATTGCAACACTGGGTCCTCTCTCAAGTCACTTGAGGACACAGGTTAGCTTAATTTCCCAGTATTCCCTGTGCAATTGGTGCCCATTGAGTCAGCCCTGACACACATTGCACAATGTCACAACCAACGCCTGGGCCTGAGGTATCCCCTGACCAGCTACAGATTGGATGACTGTGGTCCATAGGGTTTTTATTGGCTGATTTTTGGATGTGGATCACCAGGCCTTTCTTCCTAGTGCACCTTAGTCTGGCAGCCAAGCTGAAACTTGTTCAACATCCTACCAACATACATGCCCACGCGCTGTACTGGGTGGAGTCAAACTTGCATCTCCTGCATGGGGGCAAGAAGTACCTTGGCACCATCACTGCCCCCACAGCCCCGAGGACAGGCACCTAGTAAATCCAAATGAATCTAATGCAAGAAATCTGTTATCCATTTCTCCCAAAGAAAAATGATCCCATCCTCTTCTGTAATTCTTAACAGGAGGTGGTGGTGGTGGTGGTGGTGGTGAGAAGATAGGGCTACAGGGGGAGCAGGGGTCACCACTTTGTATAAAATGAAGTGAATGGAGCATTCATAGATGATATCAAAGCTCCGCTTTGAAACTCGGAATGGGATTTTCCATTGGGGATCCTTAGCACTGACTAATAACTCTTAAACTCACTGCCATTGATTTGATGCTGATCCATAGTGACCCTATTTTTTCCAAGAAAAAATAGCCCTGCCTTTGGTTTCAAACTGCTGACATTGTGGTTAGCAGCCCAACAACCATGGCACCACCAGGGCTCCTAGTGACTGGTTTATGAAAAAAGACCCAATAGGTTTGTTTTTTGGCAGATATCTGTGTTTCAAGGAGACCTGCTAGAGATGAATAAATGATGGTGGTGATGGGAGGAGGAGGAAATGAGCCATTTAGCAGCAGTGCACATGGTGAGGTCGTGGTGGCATGGCATTCTGGGAGAAAGCTCCTCCGGAGACCCAGAGAGAATGGGCAGGACTTGCAACTTTTCCCGAGGTGTTAGACTCACCGCCTGGAGTCTGGTTTTAACATGGACACAGAATCTATCTAAACGTTTTTATGGTCAGATGTTAAAATCTTTCTTTTTTTAACCTCTAGGCTTAAAAAAAAATAGTATTTTTCTACTTTCAGGACAGTCTTTCATCTCTGGGTGTTTGCCAGAAGGATTCTTTGCAGATACCTCTATTGATCTCTGCTGACCCTCTGTAGAGGGGCAGGAAAGGCCCTGTGGGCAAACCCTGCTGCTTTGGGCTCTGACCGCTTCACGGTTCCTGCGTTGCTTGGCCCACTCAGCCTCATCCTTTTGCTCATTCGGTTTTCTTCTTACTGTGAATATATATATGTACACACACACATCTAAAACAAAAGTGTATCGTGTTAACTACTTGTAAGTGTACATTTGAGAAGCGTTCACTGCCTTCACCAGGCAGTTGCCCCATCTCTACTATGCATTCGAAAAAGTTTTGATCACCCTCGAGGAGCCCTGGTGGCAATGCCAGTTAAATGTTGGATTGTTAACCACAGAGTGGTTCAAACCCACCAGCATCTCCAAGGAAGAAAGATGAGGCTGCCTGTCCCTGTAAAGATTTACACCTTCTAAAACCCTACGTAGGGATAATCTGAGTTGGAGTCAACTCGATGGGTGGGTTTCATTACCACCAGCAGGAACTCAACCTGTGAAGTCGAAACTGCCCATCTCCTTCACCCCCACCACCAATAAGCTTGTCTCTGTGTTTGCCTGTTACCTCGCGCATTCTTGCATCCACTATATTTAGAATGTCTGCTATGTACTAAGCACTATGCTGAGTGCAAAGGCAGGAATGGGGGGATGGGGAGGACAGGAATGGAGCGGTGTCCAATACTAGCTGAAATGACAGCGTTGCTGTAACTGTTAATTAAGTAGGTGTACTGTTAGTGGTCAGGGGTGTGTCCATTAGCAAGCGCCCCAGGTACTTGTGAAGTGTAGCAGGTAAGAGGAGCCCAGTTTCCTAAGTGTGCATGCTTATGTCAAATTGGTGAATGTAACCGTCTCCAAATGGAGCCAGCCAGCTGGAAGTGCTGCACCGCCATCCTCCCACTCGGCCACGGTGGGTGGGATTACGCCAGAGTTTCACTTCCTTCAAGGAAAGATAATGCTCACTCTGCCATCCCTGCAGAATTGCGGGGCAGCTAAGTACAGTACCAGCCTGGAGAGTGCTTGGAATGTTCAGGTCATTGTGACATCCCCCCAAAAGATGGAGCACACATGTTGTATAGCAACCACCACATCTCATGCTGGTGGGATTTTGGGCCAAGCAGGAAATACGTAGCAGGTCCTGTGCAAGGTGACAGGTGTCCTTGGCCGGGACTGAACTGTTTGCAGCCTGATGGAATCCCCGGGTGTGAATCTTAACTGCAGTGCCTGCGGTTCTGATCCCATTTGGGAACAGGTGGTCTGTTATGTTCATGAGGCAGGATGGGTGTAGGGCATCTTTTGAATCAATTTCTTTTGCGTTGTAAGAAAGATGAAACAGGCAATTGGGAGCAAAGACAGGAGAGAGATGCCAGGTCACGTGAAGCTCTCCCAGGAGAGCGCCTTGATTGCCTTCTTCCTGCGTGATCCCCAAAAGTGCATTGGCCACAGCCTCGGTCTGGTACTTGGGTTCTATGACTTCATGGAAGTCATCTTTCCTTCGCCTTAAAAGCAAAAAGCATTTCAAAATAAGCCTTCCTTTTGCCACCCTGAATATTCTCTAAAAGAACCATGGATTCCAAATACGCGTCTGAGCATCTTGGTGCATGAGTGTGGCAGTTGCCTGCCCGACACGAACTAGACTGTGTTATCAGATGTTTTTATTTGGGGAAATGATCATGGCAAAGAAGTTGTGTGTGTGATTTCACTCATAACAAAGAGTGAGCAGCGCCCCACTTTTATCATGTAGAACAATGACTCTGAGGTCTACTAGTTTGGTCTGACGAGGAATCCTCAATGTTTTGTTTTCTTTCTATTTTCAGGGATGATTCTGGCCCAGAAGACAACATCTGGAAGGGCATCCTCTCTGTCATTTTTTTCTTTCTCATCATCAGCGTGTTAGCTTTTCCCAATGGTAAGTGGTCATGGCACCCGGCACATGGCTTCTGTGCTTTGGGCTCTCCTGGCGTTTGTCAGATAGGCCGAGTAAGAAAGACAGAGGCTGAGTTTCGTGTAGTAGCCAGCGTCACACAGGCTCTGGAAGATCAGGCTGCCGGTCCTGTGGCTCCCCAGCTCTGCGACCCTGCCGAGTTCCCGGGCGCTTGGTGCCTCGGTTTGTGATCTGTAAAATGGCTTCACGGTAGGTCCTGCTGCAAGGGCTAGCTGAATGTGAATGCATGCTGATGGCTTTGAACAGGGACCGACAGACTGGCAGCTCTCAGTAAGTGTCAGCTACTACCCTGGCTGCTGTTTTTATTATCAGTTGAGTAATGAAATACTCCATTACTGCTGAGTTACACCTTCTTTTCACTAAGGACGAGGTCAGCGCTGTAGTAAGTATTACTTAAGTCGTTTGTTGTCTCAAGTGATCTCTGATCACAGTGAACTCTTTTAAATCGTTATGCATTCAGGATATAATTCCTTTCAGAGTGCGTGGGGCAAACAACAAGAATTACTGGGAGTTTTCGCTCCCCTCGTCGTGATAGTTAGGCAAAGCCTCTTTTTTTTTTTTTTTGAAAACCAAGTTTGGGTTTCTGCTGTCCTAAAAATCCATGACTTTCTCCTTTAGTTGTCACTTTAGTTTGTCCATAGTCCCGCTCAGTGCTTCCTCCCTAGAATATTCGGTGCCTGTTCTGTGTTATCACTCCTCATGCTCTGTACGCCAGTTAGTGTACATTGATGCTGTTTCGAAATTATTCTTCAGTCTACTGATGAACGGCGGTCTACAGCCCCCACTCAGCTTTTAAATATCATGCTTTAAAACATGCATTTCTCGATGATTTATAAATTACTGATTATTTTTTTAAATTTTCGTATTTTACACCATCTGCGGGGTTCACAAGGGCGGGAGGGAGGGGACAAAAAGAGCTGATAGCAAGGGCTTAAGTAGAAAGAAAATGTGTTGGAAATGATGATGGCAACATATGTACAAATGTACTTGATATAATTGATGCCCGGATTGTTATAAGAGCTGTAAGAGCCCCCAATAAAATGATTTATTAAAATTTAAAACAATTTTAATAAATAAACAACATGCATTTCTCCTACCCCTTCCCATACAGTGTAGAAGATCCTCATCGGTAATAGCTTCAGTTCACGATAAAAGACACTGATGGATGCTTGAAACGTTATCTTAGCACGGCCTTCAGACTTCCAAGATGGCGGCAGTAGAACTTTGTTCTCTGTGCTGACTTACATAGCACAGTGCTTGCCAGGGGGTCGCGTTTGCTGGTAGTCTAAGCGGCAGGAAAGAACCCTTCAGTAAGAACACCCTGGCTCTTGAGGCCCCGAGGGAAGGAGTCTCTCGATGGCCGGACGATCTGGGTTGGTTCCCTGAACTCTTCCATTGGTCTGGCTTTCACAGCCCACCTTTTCAGTGACATTTCTTTCCGTAAGCGTTGTCTGCCCCTGCTTGAGGAGTGTAGGCTCTGACACTGTCGCCACCGGGCCGTGAAGGTGCATGTGATGAGATGGATGGGTGCAGAATGATTTCCTACTGACCCTGCTATAGAATGGGTTTCCTAGGAAGAGCTGGCAGGGTCAAAATAGCTGTAGACTTCTTTCTGCAAATAAGAGTCGCTCTTGGTCAACTCTTCTTTCCCTCCCACCTCTTAGCAGAGATTCGAAGGGCCGTATGGGGAGGATACAGCCCACCTCCTCCAGTGTGGCTCTGCAGAGGGGGTAGCCAGTTGCAGCATGAAACCCAGTCCCCATGCCTGGTCCTTGTGAAGGCTCGGACTGGTGGCCTGAGCTCAGACCCCAACATTAGGCTGACTGCCCCCAAAGTCCCAGGGGCAGGTGCTAGGAATTGGAAAAGGGGAGGAGGTGACTATTCAGGTAGCAGACGGCTTGCTCTCCTCCCCAGCCTTCAAGTCTTTGTGCCCTTGTGTCCTCAAGAGTGTCTGCTGAGTGCTTCTTGAGCCCCACCTGCAGCCATGACCGTGGTTGGTCTTTGCCCTCCCTTCCTGCTTCTTTCCCGTCCCGTCCCGTCTCCTCCTGACCTATCTTCCCTCCTCATCCCCTGAATAAACTTGTATCAAAGCACAGTTCAGGCTCAGGTAACTGCTCATTCCAAAGGGTATCAGGTGCAGTCTTTTAACTCTTAAGCTTCCCTTGGCTATGTTAATTTATTGCCGAGTTCTTAGTTTATTTTTGGTGGTGGTGCTTTTGCTTTTGGCTGTTTTGATGATATATTATTTTTTTTGTTATCCCTGTTGAGAAATTCACATAACAGAACCGGTTCAACAGTTTGGACCTGGTCGTTTCAGTGACATTGATGACTTCTTCAGGCGCAACCCCTCCCCAGCCTTCTTTTCCAACGCGCCCTCCTTCCTGAACATACGCTCACTGCTCCCGCTGTTTTCAATCTCTTCTTTCAAGAGTTCCCATATGGTTCTTAAAAGAACACCGTATGTATTCATCTGATAGGTGTGGTGCTGCCTTTATGAACCAATGTTACTGGAATTTTTGCCCTATCACCAATCAATGCTGTTTGTGTAAACAGTGTTCAGTCACGTAGGAGTTCAATCTGTCCAGGTCACTAGACCCATGGATTTCAGGCCTACACTTGTATCATCTCCTTTTCTCAACAGTGATTTAAATTCCATCCCATTGGCTAAATGTATGACTCTCTCAGTAGAATGACCTTCAGCTGCAGGAGGATGACTGATAATGTTCTCTTAACATAAAATGACAATGATGTCTCTAAGGTGAACCAGAGATACAGAGGATCCATAGATAGACAAATGAGTTTGGGGCTCATACGTCATTCTGGCCCCAGACTAAGAACAAATAGTTCTGTGGAACGGCCCTGCTTGATGCTTGCCCTCACAAAGAGACCACTGAAGGTCTGGGTGCTTCAGCAAAAGAGCACAGTGCTTGTGTTAGTCTGGGTACTTTAGAGAAACAAATCCACAGCAACTCATATATAAGAGAGAGTTTTATATAAAGGTTTAACTGCACATCAAGAAAACATCCCAACCCAGTGCTGGCCAAGCCCACAAGCCCAACATTAACCCATTAACCCATATGTCCGATACCAATCCACAAAGTCCTTCTCCATCTCACAAAACACGCAATGACACCGACTGCAGGAGGAAAGCTGAGTCAGGGAATGTGTAAGCATCTCAGCGCTGGCAGGGGTCTCCACACAGCTGCTCCAGCACCCGGGGCTGCATCGGGGTAGGTCCATGTGGCTTCTCCTCAGGGATGTCTTGCAGGAAGTGAGCCTTGCCAGCTAAAGCAGGGAACTGGCTAAGGCAGCTGCACCCTGGTGCGACCATCAGAAAGCAAGAGACCTGAGAACTAGAAAGGCGAGGGTCACTGAGCCATTTATCCCTCTGCCCTTCAATGAACCCCACATGTGTTTATCTGCCAGGTTGGCACAGTAAACTAACTACCTCAGTGCTCCAGGCAGTCGTGTTTACTAGGTAAGCTAAAGTCTTGTTTGATTTTAAAAAGAATTCCGGGGGATGTATTTGGTTAGAGTTCTCTGCTTATCTCAGGGAAATAGTTTTAGGGATTTGTCTAGCTGCTCTGGGTTCTTTGAGAATTTGAACTTCTGCTCTACGTGTCCCTTTTGATGAATATCCTTCTGTAGAATTTGTGGTCAACATGTCCAGTAGTTGTAGCAGGGCACTATCCAGTCAATCTGTTTAATCTCTCCATGGATTTTGGGCCTATACTTTGATCATCTCCTTTTCTCAACAGTGTTTTAAGATAGGGGGAACATTGCCACATGTTCCATTTTTTCCTCCTATTCTTGACTCCCCTCCCTGCTGCTGCTGCTCCAGGAAAATACAGCCCCATTGTTTTGCTTTGGATGGCTGCTTGCAGACCTCAGGACCTACCCCTGGAGCTTCTGGAGGTAGATCAGACACACTCAACATGTTGCTTAGCCTCTTAACTAGTTGTCCATGAAACCTTCCATCTCTGACCCCACAGACCAGATCTCACGAGGTCTTGGGTTGCCCATTAGCAGCCTCAGCTGCTGCCCTTCTGTGGGTGGTGGCGTCTTTGCCAGTTCAACTCTCGAGAGGTAGACAACCTGTTGACCGTATTTACATGACCCGGCTGTGCAACCCTCCCTTAAATCAATGTGATTCTTGTATGACTGGAAACCGAGATGTGGTGCTCCGTGTACATGCGGTTACTTCTTCGTGTCTTGTAAAGTTCCTCCTTTTGTGTGCTTGTTCCTTTCCTATTTCGGAGTCCAGAGCCACCGCGGAAGTCAGTCAGGATTCCAGAAGGTTGGTCTTGGTGGGTCGTCACTCAGAGTCGTGCCATCAGTGACGCTCTGGCAGGAGCTGCCTTCTGGGGCTTGTCTGCAGATGTCGTCTGATGAGGCCCAAGGCCCTGAGTGTCGGGATTACCTTCCCATCTTCAGTGCCTCCTGCTCCTTTCTAAGATTCCCCAATGAAGTCCTCCTCTCGCAGCGTCCACTGCGCCTGCTCCGCCTCTCCTGGGGGGCTGTGCTCCTGGCTTCCTTTTGTGCTTTTCTCCACCTCCGGCGTGGGTGATCCCTGAGAAGGGCAGGGAGGAGCCATGAGACAAGTGCTCCAGCAGCCTGCTCAGCGTCCTGACACCTGTGGGGGTGGGGCAGTTCATCACAGGAGGGCCCCCAGCTCCCTCTTGTCAGCTTGGTGTCACTACCCTGCCTTCCAGCATTATCTTTTACTCGGAGAGTTGTTGCCCTGGTCACACTTTCCATGAACTCTGTTGGGTTGGGTTTTGGTCTCTCTTCCTGGGTGACGTGTTTCCCTCACCCTTCAGTCCTCTTCCATACGTCGCCTGTACCTAGCAGGCTTGTGATCTTGCCAAAGGGGCGTGGTGGAGGTGTCTCCCTGCCTTGTTGCCCATGAGCTGATGGGTCTGACAGTGGCTAGCAGACGGAGCTGAGCCCCGCCCTTCTCATTTCCTTCTCTCCTCGGAGTCGGGATTGACGTGATGGCAGTGAGTTTCCTTTCCCTCCTGCTTTCCCTCCACCCGCACTGCCTTGCACACCCTGCTTGTACATTCCCACACCCACGCACACATGTGCGTGGGCTCATGCACTCCACATGTTCCAGGTGGGTTCCTACACGCCGCTGGAGAATGAGGATGGAACTGAAGCACCCCATGACACGGATAGATGTTGGGGACATGATGTTGCGGGAGGTCAATCACAAAAGGATAACTGTGGTGTGAGACCACTGTTATTGTAAAAGGGAAAATGAAGATAATGGTTGTTCATGTCAAAAGAAGCACACATTGATGGCTTCCAGGGGGTGAAGGGGGAAGAGAAGCCACAGGCTAGCAGGTAGACTGGTGTCAGCTAGGTGAAGGGGAGATAATATACTATAAGAGGAGGAGGAGGAGGGGAAAGGAGGCAGGTGGTGGGGACAGGACAAGCTAGTGGGAAGTTTGATAGGTTGTTTGAGTTGTTGACTACAAAAATGATCTGAAATGGTACCCCCTACCTAAAAGACAATAAAAAGTAAAAAAGATTGCAGGTGGATATAGAAAAAGACTGGTGGTTCGTAGGCAGCAGGGATTGGAACAGTAATCAGGGAAGGGATCGCTTACTCCTTTTGTAACCATTTGCACATCGCAAACATGCCATGTTTACCTAGATTTGTTTTCTAAAGAGACACATTTCCCACTTTGTGTAAGAATAGTAAATGTTTCCACACTCAAGAATGTTGCCACTGAGTATTTCTACGTGACTGGAGATACGTGGAGCCCTGGCAGTACAGATGGATTAGTGTGGGGCTGCTCACTACAACGTACCTTTAGGGACAAAGGGGAGGCTATCTTCTTCTGTCCAGATTTCAAGAGTTACAGCCTTGGGAACCTTCCAGGTTACCGTCAATCGGAATTGACTTGATGGCAGTGTGTTTAGTTTGGGGGACCCCTGGTAGCATGGCAGATTGAGCACCTCAATGGTAGTGAATTTATTGTTGTTCTTTTTTGGTTGGTTTACTTGTCTGGAGCCCCTGTTAGGTATTATTAGGTAAAAGTTAGACTTTTAACCATAAGGTCAGTGATTCAAACGCAGCAGCTGCTCCGGGAGAGAAAGAGGAGGCTGTCTGCTTCATTTTTACAGACGTGGGAACCCTTTATAGGGTCGCTCTGACTGTGGGTTTCCTCATTTAGAAACCCTGATGTGTCAGGGGGAGAATGCTCAGTGGTAAACCAAAAGGCTCGGCGCCCGTTGGGCATTCTCCGCCCTATACTGTCACCATGGGTTGGAAATGATGCTGCAGAAGTGGCGCTGTACTTGCCTCGGAGCCTTGGAGGTTCTGTGGTTAAGCCCTTGACCAGCAGCCCAACGTTGGTGGCTCTAACCTCCGGCTGTGACCGTCCGCTTCCTTCAAGACGCAGAGCCTAGGAACACCCCCTACCGGGCACTTCATCTCTACCCTCAAGGGTCGCTGTGACTCACAAGTGACTCTGGCAATGTTTTTTTCTCTTGTCTGTAAGAAAAACACAACTCTCCACTTCTGAAGTAGTATTTGAAAAGCGGGAAATACTGGCACTTCCCACTTTTGCTAAGTTTATTTGTCTTCCTCATTTGACTTCTTTCTTCTTATCCTTTTATTGTAGGCCTCTTACAGGTCTTGCACCAATCCATACATCAACTGAATCAAGCACATTTACGTTGCCATCATCATTTTCAAAACTTTTTTTTCCTATGTGAGTCCTTGGTATCAGCTCCCCCCCCCCCCCCCCTCTGAACCCTTGATAAATTATAAATTATTGTTGTTTTCATATCTTACACTGTCTGCTGTCTTCCTTCACCTACATTTCTGTTCATCCCCCTCAGAGGGGGCTGGTTATGTGTCCATCGTTGTGATCGGTTCCCCCTTTCTGTGCCTTCTACCCTCACCTTCTGCTTACCCTCATGGTATCACGACTCCCCTTATTGTTCAAGTGGTTTCTCTGTCCTGAATTCTGTGTGTCAACAACTCTTATCTGTACCGGTGTACATGCTCTGGTCTAGCCAGATTTGTAAGGTAGAACTGCGGTTATGATGATGGTGGTGGTGGGAACATTAAAGAACTAGAGGAATGTTGTGTGCTTCGTTGGTGCTATATATTACACTCTGGCTGGCTCATCCCTTCCTTGTAACCCTTCTGTGAGGGGATGCCCACTTGTCTACAGATGGACTTGGGTCTCCACTCTGACCCCCCTCATTCGCATTGATATGATTGCTTCTTTTGGGTCTTCTGATTCCTGATCTTATGGACACACAAGCTGGTGTGCTTCTTCCATGTGGGCTCTGTTGCTTCCCTGCTAGATAACCGCTTGTTTAACTTCAAGCCTTTAAGGCCCCAGGCACTATATCTATTAATAGTCGGGCACCATCAGCTTTCTTCACCACATTTGCTTTTGCACCCATTTTGACTTCAGTGATTGTGTTAGGAACGTGAGCATCGCACAATGCCAGGTTATTAGAACACAGTGTTCTTGGGTAGAGGGAGGACATTTGACTTCTCTGATTCAAGATACTGCTAATTATATTATCACAGGTTTGAAGACAATCTAGAACGTCTACTTTCTGTCTTCTTCAAGAACGAGAGGGACCCTGGTGGTGGTGTCGTGGTTACTTGTTGGGCTGCTAACTGTCAGGTCAGCAGTTTGTGACCACCAGCCGCTCCAAGAGAGAAAGATACAGTTTTCTACTCCTGTAAAGAGTTACAGGCTCGAAAACCCATGGGACAGTTCTACCCTGTCCTGTAGGGTCACCCGTTCAGAGTCGGCATCGACTCGATGGCAATGAGTTAGACTTTTTTGTTTTAAAGAAGATAAAATATGGTCTGCTCTCTCCCTGTGCTGCAACTTTTTTTACTGGGGGCAGTACGCAGTTTTCTTAGGTTTAAAATTTGCTTGCAGATCGTTTTATTCACCTTTGCCGGGTTTTCCCACAGCGGTTCTAATGTCGCGACCCTTTCATACAGTTCCTCCTGTTGTGGTGACCCCCCAACCATAAAATTATTTTCATTGCTACTTCATCACTGTCATTTTGCTACTGTTATGAATCAGGCAAACCCTGGGAAAGGGTTGTTCGATCCCCAAAGGGGTCACAACCCACAGGTTGAGAACCACTCTCCTAGAGGAATGTAAAGGTTCAGAAGAATAATCAGGAGGTGAATTTTTAACTCTGAGGGCCTTCCCCAGGGGCAGAATTCTCACTAGAGGGTACAAGTGTGTAGCTCTTGGAAGGCAATTTCTGACATTGTCCAAAGAATTTGCCCCTCTTCCCTAAGACCAAGGAGCCCAGGGGCAGAGTGGTCTCTGGGCGCAGTAGGCTGCTAGCCGCTCTGGCGGGGAGAACGGAGACTGCTCTGAAACTGCAGGCCGAAACTCTCGGGCAGTTCGTTCTCGCTTCACTCGGGTCGGTCGCTAAGCGTCAGAATCAACTCCGTGGCAGTGAGTCTGGTTTTCTACCCGCAAGACTACGTTAAAATGGCAACTGCCAGCAACAGCCAGGCCTTAATTTAATTAGTCAGAGCGATGACTTTCTGGTGAATCAAGCACTGATCCGATTTTGTAACATTTGAGGTAGTTTTTTGAGTATCAGCTCATCTCATGGCAAAGACATTCCATTTCTGTCCCTTTTGAAATTAAACATGCTCTTAATGGCTGCTTGAAAGCTATGTGGTCTGCTAGTGTCCAGAGGTGGATGGAGACATTCCAGGTTTGGGTTTTATATGTACCTTCTAAGAAAAACCACCATCCAGACCAAAAACCACTGTGCTCCTTCCTGCGCAAGGAGATGAGCCACTGAACCCGAGAGCCAGGCTCTCATCACTGTCGGCCGCCAGCTCGAGGCCCTGGGTTCACAGCCAGCCTGCACACCGGAACGGAATGCCCACCAGTCCCTGGCCGTTTCCTGCTCAGGCTGTGGATCTTGAAGGTCTCGACTGGATGATCTTCACAAGTCAATCTCCAGACCTTTCTTCCTCCTTCTCAGGAAGCTCCACTAAGCCCTGTTCCACACCCTAGCAGCTCTTAGTGGCGGTGGACTGGTCTGGAGTCAAACCCAGGTTTCCAGTATGGAAGGCGAGCCCTCTACCATTGAAGCACGAATGACATCGGAAAGAAGGGGGAGGTAGGAGGCCCCCTCCCGCCCCCGCTCCCGTGGGAAAGACACCTTCGTTAGTTATCTCATGTTGTAACGATGACAGACCTCTGAGTGCCAGGCTGTTGGCAGGTGGCATCGGTGGAGCAGACTTGAAAGAAAGTGACTGTTCACAGGGTGCCAGAGGCCACGTCGCCCACATGCCCGGGCAGGTTCTTGCCATGGAAGCAAGGGCTCGCCCCTTGCTCTGAGGACTTTCAGGGTAATGTCTTCCTAGAGTGGTCAAATTGGGGTGGGGTTGGTGGGGGTGGAGCAGGGGTCTAGGCAACGTGGACACAAGTCTTGCGATGTCTTAACCGAGCAATGCCAGCCCCTCTTTGTTCATTAAAAAGTAAGATGATCTTAGCAGTCCTGCTGGCTGACTGCCTGGAGGGCCCAGCAGTGAGTAATGCTACTAGAAGGTGCTTTTTAAAGTGCTGCATTAAAAAAACACCCGAGAAGTGGGGGTGCTCGCTGGCCTCACACTTTGGAAGGTGGCAGAGTCGATGGCCAGGATAAAAGCCTGGCTTGGGTTTTGGTGTTAGCAGGGGTCACTTTCCAGTCTTTGCTTTGTCTCCGGCTGTCGGCAAAGATGGTTCCCACCTTTGGCTCTGGGCAGTCTCTGATATCTGAGCATCTCAACTGTGCATGTCCCTGCTAGTCATCCCAGGAGTTCCGGTTTTCCCTGACCTTGCCTTTGAAGGCTACATCTTTAACCCAAATGAGTCTTAAACCCTCCCCTACTGCCTGCCTTCGGATTATCGAGCCACCTCTATAAACTCCGCAAGTTGATTTCCCAGCACTCAGGCAGGTGTGCTCCTGATGCTATAGCATGTCAGAACTCAACCTCTTCCTCTGGAGCCGACTGCAGCCTGATACATTTACAAGAAAGCCCATCGGTGTAGAACCTGACCGACTGGAAGTGAAAATCTGCTCACTGTGTGACTGCAGACAAATTCCTTATGCCTCAGTGCTCTTATCTGTGAGCTTAGAATGAGGATAGCTCCTATCAGGAGTTAACCTTAGAGGTGGAATGTGCTCTTAGCTTACTACCTGAGCAGTCAGAGCTCTGGAAAATTCCTTTATTGTTATTATTCCTACTGAGACTGATGTTTACAATATGGTTTTTAACTGGAGCCTGGGCTTGGAATTCTGTTGCAAACCCAATAATCAGTCCTGAAATTTAGAGTTGGACCTTCTACAAGGCCATCATTGGGAAGGCGGGGGTCTTCTGATGCATCTGAGGTTATTTCATGGTATAGACAAAGTTATTTTATTTCAAACCAGCCAGCCACTATTAAATAAGCCATTCATGGTGCCATCAACCTAACCTGGAAGAGGAAATTTGGACAAGAAAATCACTTAAAAGATGGCAGTGTGAGCCTTCAGTTTTCTTTTTTTTTAAATAATACTTTATTGTGTGTTTTTTTAAAATACTTTTCATTGGGGGTTCTTACATCTCTTACCATAATCCATGCATTCCTCCAGTGTGTCAAGAATATTTGCACATATGCCGCCATCATC
>NW_022103896.1:42659666-42660887 GCF_000313985.2 Echinops telfairi | reverse complement strand
GAGCAGTTGGTGGTCTAAGCCAGGGGCCATGTAGTTCTGGTCTGGGGGCTGTGGGGGTCCTTTCGTTGCGTGGTCCCTTAGACGGTTTCCATGCACCTTCCGATAGTCAGCACTCTCTATTCCTCCGCATAGGCAGAGACCAATAGTTGCACCTTAGATGTTGCTCACGAACTTGTAAGGTTCCAGGTTCTACTCCGCAGAATCGGATGAGAGCATTGTCTTTGTGAACTAGCTTGTGCCCATTGACCCAGGTGTCCCAAGACGATGGTCCTGGTCCCCTGGACTCAGCGACTCAGCCCCTCAAGGTGTTTGGTTAGCTCTAGCTTTTCCGCCTCCCCCACCCGTGAGTGTGCGTCACTGCATTCATGAATATTATGCAGCAGGGGCAAATAGCCATCGACAGGTAGCCTTTATCCATTCATAGCTATTCTCCTGCACACCATTGCAGTGTCCCATTTGGCTCTGTTGCCTTTAATTCTTGTAAACCTCCCAGTGTCTTCTCCTACCAACGTCTTTGTTTTCCTAACCTCGCTCTTACTATCTATACCTTCCCCTTCACCCAAGTTCTCACTCACTGCCAGAGTCAATTCTGGCTCCTAGGGACCCTGCAGGACCGAGCAGCACTGCTGCTGCTGGTGCCTGAGACTAAAGGAGTGGAAAGCCTCCTGATTCTCCCGCAGAGCCACTGGAGGTTGCAGACTGCTGACCTGAGGTTAACCGCCCAGCCTCCGGGGCTCCTGCCCCCAAGTTAACATTGGCCTGCTGTCTGACCCCTGGGTCTCCTCCACCTCCCTCCCATTCCTGCCCCTGGTAACCATCAAGGCATGTTTTTTTCTCAACATTTCATAACTGTGGTCTCCTACAATATTTGCCCGCTTGCAGTTAACTAATTGCACTCCCCAGAGTGCCCTCCGGATTCATGCACGTTGTGAGCTGTTGTGCAGATTCATTGTTAGTCTTTCATGTCGTACCGTATTCCCTTGTGTGAAGGTACCAAAGTTTAGCAGCTGTGTTAGTCCCGGTTGACTATAGAAACAAATTCATAGACATTCATATATGTATAAGAAAGAGCTTTATATACAAGAGCAATTGAGTATTGAGAAAGCATCCCAGCCCAATCCAGATCAAGTCCGTAAGTCCGATATTAGTCCGTATATCTGATACCAGTCCATAAATTCCTCTTCAGACTCATAAAACACATACAATGATGCCGAATTCGGG
>NW_022103896.1:42614357-42659094 GCF_000313985.2 Echinops telfairi | reverse complement strand
GAAAGAGTTCTAGAATAAAAATTGAAATGTCATGCTTGCCTGGGACAGGCTTCACCAGAAGTTGGCTCTGCTAATTAAACCACAAACCTACTGCCTTTGAGAGTCTACTACAACTCATTGTAACCTTATATAGCATTTCTGAGACTACAAGTCTATGCGAAAAGAGCCTCCTCTTCCTTTCGAGAAGAGTTGGGTGACTTTGAACTGCCAACCTTGCCACAAGCAACCCAAGACCTAACCCAGGGCTCCTGCAAGTCTTCTTAGGGCTACACTAGTCCCCTTGTGCTGATTCACTCACTCAAACTCTGCCATGGAATCTGTTCTGACTCACGAGGACCCTAATGGACAGGGTAGCACTGCCTCTCTGGGTTTCCGAGACTAACTTTTTTTGACAGGGTAGAACTGCCCTTGTGGGTTTCTGAGACTGTCATTGTCATAAAGGGTTACAGTCTCGGAAACCCATAGAGGCAGTCTACCTTGTCCTATAGGGTCGCTATCGCAGAGAGCTTGGTTTTCTGAGCTTAACTCTTTATGGGAGTAGACCACCTCATTTTTCTCCCACGGTTTGGCTGATGTTTTCAAACTTCTCACCTTGGGGTTAGCAGAAGTAAGCGCTGTACCACCAGAACTGATTAAAGGGGGCTATATAAGGTTATTGGCTGGCTCACAGGAATTGCTGGAGGGCTGGAACACCAGGCTCCAGGCTAAGCTGCTGATGACAGGCCCATACCCCAACCTGGTTCTCTTCTGCTGCTGTGACTGAATGGAGCTCCACTTCCACATTGTGACCGCCACCTCCAGCCAGTGCTAGAGAGGAGGGTAAGAAAGAACACACTCTCCTTACTTAGGGCTAGTGTCCTGGCTCCTGAGACTGAGACTGCCTGGTTATAAAGGAGGACGGGCTGTGAGCTCCGGTGTCTCCCCAGAGGATGTGGAGGATCTCCCAGCACAGGAAGCCTGTGTGGGCAGCCACAGCAGGACAGGTGCCCGCGTGAGCAGTACATTTCAAAGTTTGCCATTTATAACCCTTGCATTCAGTGGACTGAGGCCCTGTTGTCCCGTGTCTTTGTTTTAATGAAACAGAAGGCTTGGTGGACCACTCTCGGGAAGGTGAACTTCTGTCCTGAGGCACCTTTGTTTCCGTTGTGTGGCATCGGCATGGGACTGCCATGTGAAAAGGCTTTTGTTACCATGGGTCATGAGCAAAAGCCTCTGCACTAGCCTGTTGAGTGCTCAGAGACCATGTTTGCAGAACACACAGCCTTTCTCTCCTCTGCCTGTCGCAGACAAAGATGTGCACGCCCGGGCACAGGGCTGGGCTTTCCAGATCCCGGGTCTGCTGCATCACTGGGCCATTCCACTTGCAATAAAGCCGATCCTGGAACTGACTCTGATCACATTGTGTCTGTGGGAAATTCTGTACTTAGTTTTGAAGGAAAAACTTAAAAACAACCCAAAGCCTCTATATTGTAAAGTGCTACCTCTCATGATTGTAGTGATGCTAGTTACAGTGTTGATGAAGCACTTCCATCTAGACTCGGTCTTGACCTCAAAGTGTTTTTATGTTAAAAAACCCAAAGTGTCATGTTGGAGCCCGGCTGAGTGCCTTTGTGGAGCTCTGCTGTGCTTCCTTGACTTCTGGTCCTCCCTTCTAACCCCACAATGTTCTCTCTCTGCAGGTCCGTTCACCCGCCCTCACCCAGCGTTATGGAGAATGGTTTTTGGTGAGTTTCCAGTAGTATATTTTAGTGTATGTGTGTGTGTGTACCATCTTTTTTTTACAGAGGAGTATTTAAGTTTTAGTTCAAATGCATTGATTTTTTTGGTCAATCTTCCTTAATTCAATGTCCAACTAGTCATTGAAAATACCGTGGCTTGGGTCAGATGCAGCTTAGTCCTCAAAGTAACATCCTTGCTCTTCAACACTCTGAAGAGTCTCGTGTGGCAGATTCACCTAATGCAATACAATTGCCTCTTGATCTCTTGACTGCTGCACCAGAGCATAGATTGCAGATCCAAGCAAGATGAAATCCTTGACAGTTCTGGTCTTTTCTCTGTTTATCATGACGTTACCTATTGGTCCAATTATGAGGGTTTGGGTTTTCTTTACATTGAGTTGTAATCCACACGGAAGTCTGCAATCCTTGATCGTCATCAGAAAGTGCTTCAAGTCCTCTTCACTCTCAGCCAGCAAGGTGTGTCATCTGCATTTCACAAGTTGTTAATAAGCTCTCCTCCAATCCTCATGCTGCATTCTCCTTCATATAATTAATTTCTCTGGTTGTTTGCTCAGCATACACATTGAGTAAGTATGCATTTGAGCTATGGTGCTCGTGAAGAATATTAAAAGTCCCATGGTCTGCCAAAAGAATAAACAGTTCTACCTTGGAGGAAGTACAGCCAGAATGTTCCTTAGAGGCAAAGCTAAGGGAACTTTGCCTTAGGTACTTTGGGCATGTTACCAAGAGAGTCCAGTTCCTGGAGAAGGACATCATGCTTGATAAGGCGTAGGGGAAGTAAAGAAGAGCCGATGGCCTTGGACAAGATGGATTGACCAGGTGGCTGCAGCAATGGGCCACAACGTAACAACAATGGTGAGGCTGGCCTAGGGCCGGGCGGTGTTTCTTCTGTTGCGCATAAGATCGCCATCACTGGAGGGTGCCTAACAACAGCATAGCAGTTTTCTTTACCATTCGACAGCTAAAACTTCGTCGCTGTTTATTTTTGGGGTTCCTAATAGAAATTTGTCACTGCAATTATTACCCAGATGATGAAGCGCTAGTGATGACTTGTGACTTATACTTCTCTTACATGTGAGCACCGGACGCCACACACTCACACACACATGCACGCCTCTTCCTATGCCCTTCCTTGCAGACTCCATGCCAGTATCTTTAATATCACAGATGTGGAATAGTGTAAAGATATCTTCGTACTATGCTTTTATGCAAGGCATTCATTGAACTCCTTTTCAGAATTGGTGTTCCTTGTGACATCGTGGGTAACATCTGGGACTGCCAACCACAGGGGCAGCAGTTCACACCCATCGTGTGCTCCACAGGACAAAGCTGAGACTGTCCGTTTCCATGAGGTTTACAGCCAGAGACCCAAAGGGTCAGTTCTGCTTTGTCCTACAGGATTGCTATGAGTCATAATCAACTCCGTGTCGGCTAGGTGGGGATTAGGCATTAAACTGCTGACTGCAAAATCAGCGGTTCGGAACCCTGGTCACCAGCCACGCTGAGGGCGAAGGAGGCGACTGTCTGGTCCTGTAGCCTGGTGGCTTAGTGGTTACAATTTGGACCACAAAATTAGCAGTTTGAAACCACCTGCCACTCTATGGGAGAAAGACAAGGCTTTCTACTCCCATGAAGAGTTACAGTCTCAGACTCTCACCAAGGCAGTTCTACCCTGTCCTATAGGGTTCCCTTAAGCCAGAATTGACTCAATGGCAGTGCGTTGGTTTGTTTTGGTCTGGTCTAGTAAAGGTAGAAATGTCTGGAACGAGGGTGCCATCGTGGCCACGAAGGAGAAGAACGCAGTGGGCCAACAGGCATTTTGGGGGTTCAGGCTCAGATGGTGACCACAGACTTCCAGAAGATCTTTCCCATGAGAGACCATCTGTACACCAGCCTGGCAGGGCTTGCCATGGACAGCCAGATCGGTGCCCAGTTGATTGTCAGCTCAGTCCTTACACTCATGAGCCCGGCAACCAACCTCCTGGATGAGACACCGGTTTGCCCTGTCCGACACTGAGACTTCCATTGTACTACGTTGGACCCAAAGACCTTGTAAGAGCCATTCATTTGCTCTCTGGACCTCATCCGTTGCCCCATGGTGACTGACAACTTCATGGTCAGTGGCACCTGCACACGTAGATGTGACAGCCCTTCTGGGAGCCCAACATGGATCTAGAACACTTAATTCAAATCATCTCCCAAGCCATGCCGGTCACTGTGGACGAGGGTGGGAGTCATTGTCTCAACAGTACATTGCAATAATAAAATCTGGTTTTGGGCAGAATGTGGCTGGGGAGTTGGTGCTGCCAGAGCCACTGTGTTGTTCTCCATCGTGGCCATGACGGCACCCTCTGCTTAGTCAGCACATCTGTGTGCGTCGCTTCCTTGACCTATCTGCCCAGAGACCTGTCCACCCTTCCCTGCCCACCCACACACCCTTTGCCAGCTGGTCCGCTGAGTCAGCTCTGAAGCATCGTTTCTTAGACTGTTACTGACTGCACTACCACCACAATCTGAGTTAGCACTGCTTATCAGACTCCCTCATTAAAGAAAATATCGGCTTGTAAGAGCCGTCTCATCAGAGTACATTGTAAGAGTGCAATCTATTTTAGCCACGTGGATGGTGTATCTGATCTCTCCTGAACTTACTACGTCTGTCTTTGCTTCCCTCAGGACTCAGTGTGCTCTACTTCCTGTTCCTGGTCTTTCTCCTCTTCCTGAATTTTGAGCAGGTGAAATCCATAATGTATTGGCTAGATCCAAACCTTCGCTATGCCACCAGGGAAGCAGATATCATGGTAGGTACTTACCGACAGTCTCGTCAGAAAGTGGTAGCTTCTTGGGTGTAGGGAGTAGTTAGCTGTACATTTCAAGCTGTCCCTTCTCCAGATCTCCAGTATCTAAAACACAGATTACTGAGCCAGCCCCTGAGGTGCATGGTTTTCCACATGAGGTACAGTCCAGGGAAAAGGAACCTTTTCTTACAGCAGAGAGTTCTGTGAGGAGGAGTGTAAACATCATCACCCCACAGGGCTTGAATGCTGCCTCTCACTTGCTAGCTCTAGGACTTCAGACAAAGTCCTTATTAGCCTGTCTCCTCTCTGTCAGGTAGCGTCCCTGGGCAGTGCAAGTAATAAACACAGTCCTGTTAACCGAAAGGTGGATAATTCAAGATCACCCAAGTGTCTAAGAAGGAAAAACTCAAATGTTCTGTTTCTCTTGAAAAATCCTGTGGCACACACTTCTGCTCTGACCACGTGGGAGGGCCCTGAGTTGGAATCCGTCACGTTGGAAACAGTGTGGCAGTTGTTTTTAAAAACCAGTTTTAGAGGCAGTTGTGCCATCTCTGGGTGCCTGCCAGCTGTTACCAGGGCGCTGCTCCGCACCCCTCCATCACCCGATGCCAGGACCCTCCCACCTGCCTGCTCTTCTTTATTTCTTTTTAATGAAACCTTGAGCAATTTTCATGCCTGGCTTAAACAACTCCATTGTTTTTTTGGCTTTTAGTCAGACTGTTTTATTTTTTTCATGCTGATCCTTTCCAATTTTTTTTAATGTCTACCATTGATAGAGGCTGAAGACAGACTTGGCACTGATGCTCAGGAAAGGAGCAGGCACACAGGGCCACCGGCAGGTGTGTTTTAATGGGCAGGAAGTCACATGAAGGCCCTTGATGTTGGACCTTTTTTGGAATGGTGCTTTTAGACTTTAGCTTTTATACAGGAGATGCCAAAAGGCAAAATGAAGAATGGCTACAGGTTAAGACTTTTAGTTTTGAGACTATCAGTAGACCTGGCTCCATTCAAGTGCCAAAAATCATTTGTAAGGAAGAGATTGGTCCGTGCAAAGGAAGGAAGTCCCCCATGAGGTGGGTGGACACAGTAGCCACAGCAAGGGGCGGACACTTACAAGACCAGGCAGTAGAGCCTTCTGGGAGACCTAAGGCCACACGGAGTCAGCTGACTGGACAGCAACTAAGAGCAGCAAATGACGGAGGGAAGGGTGGGAGCTGCCACTGCCTGCCTTGTGTCTGCTCTCGACAGGCATGCCAGGCTGGGTGTCTCACTAACTCGCGTGCTAGCCACTGACACTCCCCTTATACAGGTGAGGAAATCCAGCTCACGACGGTTAAGTAGCTTGCTCAGAGTGGAAGCTAGCAGGTCTCTCTGGCTCCAAAACCTGTTGTCTTCCCTTTGACCGTGTGCTAGGCCCATAGCTGGAGGCCTGGTGGCATAGTGGGTTACTGGCTGAGACGTTGACTGCAGGGTCAGCATTTTGAAACCACCAGCCTCTCCACAGGAGAACGATGAGGCTTTCTACTCCCGTAAGGAGTTCCAGTCTCTGAAGCCCCCAGCGGCAGTGCTACGCTGTCCTGTGGAACAGCTTGCCTCTCATGTTCTGACAGAAACTGACTTGCAGGTGGGTTTTCTGGTCTGCCTGTGAGTTCCGTCTCACCACTGAGGGGAGAAGGTCGACTCACTTCTTGACATCGCGTTTCTTTAGGAATTGACTTCACAGGGGCCTCTGAATGCCACAGCCACAGCCCCCACCGAGCTGACCCTGGTTTCTGAAAGTCTAGTTGTCTCAAGTTCCGGCTGCCTCACTCTTGCCCGGGCAAGCCAGTGGAGGCTATTTTGAGCTTGTAGAGGTCTCTATGGTGCAGTGCTTACCGGCTCCCGTCCGTCCGTGGTCACTTTGGAGTAATTGTCCACGTGTTCCGCAGCCTGAGCACCTGTGATACAAAAACGAGAGGAAAACCACTCCCTTAGCCCATTCTGACTCTTCACAGCCCCATCCCGACAGCCTTCCAGACGTGTGTGGGAAACTATCTTTTCATTCTGTGTTTCCCTCACACTTTGTGGCACCTGCGTAGAAGCAGAGCAGGACTGATTTCCAAGCTCTCGTCCATTTTCCCTCAAGAATCCTCAGAGATCGATCCCCCCTTGTTTCCTTGACGACATGGTAGTTGTCAGGGTCCCGGCAGCACTTTTCATTGGCTGCCAAGATTGTGCACATGAGCGGCTTGCTCGAGCAAGCGCCTTTAACTCTTTCCTAGGATTATGCTGTCAACTGCCACGTGATCACGTGGGAGAGGATCGTCAGCCACTTCGACATCTTTGCCTTCGGCCATTTCTGGGGCTGGGCCATGAAGGCCTTGCTGATCCGAAGCTACGGCCTCTGCTGGACCATCAGCATCACCTGGGAGCTCACGGAGGTAAGAGACGGCGCGAGCCTCGCCAGTGTGTGCAGCTGTCCCGCAGGGAGCAGTCGACGGTCACCGGGAGCTGAGTCCTCTCCACACTCCCCGCCGGCCAAACCTTCTCAGTCTTCCCCGAAGAGCGAGCGCTGCCCACCTGGGCTTTCCTTTCGGTTTTCAAGCCATGCGTTGCTCGCTTTTCTCACACGAGTCTGCTTTCCCTCTCTCCTGTTAGCATTCTGTCATTTTCAATGCCTCTGCTTTCTTCCTCAGAAGCATTGGAGATGCTGAATTGTTTTAGTCACCTACTCACTGGGCAGCAATAACAGCACATCCCTTAATACTTGCTACATATCAGAAAGGTTAAAGGTAAAAAAAAAAAAAGGTTAAAAGTCAACCACGGAGGCAGCACCCCTGGACTCAGCAAATGCAGACTGCGGGGGCAGGCACTGTGCGGTTGTACCACAAGCGCCCCAAGCACATGACGTCAGTATCCCAGTGCGAACTGAAGAGTGATGAGGCCAGCTGAGAGGGGTGTGCTCACTCACCACTGTCCAGTGGGGGGCACTGTGGCGGGGAAGCATCACAGAGGCATCCAGGACGTAGACCTCCTTCATCTCTGTTGTGATCGCATCACATCCCACTTAATTCACAAAGGAGACGTTCTTGGCAAACTGATCAGAATGAAACGTCGGGCGTACATTTATCATGTGATCTTTATGCTGCTTTGAATAATTATTCCAGAGAACAAAAGCTGGCCATGTGAACTTGATGCTAATCATTGCCCTGGGCAAAACTTAGGGGCACGTGTCCTTCAGAGCTGGCTTCTATTCATGAGCTTATCACTTCACCTGGATCCCCACAAAGTCCGTATCACCGTAAATGCCCGCAGTGAACTAGAGAAGGCAATGAATGTCTCCATTGTTCAAGTGAGAGAACCTGCCTTCAGAGCCTTGGTTCTCCCTCTTGCAAGCCGTCCATCAACCCGATTTAACAGAGCAGAGGGGCCCCACTGGCTTTGTTAGACTAGAATCTTATCCACGCGGTTGCCAGTCTTTTCTCTTGTGGAATGGCTGGGGGTTCAAACAACCGGCCTACCAGTTAGCAGCTGAGCACTTAACCATCGCTTCACCAGGGCTCCTTGGACACCTCTCCTGAATGATCTCACTCCAATATCCCTTCCAGAAGCCTTCCCAATCCCTCCTTCCTTCCTTGTCACCCCTGGTCATCGGTTTCCACATCCCCTCACTTAGTCTCACTTACCTGCCACATCCTGGGTGCTTGATGCAAGATCATCACTAGTCCGATCTTTCCTCCATTTTGAAGGTCGAGGGTTCAAACCCATCAGCCACTCAGCAGGAAGAGAAAGACTTACGGTCTTGGCAACCGGATGTGTAAGATCGCTAGGAGTGAGCATTGACTGGATGGCGGTGGGGTTTTTGTTTGTTTGTTTGTTTGTTTGTTTGTTTGTTTGTTTGTTTGAGGGGGAGTACGATTCCAAATCGTGTCATCAAGTTCAGCATTTCTTTTTTTAAAATCATTTTATTGGGGGCTGCTACAACGCTTACCACAATCCATACATACATCCATTGTGTCAAGCACATTTGTACATTTATTGCCATCATAAATTCTCAAAACATTTGCTTTCTACTTGAGCTCATTTGTCCCCCTCCCTCCCCACGTCCCTCCCTTACGTATCCTTGATAATTTATAAATTGTTATTATTATTTTGTCATGTCTTACACTCTCCGACGTCTCCTGCTTTTATGATTCATCGTTGTTTTACCTCAATAGCTGTGGAGTGTTTTGAACGTGCACAAGCGTGGCGGATTCCGTCAGTGCTTTGCTCTCAGGTGTGAAGACTTCTCCTCGCCTCGTCCTGCTCGGGTTCTCAGTCTCCCAGGTCATTAATTGTTGGAGAGTCTATCTCAAGAGGGCCCATCATTCATTCAAGGACCCGTCGGAAAAACCGCAAAGAGCTGCTTAGATTAGTGTTAGTTACAGTCCATCAGCAACAGGAAAAGAAGAACCAGGTGATCGACCTCATTTGGTTTTTAGTGATATTAACCTGGTTTTTGATGGAAGTTCCCATTTGATAGTCTTCACTCCTCGAAGTTACTTGCAGTTCACCCGGATGTCAGCATCCTCTACGCTGTTTTCTGTGTACCCCTCGTCCCCTTAGCTTCTCATGTTTGTTTGCAAGAAACTGTTGGCCTTTCCACAGACCTTGTTTCTTTGAATGCTCTAGGAAAAAGGAAATGTCAATCAAGAGCTACTTGCAGAAGAGTGGTGTCCGGAAGAGAGAGATTGTCTTTCTGTGTGGCACCATTGTTACTGCTTATTCTTTACCAAGGGGCATCTTTTTCTGTGTTCTCAGCTTTTCTTCATGCATCTTCTGCCAAATTTTGCCGAGTGCTGGTGGGACCAAGTCATCCTGGACATCCTGTTGTGCAATGGTGGTGGCATCTGGCTGGGCATGGTCGTGTGCCGGTTCCTAGAGATGAGGACTTACCACTGGGCCAGCTTCAAGTGAGTCGTGTCTCTGGACATTCACCAACAGTTCCTCGCAGTGCACAGTCCTGTGCTCCAGCAGGTGCAGCTTCACGGAGTCTAGTGTCTTTCTTTGATAAGAAAGAAGCTCACACGTTAGTCATCGAAATGAAATGAGGATAAACCCAGTTTCAGGCATTCACCCGAAAATGTTGCATCACCAATGGTGGTTTTTCTCTCCCTCACCCCACATATTGAGAAGGTCCTAACTCCCTCTCGATTCTAGAGTCTTTTCTCAAGTCCATCGCCTCTGTTTTATCCCTCCCGCCTCCCACCTGTGTTGCAGACGTCCCTGGGTTGATTGCCCTCCCGACCTCACACCGTTACATTTGTAAGAACATCCGGTTTATGATGTCATTCCCCTGGGATGGTTTGCACTTTTTTTTTTTTAAAGAATAAAGTGATCAGTCATGTACCCAGCAAGTGAGGGCCCTCTATATACACCCTCCCAGCAGGCAAGGTTCTGCGTCTGAGCGCACTGGGATTGACCCATGTCCCTCCTCCTATCTTGCCTGACTCACTCTTGTCTCCTCAGGAAGCCGCATCTGGCTCCTTGGAGTAGTTGCACGTCCTTCCTGTTTCCCCAGAGGGCAGTGCTTGATCCAGCCTTGGTGGGTCTGCCCTTCCACTTGACTGTGGCCAGAACCACACCGTGGAGGAAGAGGACAGGGGTGACAAGAAAAGGCATGTTTTTTTGAGGTCCAAACAATTGTGAGCATTTTCCCACATCAGTCAATATTCTGATAAAATAGGAGTTTAAAGGGTTTCTTCACATCCCAGTTGGTTCTCTATTGTTTCAGAGTTTTTGCTTTGATGAAAAAAGAACATTGTGCTTCCCTGATTTTATTTTTGTTGATAAAGCCTTCGAATGAGATGATGCTAGTTGGGTTGCTAGCCAGATAGTCAGACGTTCAAAACCACTGGCTGCTCCGAGGGAGAAAGACGAGGCTCTCTACTCCCATAAAGAGTTACGGTTTCGGAAACCCACAGGAGCCATTCTACCCTGTCTATAGGGTTGCTCTGAGTCAGCATCAACTTCATGGCAGGGAGTGTGGTTTTTTTTTTTTTTTTTGTACACACCATTATGTAGATACACGTCCGTTCCATCGTCCTCTTTATCTGTAGTTTTTAACCTTTCTCAGTTTTGTTCACACATAAAATTGTGTGAGAACAGATTTCTTTTCTCTCCTGGGTGCTCTTTATGAATGAAGGACGTTAACACTGCCTTCTAAATACGAGTTGTAATCTGTACAGAAGCCAGAATTCTTGATCTTCAGCAGCTAGTGTTTCAAGTCCTCCTCACTGTCAGCAAGCAAGCGTGTGTTATCTGCTACCGCAGGTTGTTACTCAGCCTCCCTCCGATCCTGATGCCACACTCTTCTTCATATAATCCAACTTCTCTGATGGTTGGCTCAGCACACAGACTGAACAAGTACAGTGAGAGGATACAACCCTAAACCATACCTTTCCTGTTTTAAACCTTGCAGTCATCCCATGTTATGTTCACACAACTGCCTCTCGATCCGTGCACAAGTTCTGAAAGAGCACAGTGAAATGTTCCAGGTTCGTTGCTGTTGTTTTTATATAAATCATTTTATTGGGGCTCGTACAACTCTTAGTCACAAACCATACATCCTTCTCAAGGTTATCCACAGTTTATTATTCTCTGCTTTGAGCCAAGATCCTTCTGACATCAGCAATGATATTCCTATTCCTCTTCTGAATCTGTCAGTGTGCTGTTGCAACTGTTGCTGGGCGATCTTGAGTAAAATGTGCTCGTGTGCGATATCACTGATAATGAGCAGTTTGTTGGGTCACCTTGCTTTGGAATGGGCACAGATGTCGGCATCTTCCAATCAATAGGCCAGGTAGCTGTCTTACAGATTTCCTGCCACAGACAAGTGAGTGCTTCTAATGCTTCTTCAGCTTTCTGAAACATTTCAGTGGGTGTTCCATCAGTTCCTGAAGTCTTGTTTTCCGTTAGTGCGTTCAGTGCAGCTCGTATGTTACCTCCTGAAATAGTAGACTGTGGGCTAGTTCTTTCTGGCAGCATGATTGTGCGTATTCTTTCCATCTTCTCTTGATGCTTCCAGAATCATTTAATATTTGGCCTATAGAATCATTCAGAATTGAAACTCGAGGATGGAATTTTCCTTGGGTTCTTTCAGTTTCCGATTCCCTGCGTGCGCTCTTCCCTTTTGGTTGTCTAATTCTAGGTCTCTGCACATTTCGTTATTCTCTTTGGCTTTGTCTTCTCAAGCTGCCCTATGGAATTTTCTGTTCAGCCCCTTGACTGCATCCTTTGGTCCATTTGCTTTAGCTGCTCCAGGAGTAACAGAAAGTGTCAGTCTCTTCTGACAGCCACTTTGAGATCCACTTTGAGAAGTCTCTTTCCTGTCTTCTGAATGACCTTTTGCTCTTTTCATGAGTGATGGTCTTGATGTCCTCCCACAGCTCATTAGTGTTCAGTGAGTCACACGTTCTTGGGATGTTCTTGAAATTCAGGTGGGATAGACTGAAGGTGGTATTTTGGCTCTTGTGGACTCGTTTTCATTTTCTTCAGCTTTATCCTATATTTGCATGTCAGCAATTAATTGGTGGTCTGTTGCACAGTCTGCCCCTGGTCTGGTTTTAGATGCTGATAATTGCGCTTCTCCATAGTGTCTCCCCACAGAGGTAGTCAGTTTGAGTCCTGTGTATTCCTTCTGGGGAAGTCCACGTGGATATAGCCGCCTTTTGTGTTGTTGAAAAGAGGTATTTGCTGTGAAAAAGTTGTTGGTTTTGCAGAGTTCTATCATGTGACCTCCAGCTTCGCTTCTGTCTTCAAGACCATATGTTCCAACTAGTGTTGCTTCCTCTTTGTTTCTAACTTTTGCATTCCAATCACCAATAACTATCAATGCATCTTGATCGCATGTTTGATCCATTTCCACTGACGTCGTTGAGAGAGTTCTTCAATTTCTTTAGCCCTGGCTTTTGTGATTGGTGCATAAATTTAGTTGATTGGATTTCCTCGAAGGCGGAAAGATAGCATCCGATTCCAGATAGCACTGGGCTGTACCTCATGAAGGATTTAGCAAGACCCTTCCTGACAATGAAGGCCACGATTGTGTTGTTCCCAGAATAGTAAATTGTTTGATTTTCTGGTTTAAAAATGGCAAATGCCAGTCCATTTCGACTCAGCGATGCCTAGGATATTTATCTCCCTGTGTTTCATTTCATTTTTGGCCACCTCCCATGGTCCTGAATTCATACTTCTGCACATTGCAAGTTCCAATCATTGGAAGATTTTACTATCTTGTGCCTTGGAAAAAGCTACCCCCGTGCTTTGGATTTCGGCTTCCCCTAGCAAGGACTCCAGGGCCGGGATCTGCTCGCGCTCAGTCTGACTCTTCCCATTTGTGAGATGCGTGACTGCACCTTGCTGTCTTGGGGATCTGCGAAGTTTAACTCTGCTTTCTGGGATTAAAACTAAGAAAGGTTGAAGACCACTGTCCATCCACCCAAATTATTCACATTTTTAGGGAAGAAAGAGGGTAACGGAAAGCCGTGGATACATTTAGGGATAAGGAGCCCGGTGACCCAGAGGCTGAACATTCAGCTCTGTGTAATAACAGACCCAGGGATCTGCTCCCGTGAAGCTTCCTGCCCATGGACTGATGGGGCAGTTGGGCTCCGCCACACAAGGTCTCTCTGAGACGGCAACCCCCCACAACAGTGTCGGGAACAGGACCCATCTTACTTCCCGGTCTTGCTAGCACACCTCCTGGCCCAGGGCCCACTCACAGCCTTGCAGACGCCCACACTGTGCCTCGGCGGCGCCAGGCCATGACTGAATCTCAGCTGCTTGCTTTGTCACCAGTTCTCAATTGAAGACCGTTGCTGCCCTGCAGTGACAGGCCCTCTGAGGACAAGGACAGGTCACGTTGCACCTGTCATCCTGTGGTGATGATCAGTCGTCATCCATCCCCCCCACCCCACCGAGTACACACACAGGAGTGTGGGGTGAGCAAATAGCAAGGCCGGTATGGGAGAGGGGACTCTGCTTGTGCTGAGCAGTTATTACACAAGCATCAGTGCAGTCTTTGTTTTTGTTTTTTTGCCCAACAGTTTTGTTGGCAAGTAATGTACATATCATGTAATTCAGTAGTTCAATCATTCAGTCATATCAAGGAGAATTGCACAATCACTCCCACATTAGGTTTCTGTTGTTTTTTTGGGTGGAACATTCCCCTTCCCATGGTAAAATTGCTTCCAAGATGAGTTAAGCAATCACAATCTGTTCCAGGGCACCTTCCCCCTCCCATCTTCTTCACCATCCACTCCCAAGGCCTCCTTACCTTCCACATCATACCCTGCCTCCCAGTCCCTGTATTCCCTATAACGCCTTGTTCCAGTTATTCTCATTATGCATACACTCCACCTGTGCTTCACAGCTGGGAGACCCAATACAAAACAATAAAAAACAAAAATGCACTAAGGCAGTAAGGGGTGAAAACATAGGAGTATACAGACAAAGATACAAATAATGTGTAAGAAGGGACAGACCCTCAACAACATTCAGAAAGCCAGGAAGAACATTCCGTCTTGGAACCAGTAAGAGGTACTTGTCCCCAGAAATGTTTAGCTGCCATCTATGTTCAGCTGTTTAACTGGCCAGGCAACAAGGTTGATCCAGCAAAATCAAGATTATAGTGGTCTTTGCCGGATAGTTAGGCCAATCGAGACTTGTCCAGAGCAGGTCTGCCAGTGGCTCAGTCTGACCAGATGGTTTGCAGTTCCCACCGTCCCCCAAATTGGGCGATCGTAATTTTTGCTCTGATGTTTTTCTCCTCACCATATTCAAATTTTGTAATTGTCTTCTTTGGATCACACAAGCTGTGTGCTTCTTCCTTGTGAACTTAGTTGACTCCTTGCTTAGATGGCTGCTTATTTGAATCCAAGCCTTTAAGACCCCAGGAACTTTTCTGATTGATAGCCGGGCACCATCTGCTTTCTTCACCACACTTTGCTGTAGCGTCCTTATCTTCAGTGATCCTCTCACGAAGGTGAGTATGTAGCAGGGCCATGATGTTAGAACTAATGGAGCTAGGATTCAGTGTGAGTCCAAAATTCATTCCTGGATCTATGCCTGTTTAAAAATTTTGCTATAACTTGGGAGCCAATTGCATGTGTCTTATCATCCCCTAATTCAATCCATCAGTGCAGCCTGTGTTTCCTGTCTTTGCATTTCCCCCTTCGCTCCTTCTCCTCCTCTGCTTCTCTGGGTTCTCACCGGAGCCCTTTTGGTCTTGCAGGGACATTCACACGACCACGGGGAAGATCAAGCGTGCCGTGCTACAGTTCACCCCTGCGAGCTGGACCTACGTTCGCTGGTTTGACCCCAAGTCTTCATTCCAGAGAGTGGCTGGCATCTACCTTTTCATGATCATCTGGCAGGTATTTTTGTTTTTAGGATGCCCAGAGCTAGGAAAAGAAATAAACAGAGCCGCTAAAAGAGAATGTAGAGTTCATTTTACCTTGCTTTGCATGCCGTCTCCATTCGTGTTTCTCAAACTGGGCACGGCTGTTTCTGGATGGGGGGTGGGGGAGTTGGGGTGGGTGTAGAGGGGGGAGGCGTGCTGTAAAACCAGATGCCTGCGATTTATCCTGGATTATGGGCTCTTGTGTAAAATTTAAATTATTTGTTTCATTTTCAACCATTTTATTGGGGGTATCTTTCCTCGCTCATGCAATTCATTGGTTCAGTCACATCAGGCAGAGTTGTTCAATCATCACAATAATCCGTTTTTAGAACACTTTCTTTGTTCTTGTACTCATCATTTATAGTAGTCTATTTTTTAATTGCCAGGAGAGCGCTGAGTAATTTTTTTTCTTCCCCCCTGAAAAGGGGGCTCGAGGCCCACTAAGTCTGGGACACATGAGCTGGATGCTTTGGGAGATGCACTGCCCGCTCCCCAGCTGCCCCCGGGGGAATGGAAGCGATGTGATAGCGAAGTCTGTCTCCTCTGTGAGGGCATTTCACAATCAAGATCCTCGAATGGTGACTTATAGGCCGAAGTCCCTGGGAAAAAAGCAGCACCCTAAAATACTGCTCAGACCCATCCCTCGATGAGTCTGTCTGGATGGCTTGTTAGAATGACTGTTTTCAGGGCTAAATGGACAGGTTTGACTGATGTTGCAATCAAGCTCAGTGTTTGACGTTCAAAATTGTATCTCAGCCATTACCACCCTGGGCGCTTTACAGAAGGCAAATAGAGAAGCCCCCAGATGCCCAGAGAGGAGCCATAGTGGAGCCGTTGGGGGAGCATTGGGCTGCTAACTGCAAGGCCAGTGGTTCAAGCCCACCAGCTGCTCCGTGGGAAAGACGAGGCTGCCTGCTTCTGTAGAGATTTATAGCTTGGAGCCCCTGTGTAGGTTCGATGTGCGTTGCAGCTACTCAACGGCAGTGGGTTTGGTTTGGTTTGGCTGCAGCCTCGGGACAGTGGAGAATTTTCATCCAGGATGTTGTCAGCAGCAGCTAGAAGCTGTAGTTCTCCATGCCAAGTACATTACTGAGGTAATTCCGGCATGAAGGTCCTTGGAAAGGGATGATCCTACCTCTGGAGCCAGACTTCTTCCTGGTCATCCTTCCCCCACGTACAGTTTTACAGCTGGTGGAGGGGAAGAGAAGCCAGCACTTGCCTGAAGGGGCTTGATGAATTGTTAGGAGTGACAGTTCGAGCAGTGGGCACACAGTCCCAGCGTGCGGGGACCCTGCTCTGTGTCACGTTGATAGCAGGACTCTTCCGTGTCCACACGTGGAGGGTGACATGACCATCTTAATCAACAGAGCGTATGTAAACAGAAATGTTCGCGTGTGTTTACGTGACCACTTGGCTTGGAGAAGTCTGCTTTTATAAAAGAGGACAGTAAATGCATCGGACCCAAGCGTTTCCTTATCAGGGCACATGCCAGGGTAGGTATATGTACTCCTTGAGTATTCGAATAGTCAGGAGGAGCAGTTGGCCCAGGAGAGACGGGGTTCCGGTTGGAGACGGTAACGCAGGCGGCATTCCACCTCTGCATGGGCGGGAACGTGCCTTGTGACCGACTTCCCTGTGCAGCATGAACTGGTGGCCTGTTTTTCATTTCCTTCCTTTGAAGTCAGTGCTGTCACAAGTTTGATGTCATTGAAATGCACCTGCCTGTTCAGACGACCTTGACCTTGCTGCAGTTCCACTCTGAAAGGCCTGGACTCTCCAGGTTCGACGGTTAGAATGGACTCTGCAGCCACTGTTTTGCTTGGGACTGGACAACGAGCCCATGCTCCGAGCGAGCCTCTGTGCTCCGCTCACAACCCCGCACCACCCCGGGCCTGAGGGGCCATGGCCAACACTGGACTGGTTTTCAGCTAGTTTGGATTGCCACCCTTGGAAGGGCTGCAGGTGCCATGACCATACCAGTGTCCATTGAGAGAGGACTGACTAAACCTGGCTTAGCCGGAAGTACCAGGTTAACAAATTTCTCTCTCTTTCTGTCTCTCTCTCCCTCTCTCTCAGCTGACAGAGTTGAACACCTTCTTCTTGAAACACATCTTTGTTTTCCAAGCCAGTCACCCACTGAGTTGGTGCAGAATCCTCTTTATCGGCGGCATCACGGCTCCCACAGTGAGGTAATTCTGAACAAGCCGGCCACTGTTTGGGGGAGTTGACCAGCTCCCTAGACTGCTCCCTAAGGGCCCTGAGAAGCCAGTCTAAAGGATTGCGCAGAGTCCCTGGATAGCGCAGACCGTAACTGGTGCTCTGCTGCTCACGGGAAGGTTGGCTGTTGGCGTCAGCCCAGAGGCTTGGTGGAAGACAGGTGTGACAATCTACTTCTGAGGACCCAAAGGAGCGCAGGTCTGCCCACCTGGAGTGGCAGCGTCACCGGCTTGTATGTGTTGTAGAAAAGACTGCATTATCTTGCAGTGTTTTTTAAATATTAATTTCTAGAAAACAGAATAAACCAGTTGCCCTGGAGTCATTTCCCACTCTGGCCGACCCTGTGCATGTAGAACTTTGCTCTATAGGGTTCTTAAATGGGAAGTCTCTTCCCGGGTGCCTGTGGGTGGGTGGGCCTGAACCTGTAGTCTTTCCACCCAAGAACACGAAACCTTAGCATCACCCACACAAGCACTCCTTGTATGGATGACATGTGGAAATTAAAAGGGTTTTGATCTGTTGGGTTAGATAGTAAGTAGGTACTATTAAAGTTGATTTTATCAGTTTGTTTTTTCACGTGGCTCCTGGATAATTTAAAGTTGTACGTGTGGCTCACATCTTCCATGTAAGCTCTTTCTGTTGGACAGCGCTGCTCTCGGCCTTTAAATGCCATGCCATTGCTGCTTTGTGCTGACCCGGTCGGTAACATTTAAAATCAGTGGCCTTCAGCCACCAACTGCCTCTTCAAACATTCCGTAGAAGAGTCCTGATCCAAAGGGGGAACTAGGGAACCGAAGTGCAGATGATAGGAGAGTCCAGGCTTTCTGAAGCCATTCAGGCGGGATGAACCCACCAAGCTATTAGCCTGTGATTTCTCTTTGAACCTTAGGCCGTACGGATCCCCTGAAGCTTTCCTTAACCCAGACAGTAGTTTAGCTCCGCTAGTGAAGATGGTCTGCGCTAGCATTGCACTCTTGAAGAGCTGTCTCTAGGCATCAGTGGACAACAGCCACTGGGGAGGAGCAGTACAGACAATGTGACTGGTCCCATAAGCTCAGAGCATGGAGTCCGTCTCACTGAATTGTACCTGTAGACAGCGTTTAATTAGTGGACGTTTTATATTTTCAAAAGCAATAACAAAATCAGATATTGAGAAAGAAGGGCACAGAGAAAACATGGACATGCAGTGACTGAAGGGCAGGCGGAGTTCAGAGAGCCAAGCTCTGTCTGCTGCTGGCCTGAGTCCGAACAATCACCTTTGTCCTGGAGAGACCTCAGGAGCCACCTGTGTAGGAAGGACTCAGCTCAGGGTCCTGGGGAGTGGGGGCAGGGTGTCTGTAATCTGCCTCTTCATATTGCTCCCCTCCCCCCTCCCCCCGTCTCAAAACCCTTAACCCTTGATAAGCATGTTTCAGCAGACACTCGCCTCTCGGTGCCCGTAACAAGACTAGACCAGGCAGCCTGAGCCCTGGAGCCCGGCAGGGTCAAGTTTTATAGTTGCTTTGTCCACATTACTTAAATGTGCCATGAAAGCACATTGCTTTGTTCCTGAGGCAGCTCTCACTGCCTTCTGACTCTGTCCTTGCAGGCAGTACTACGCGTACCTGACGGATACACAGTGCAAGCGCGTGGGGACCCAGTGCTGGGTGTTTGGGTGAGTATCAATTCTCTGGAGGCAGGTGAACAATGCTTGATGCTGTTGTTTTATATACCGTTCCTTTTTCACAGTCCCTTTTCAGACACAAGTGTAGAAAAGTTGCAGTTACCACCCCAGCGTCTAACCCACCGCACTCCCAGGGCTCCTTACGTCAAAACCCCAAACCAGACTCATCGCCATTGAATCAATTCCGACACCGAGCGGCCCTTTAGGGCAGCGTAGAACTGACCCTGCGGACGTCTGAGGCTGTAACTCTTTATGGGAATAAACAGTCTTGTCTTACATGGAGTGGCTGGTGCTTTCGAACTGCAGACCTATGGTTAGGGGCCCAGCACATAACCACTATACCACCAGGGCTCCTCAAAGCAGCAGCCTGCTCTGGTCGAGTATAATTTTTCTTTTCCAGAGGTAATTATGGTAGGGCCATGATGGATTGTCTTTCTCTAAATGCAAGTGCTGTGTCTTAATATACTAATTAATTTGGAAGTTTAGTCCCCAAGGTAAGTGGACAACCCTTGTTAGCAGATCGGGTCAGTGATCCCTTGCTTAAACGTCAACACTCGGCACTCCCGTTTAGGAACCAGCTTTCCAGAGATATCCAGCACACCGGTACCTGGGAGGGAGGTTCACAATTTGGTCAAGGTTCTAAATGAGAGCTTCTCCAAATGGGCCATACTGCCCCCTCGAAGCACTGGAACAACCCTGGGGGTGGGGTGTGCTGCGAAAGTAGATAGTTCCCCATAATCAGGGATTGTGGGCTGTGACACAGGAGTTTGTAGTTGCCAGGAGGGTGCTGAGTAGGTTTTTTCTGAAGGGGAGGTAGGTAGGCCACATAAATGTGGGAGCCTCTGCTCTGGAGAAAGATGATGCAAAGGAAATTCAATGGAAACTTGAAGTAAGAAGATACAACAGATCCTTTCATCAGATTTTTGTTTTTCCAAATAACTTTTTTTCTTCAATGAAGAACTAAGAGCATATGTAAAAGAATATGTTGTTGTTAGTTGTCATGCAGTCAGTTCCAACTTGTGGCCACTTCATAGAGAACCAAGTGAAATACTGCCTGGTCCCCCACTATCTGCATGATTGCCTGTCTGTCGGGCTCGTGGTTACAGCCAATCTGTTTCGCGTGCCTTCCGGCGGTCTCTCTGGAGGCTCATCTGCCGGCACGGGGTCTCACGTTTGAAGTAGATTACCAGCTTGTCTTAGTTGGGACCTCTGCTGGACCCTGTGCCTCATGAGTGACCCCGCTGGTCTCACGTAAATACCGATGGCCACACTCAAGCCACCACAGAGGCAAGCTGACCTGTGGAAGAGGGCAAAAAGACTATATGGTGGGTGCTGGGTGCAGGCAGCTCTGCTGACTTGCAGCAACCTCCTGGATGGAGTGGAGCAGCTCTGTAGGGTTTTCTTGGCTCTCATCTTTGAAGACACAAGTCCAGGTCATAGCTCCCATGGAGCCTCCGACTGGGTTTCAGCTCAACTTCCTGCTCCCAGCCTAGCCTGTCACCCTTGTGTCACCATAGGAACCAAAGATCACCCCCCCCAGCTAGCCCCCCGAAAGATAATTGCTGCTAACATGTCAGTGCCCCTCCTGCCAATTGTGTGTGCGCGCACGCACACGCAACCACCCAGGATCCAAGCCCACATTCTAGACTCTGAAGTTCCAAAAACTGTAATTTTAAAGGATAAGAATTTTAAGGGATAAAAATCTGTTGCTGGGTTTAGACAGATCTTTTGTACCCTTTTCCTGGAATACAAAGGGTCTTTGTTGTCTGTGCCTTACAGACTGGTCTAAGCTGATTTTTTCCTCCCCAGAGTGACTGCGGCTGACAGGGTGATAAGATGGGCTCAATTCCCTTTGTCTAACGAGAGGGAATTTCTCTCATTAAATTTCATTTCTCAGACACCAACGGCAGAGACTCTCCCCCCCCCCTCCACGCCCCCCCCACCCCACGGGGCTGGGACACGGTGGTGGTGATAGAAAGCAAGGTTGCCAAGCGCCTGCCCGAGGGCCCTTTCCACCAGGCCTTTGCTTCCCTACCAAAGCCGTTGGCGAGGTCTTCATCCAGGTGCTAGACGAGATGTTTTCTACCAGCCCCCAACCTGCTCACAAACAAGAGCTGTGGGGTCGGAGAAGGGAGCGGTGCCACGTCACAGTTTCTTTCTCACCGAACAGCCCAAACCGAATCCCCAAAGGAGGCCCCCGAGCGGTAGCAGGAAACAGGGCCTTGTCAGAAAGTGGTTAAAGTGAAATAAAAGGCAGACCAACCATCATTTGGCTTATTTACTGTGCTTCTTGGGAATGTAGAGGGCCCAGAACAGAGAAGTCAGGATGAATGGGTCTGTGGAGGACGCGGGCACGGCGCAGTCACAAACTGCCTGTGTAAATCAGGCATGCCGAGCCAACGTGCCTATGGCGGGTGTGCACTGTGTACACGGCTGCCCCCTGCTGGTCAGAGGGGTGAGAAGCAGGAGGCCCCAGTCTCCCCTCCCCTTGACCTCAGCTCTCTACCTGTATGTCCCCACCTGCTCACCTGCCTCAGCTTTACCCCTGCCTCCCTCCACCCTTAGCCTCACCCCCACACCCCACCCCTCAAAACAGGACTGGGTTCAGCCACTAGTTGTAATTGGAATGATTGTGGTTCTAAAGTTGTGGCACTGTGAGAGAGAATAGTCAGGAGTGACCCATATCCAGTGGCTTTGGCTTTCCTGAACCCTGACCTTTGCCCTTTGGGAGGTGGCAAGGAGGAGGGGAGGGTCAGTTAGGATCTCCTGATGTCTATTATCACACCCTCCACACCAGTCTTGTCTCCCGAAGAGATCATTTATCGTGGGCAAACATTATACCGCCAGCATCTGTGCTGGCTGCTCGCCGATGTAACTAGGTATGAGCTCTCGGTGTGGTCCCCAACAGCTGCTTCCCGGACCTGCGCTCTTAATCCTTTTGTACTTAACATGCCATGCTTCACAGAAACGGGCCACAGTCCAGCTGGAGAGCAGAGTTCTCCACCCCAGCCCCCAGGGAGAAAGGAGGGGCATGAAAGAGGTGACTGCTTCTCACAGGGACTGCAGCACCGGGGAGGGGAGCAGAAGGGAGGGGAGGACCATGGCTTCGGATTCAGACCCACCACTCTTAAACTGTATTCAGTTGGCATTAAGACTAACAGCAGCCTCAAACTCTACACTCACGGTTGATGCCTTTTCTTCCTGTTCACTGCACCTGCCTGGAGCAGATCTCACTCCCAAAATTCCACTGTTGAGAGCGATCCACACATTTGCTGATGGCAGTGCCTTTGTATCTGCTAGGGGTTTGCAAGGAGAGGGGGCTGAGCCCAGCCCGTGGCCTCTCTCTGTCGTAGGGAGTGTCTGTAAGTACACCAGTCTTCCTTGTCCAGGTTCCACCTAGAACAAGGAGCACCTCAAGTTGAGTTGCAGGAAAGCACTATTCATATATGCAGTTTGAGATCACGCGACTCCCTCCCTCCCCACTGGACTGGTTGGTGGTCCAGACGCACCAGCCCCTCCAAAGGATGAGGATGAGGCTGTCTGCTCCTTTAGACGGAGTCTTGGAAGGCCTATGTGGGGGTGCTGGGGGTTGGAATCGACTCGATGGCAGTGGGTGTGGCTCTTTCTCACCCTTCCCCAGAGGTCTCAGTAGCTCTTTGTCTGGGGATATTCTTTCCCCCATGGTACAATCCCATAGGAAAACCTCAGCAGCTGCGGGAACGCCAAGTAGCCGCCTCCCCTGTGGGTACCGTGGCCTCCCCTGTGGGTACCGTGGACTCCCCTGCACTCAGGGTTCGTGGTCCAGACCACATGTGGCAGCTTCTCTCTGCTGGAACACCAGCTCAGAAACCCTGCTGAGCTGCGAGGAAGGAAGAGCTCATTCTTAAAAATAGCATTAATTATTTCTGTAGAAAGTACAGTGGACTAGACCAGGGGTTGGCACACTTTGGAGATACAAGAGCCAATCCTGTCCCTCACAACAATTTAAAAGTCATTTGAGAGCTGCAAATATATTTTTACAAACAAATGAAATCACCGTTATCTGAATAATATTCTTTAGAATTTTTCAATTTTCAGAGACACATGGACATTCTGAAAGAGCCGCATGTGGCTTGTGAGCTGCAGTCTGCTGACTCCTGGACTAGAATGGTGTCGTTCTGTGGGTACATGCTACGTGTGGACGGTGTAGAAGTGTTCTAGCCAATGAGCCTTTATATTGATGAGGCGTAGTTCTGGTAATCTGTGATCTAGTAAGATGAGCCCGTGCTGAACCTCTTGTTCTCTGTTTCACTAGGGTCATTGGGTTCCTGGAAGCCATTGTTTGCATAAAATTTGGGCAAGATCTCTTCTCCAAGACCCAAATACTCTATGTTGTGCTTTGGCTTCTTTGTGTGGTAAGTCATTATAATTTTTTAAAATTGGGAATTAGGTCGGGGTTTGTATTTCAGATCATCAATTTTGTGTTCCATAGTCCCAAGTACTACTAATGCAAAGCCCCGGCCACTTACCCCCCTCACCCTCTGATCTCTTCTCCCTCTGGATTGCTGTCCTCCCTTCCCCTATCGACCGTCTAGCCCATGGCTTCATCTTTCCTCTCCATCATTGTACCTAAAAAGTGTTAGCTAGCTCCCATGGTATCTCTTAGAAAAAGAAAATAAGACAATCGACACTCTTGTGCGACAGTGTTCCGTAGAAATTCCCAGACAAGTCATTCTCCTTGTAATGCCCCAAGATTGGCCACAGGCTATTGCCATTATCAAGTTCAGAAATAAAACAGGTAGGACCGCACGGCCACCACAAACAAGTCACTGTGGATGGGTTTAGTCACAGCCCTCCGCAGGTGCACCGTGCACACCTGTCTCCAGCATACAGGAAGTCATCCACACGTGGGATGTCACGCTGCCACGGAGGACCTCGCGCTCGGTGGAGCGGAGGGGCAGCAGAAAGGATGTGGCTGCAGGAGGCGGATGGGCACAGTGGCTGCAGCACCGGCCTCAACAGAACAATTGTGAGGCTGGCGCAGGACCGGGCAGCGGTTCCTTTGGGAGTCGTGACTGACATAAAGGGAGAGGGGCCTTTACGGGACTCTGTCCTTCGCCACATTTTCACAAAGCCTCTCCACATCCAAGAGTTCGTGTACAAAGTGCATCATATCGAGGCGATAGAAGATCTTCAGGAGGCCAGTAGCCTAAGCAGACCCTGCGGTGGGCTTACACCAGCTGTCTTGGGTTAAGGTGACCTGAGAAACAGATCCAGTGGCTGGGGAAACTAAAAGTGCTTTTAGGTCAAAAACATCAAGAAAGCACTCCAGCCGTCCAACACGAGTCCGTAAGTCCCTCTTCAGACACACGCAGCCTCGTGGCATGGCGCAGATGGCCCGAGGGTGCAGTCGTGTGGCTCGTGGTCGGCGGAGCCGTGGCGGGGCTCTGGCAGCGCTCGGGCTCCATGGCAGAGTCTCAGCACACAGGAAGGCGAAGAGGGAGAGCCGGCCAGAGGTTCCCCGATCTCCCAGCGAAAAGAAGGCCATGCCCCCAGGAGGCGTCATCAGGCTGAGCTGATGGGCAGGTTGGATTCCACTCCTCTCTCCCACACCATCAAGTTGACACAAATCTTCTAACCTTGCGGAAGATGAGCCTTCAGTTGGATGAGCGGCGCCTCGCAGGGAAGCGGCCGGGTCTCCAAGCTCTCCTGAAGCTCCACAGGCGTTTCTGCGTCACCCGATGGGCTGCCCGTTACGGGCGCCTCCTTGGTGCTGATGATTAATTTCTCCCACGTGCTTGCCGAGGGCACCAAGCAGACCGCGTGAGAGAGCTCGGTGAAAGGGCTCGGCCAGCCTCTGGATCGTCGCCACCGTCTCGAAACTGCAGGAAGACGTACGGCCCGGCATCTGCTGACTACCCTTTTTCAGTCGGATTTTGAAAATGTAGATTCCTATCTTAACATATAAGCTGAAGAGCCCTCACTTGAGGTCTTGCTTCATCCGTGGTAAATGTCAAACCTGTTTTTGAGCAGAGACTCAGTCAACCCTCGTGGTGCCCGACATCCCGTTTCCACCAGGATCAACTCCTGGCTCATTTTGGGGTCTTTACTCACTGCCCCCCTCCCCCACACCCCATAGCTGGGAGGGACCTAGGGTGACTCCCAGGTGTGTGCCCCTGGCACCTGCCAGTGTGGCTGTGATTGATGGAGGGAGATGCCTCTGGTTCCCGGGAGGTGGCGCTGGAAGGATGCTTCGGACCGACAGGGAAAGGTGTCTCGCCTCCTTGGACACTAGTCAGCCCAGTCGTGTTGGGCAGACTCAGTCAGCCCTGGAGCTAAGGGGCCGGAGTCACTGGCAGCCAGGGTGCAGTGGGAGCCATGGGATGAGGCCCGCCTGGGAAGCATCCCGGGGATTGAGAAGCAGACTGAGGTTGGAATTCTGTGGAGCAGCCGTGGGAGCGATCAGGCTGAGGAAGAGGAGCCAGGAGCCGTGAAGGCCCTCGCGTGAGGTGAGCAGTGAGTGGTCCCTGGGCCCAGCACACTGACCAGTGAAGGGAGAAAGGAGCTCCGGTGGCCACTTCTCCATGCCCGCAGCCGGACGGTCCCCACCCATGGGCGAGGAGGGACGACTCTCCAGGGAGGGTGTGAAGTCCCACCGTGCATGTCACCGCTCAGACAAGCCAAGACCCAGGCCCTCCTGGAACGCGGCAGGGCGGGCGCTGAGAGGAAGTGGAAGCACAGACCCCGCATGGTGGTGAAAAAGCCCCCCAGAGCACTTTCCCATCAGGACGCGGCCCTTTGCTGGACTTGGGAGCCTGCCCCCAGCGCACCACCATCGCCGACCTCTGCCACGTCCTCTCTGGCTGCCCCTCCGCAAACCCTTCGTTAAACGAAACCTGGACACTTGCTACGCTCAATCCAGGGCTTGAGGTGCTAAGTGGACTTCCACAGAGGGGAGCGCAGAGCCCCGGCCCCCACTGGTTTGTCTCCTGGGACAAGTGGGAAACGGGCACCTTTCCTCTGGGGCTTTTGGTGACCGTGATGCTGAATCACCCGCCGGTGCCCCCCTGCCTCTGCAAAGCCCATCCTGGCCCTCAGCCTGGCCTGGGAGGCAGGGCGCCCCAGGTGGCCCTGCCCAGGGGTGTGAGGGCCAGGGAAGGGCTCATTGTTACCGGCCAGCCGGGCCTGCCCTCTAGTGGGCAGCATTTGCAATGACGGTCCCGCCGGCCACCACTGCTGTCTCTTTGGACTTCTTTGGTGTCACACTCACCACCTGCACCCATAGCCACCCACTGCCTGTGTTGAGGGTGGCGGGACCTGCCCTCCCCATTGTTTCCAAACCATAAAACGGTACATTGGAAATCGGAGCAAGCACCGGTACCCTGTCATGGTTTGGCTCCTTACAAATAGAATTTCCTGGGTTTCTTCACTGCCAGATTTTTTTTTTTCTGGGGAGCTAGGAGCTCTTCTTAGATCTGATTTTCAGATAGATCCAGTATGACATGACCCAGGTGTGCCTGTGCCACCCCCTTACCACGCCACTGCCTCTGCTTGAGTGGCATGGAAGTGGGAGGCCCTTTCTCGGGATGTGGATTGATGGCAGAGCACTTAGTCCACCCAGGTGACCTAAGAGAGCGGGGCCAGAGCAGGGCTGAGTGTATGCTGTGGCAGGGTAGGCTGGGGTGGGCCGGCCTCTCAGCCGTATGCCTTCCCTGGGCTGCAGGCCAAGGTATAGAGGGTACCCCGTGGCCCCGGCTGTTCCACGGTACTCTTCTTCCTGGGGCTGTGGGGGATGGAAGACAAGAAACAGCTGCGCAGACATAAAGTGAGCAAGTGCGTACAGCCACTCCTGTGGAGAGTGACGTAGCCACCTGCTCCCGGGATGTTCTCCAGCCTAGGCAACCCTCTCCGGGTCCCTGCCAGCCAGCACCGACTCGGGGCCAGTGGGTCGGGCATGTTGGGTGTCATCAAATTGACATTGACGCAAAGTGACCCCACGTGACCACATAGGGCTGTCCCGCAGGATTTCCTAGGTTGTAACTTTCATGGGAGGAACTCTGGTGCTGTCATGGGTGAAGTGCTCAGCACCTAAGCCATCGGGGTCAGCGGTTCAAGCCCACCAGCCACCCTTCTTGAGTTGTGCAGTCTTAGAAACCCTGTGAGGCCCCTGTGCTTGGGTTTGGTTGTGTGGGGAATGGTCATTACAGGAGCGTGTCACTGTGTGGGTTTGAGCCATCAACCTTTCCCTTAGCAGCGGAGTGCTTAACTCTTGTGCCACCAGGACTCCGTCCTTTCATCTCTAAACTCAAAACCAAGCCCACTGCCATCGGGTCCATGCTGACTCGGCGATGCTATGGGTGCAGGCGAGCTGGCCCTGTGGGTTTCCAAGGCTGCAGACCCTGCCCTGTCTCCTGCAGTGGGAAGCTGTGGCCTCGGGCAGTGAGCAGCCCAATGACTGACCTAGGAACGTCCAGACAGCCCCGTGTGTCTGGGGGAGGGCCGGTGGGGCTGTGGAAAGCAGAAATCCAGTATGAACTCGAGCTGTTAGCCCATTTGAACAGTGCTCTTGCCTCCTGAAGCTGAGTCACAGCAGTCACTGGGCCACCCTAAGGGGTCAGAAACCCCCACTCATCTCAGGGGCCATTGCCTAAGGGATGTTCCTGGAGGGGTGGCAAAGTGTACTGAGCCGAATCCTGGGGGCTGTGTGTGTGTGTGTGTGTGTGTGTTGGGGATGGAGGGGTGTCAGCCAGCTTCCATCGCGTGACTTTGTGCGTGTTTTCCTCCTACAGGCCTTTACCACTTTCCTGTGCTTGTACGGCATGGTGTGGTACGCAGAGCACTATGGCCACCGCGAGAAGGTATGGAAGGGCAGGCGGCTCGGCATCTGTCTCTCTGGTTTTTAATCTCTCAGTTAGCTGTACTGAGCCTCAGACAGCACATCATACAATTCAAAAGTCCACAGTCATCGCCACAGTCCTTCCTTGTGGCCCACTGAGTGGACTCCCGGCTGCCCCGCCCTGCTGGGGGCTGCTTGTTGTGCCTGTGCAGCCGGTCCGCATTTTCATCCCTTTCGTGATTGTGTGTGTGTTTTTAACAGCCATGGGGAAAGTACCAGCCCCCTTTCTGGAAGGCCTGGCTGTGACTCCCTTCTCTTCTGCTGGGTGCCAGGACTTCATCTGTCCCAGGCCGGGCCCTTGTCAGGAAGACAGAGGTCATGCCTTCGAGGCCCACCTCCTCGCAGTGACGAAGGAGAAAGTGGGAAATAGGCGGGACTGGACTTAGAACACTACAAAAAACTCCACATTGGCTATAGTGATTTTTAAAAGTAACCCTTAAACACTTGAGGTTTGGGTTCATACTTTGTGAGTCTGAGAAACTGCAGGTACTTTCTGGAGGATTCGTCCTGTGTTCTTTGGGCCACCCTGAGAAAAGCCCAGCTTTTAGAACTTTTAGAACAAGACTCAGGAGGAGATGTGAGGTGTTTTTGCCGCCTGCTGGTGCTACCCCCTAACCTGGACAAGGTCGACAAACCCCGAACATAGGTGTCTTCTGTTCCTCCCAGGGAGGATTTGAGATTCTAATCCCGGACTCTCTCATCCCCTAGACCTATTCAGAGTGTGAGGATGGCACCTACAGCCCAGACATCTCCTGGCCTCACGGGAAGGGCACCAAAGGTATCTATTTCCTGTTTTCGATTCAGAACTGGCCTGACCCAGGGCAGATTTGGGATCCGTGTTTCGAACTCCGAATGGTAATCCTGTACTGCTGAGTGGGCTCAGACTCCCTGAGGCGCAGTGCTCCCGAGACCCGCAGGAGAGACTTGCTCCGTTCCCAGAGGCCCACGGCAGGAAAACAGTGAGGCCAGTGCTGCCGCCGCCGGTGGGGCACGCGGTGGCCCACCCTCCAGGCTTCCCTGGCGTAAAGGGTTAGAGCAGTGGTTCTCCACCTTCCTAGTGCCGCAACCCTTTCATACAGTCCCTCAAGTCGTGGTGACCCCCCAGCCTTAAGATTATGTTCGTTGCTACTTCATCACTGTCATTTTGCTACTGTTATGAATCGGGAGACCCCTGTGAAAGGGTCGTTAGACCCCCAAAGAGGTCCTGAACCACAGGTTGAGAACCGCTGGGTTAGAAGGAAGGGAAGCCCTTCAGAAAAGGTGCATGTGCTTAATTGGTCTAAGAGATTCCAGTCGGGTACTCAGGAATCCTCCATTGTCTACTTCCCTAAAGAGCCTTCTGGAAAAATCTGGGCCACGGGATTACTTGAAAGAAGTAGGCTTGTGGGATAAGCACACTGGGGAGGCTCTGCTGGGTTCTGTGTCTTGTCAGTCCCTGAATGAGAGGGTGGGCCATTAGGGACAAATCACGAGTGCTCTAGACCATGCAGGAGCTGGGTTCACAATAGGCTGCTAACCACAAGGTTGGCAGCTCAAGACTACTATCCAGTTGGTGGGAGAAAGATGAGGCTTTCTATTCCCATGAAGATGTACATTCTCAAACCCACAGGGTCACTTCTCCTCTGCCCTTTGTGCTCCCTATGGGTCAGAATCAACTCTGGCTCTGAGAGTGACCGTGAATTTTCACTCACTGAATTAAACAGAGTGTGCCTGGGGACATGCCACCCAGTGGCTTTCCTAAGCCCATGGAGGTCTGGTTTCTGCGAGATGGCTCGGGGGGAATAGCACAGGCCCTGTAGACCTGTCCGCCCCCTTTCTTGTGAGATCGTCCCTTGTGTTCAGGTGTGGGGTCAGGGCCTGTGGGGGAATGTCAGTAGTCGGGGACAGAGGCCTCCCTCCGACCCCGAAACCCTCTCTAGGTCCTTGCTGGAGGAGACAGCCTTGCCTCATCTTTGTCCAGCTGGAGCGGCTGATAGGTTTGAACTTGACATGCCACTTAGCTGTCCACTGCTTAATGCATGGCACCACCAGAGCTGCTGAGGCCTCTGAGACCCCATTATGTGGAGGCTCCCCTTCGAGGCCCTGGGTCTCCATCAGAAGAACCTAGCAGTGACAGGCTTGAGGCCCCGTGCGGGCCAAATGGTGCATACTCTCTCAGCTGTTCACCCAATAGGTGGGTGCTCTGAACCCACTGGAGGCACCGCAAAGAAAGGGCCGGCTGTCTGTCTCCCCCCAGTCGGCCACAAAGAGGCCTGTGCAGCACAGCCCTGCCGTGGGGTCGCCATGATCAGCCTGGCTCAGTGTTAGCTGGTAGAGAGAGCATCCAATGGAAGGTAGTTGGAGTCTACCAGAGCAGTCTTCAGAACACTGAAGTCTCTTGGATGGGCCAAAAGCTACTTCCTGTGGAGACAGAACCGCAGGATGGGTGCTTAGCCAGAGTCCTGAGGGGCTGGAGCTGAGGCTGAGGGCAGAGAACCCGTCGCTTGAGGTTAGCCACCACCTCAAGCCAGCCCGGGGCCAGAAAGTCCTGCTGACCTACTAAACCAAGTGCTCCTGTGCTCCTGGCTGCCCTGCCTCCCTCCCTGCTGGCGGGTGGCTCGGACTTGGTCGGCATGCGGCGTCCTCAGGAGAGCCAGGCTTTGAGGCCCCAGAGCTTCCCCACCCAGGCAGCATCTGGACCGGTGTCACCCTGCCGGACAGAGCCCTGTGGGCGTGACTGCCCCTGCAGGGGGCTGTGTGGTGTGTGGCTTCAGAGGCGGCCCCTGGCTGCCATCGAGCTGACTGCCCATGTGTCTGGGCCAGACAGGCTTCTGCAGCGGCTGCGTGTTCAGAAGGGGATCACCAGCCCTTTCTGCCCGGGTGCCTCTGGGTGGGCACGAGCCCTCCACCTGAGCACACTGACCGTTTGCACCACCCAGGGACTCCCTGGATCAAACCCTCTGGAGCACATAATAGCTCTCATTCTCCTCGTCCCAAGCCCTTTCCAGATGAGATGCCCTGATGTACGTGCAGTATAGCAGGCCACCAGGCAGACAGCAGAGCACCACCGGATTCTTTGAGTGTGGGGATGGGAGGACACCCACTGTGGTTTAATGGGCCCTCCTCTGTGCCCCACCTTTGTGGGCCATGTGGCCACCAACCCCAAGCTACCCCACAGCCTCTTAAGACACTTAGGGGGGTGGGGGTGGCAGGGGGACTGTCTCAGGCTGTCACCTTGCCACGCTAGCTGCGGGCTGGGGTCTCTGGGTTCCCTGCCTTGAATTATTAACGTGGCCACTAGATGGCGCGCCAGCATCGGCGGAGCAGCCAGCGTGGCAGGTGCTGGGAAGCTTACAGCTCACAGCAGCCAGCCCTCCGGTGACCGCATGCTCTGGTTCCTCTGGCCAGGTTCTGAAGACAGCCCTCCCAAGCATTCAGGCAACAACGAAAGCCATTCTTCCAGAAGAAGGAACCGGCACTCCAAGTCGAAAGTCACCAATGGCGTTGGAAAGAAGTGAACACGCCTGGCTCGTCACAGATGCTCCGGAGAGTGCCTGGAACAGAGAGGGGCGCGGAACTGGCGCGGACCTCCCTGCTCGGAGGTCACAACATACCGAGCAAACAGGAAGAGGAGAGGGGACTTGCGGGCAATAGCAGTTGCGGTTTGAGCATGGACATCTTGTTTCCCACAGAGCTGGCCACCCCTGGGCCGGCCCATGAGGGCCCAGGGCCCTGTGCCAGGCTGGCATCTCCTGCAGCGCCAGCACCTGGCATGTGGGCACCGGGCGCCGTAGGGTGTTGGCGAGGGGAAGAGCAGCCCTGCTGGGGCGTGCCGCGGATGGATCACCGACGCCTTCGCTCAGACAAGGCACTGGCTATACCGTCAGGGGACTTGCTGCCCGTTTTCAGTTTTCTGGACCCGCCTTTTCCACTTGCGTGATGTGTTTTGAAGTCCAGGCCCCAATTCTGACCTTCTTTGTTGTTGTTTGTTGTTTAAGTTAGGATGCCTCTACCCCTTCCGAAGCCACTGCGGGATCTGAGAATTGGGGAAGACCACCTTCCCTCTTGGATTAAAAGGAGTGGGTAGGGGGGTTCTGGGCGACCGCTCAGCATCACCCCTCGGCCTCCATTTAAGCACCTTAGGCAACACGGAGACGGGTTCACACCTGTCTGAGGAAAGGCAGCTAGCTGCTCGGGATCCCGTGTGCAAGACTGGCGCCCAGTGCCAGAGTGAGCCCGTGATGGAGTGTGTGACCATGGCGGCCGACCCCACAGCCAGGTGCCTTGTCCATTCAATCCGTTGGCCTCTCACCCGCGCTGCTGGCATTGTCTTCTGGTCCTGTGTGAGGTGTTGGTAAGTATGACCCTGTGCCCGTGCCACGCCTGAGAACATGACCCCGCAGCCGAACACCCCCATGGGTCTCTGTCTGTTTTAAATAAACCAATTCCCACGACAGTCTCTAGACGTGCTCATTTCTCCGTACTTGATGGGGGTTCCCCGCTGCCTATAAGCGGTCTCCATGTGTGTTTTTCAGGAGGCTTTGGAATGGGTATGAATGCGTGTGCCACCGAGGCGGTGGTTCGGACTTACCATAGCCTTCCCTTAGGATAGCAGAGCTGCCCCCAACAAGTCTCTATCTTGACAGAAGCTGACAGCCTCATCTTTCTCCCTTGAGGGGTGGGGGGGTGGCTGGTGGGTTTGAACTACCTACCTTTCAGTTAGCAGCTGAGCATATTGGACCAGAAGGGAAAAATAAAACTCTAGAGGAACCCTGGCGGCATAGCGGTTACGTGTTGGGCTGCTGACCACGCGGAAACCAGGGCTGTCTACGCCCATAAAGAGTTACAGTCTCGGAAACTCACGTGGACAGTTCTACCCTGCCCCCTAGGGCCGCTGTGAGTCGGCATGGCCTCGATCGTACTGAGTTTTCGTGAGAGCGCTTTCAGAGAGCTTCCAGACCCACGTGTCCAGCGCCTCTACCTTCTCGAGTAATTAACAGACAGAAGCAAGAAGGCCACGCATCGTCTGTGACTATGGTGTGACGTCTTTGTCACCCACACAGGGCTTTTCCTAACAAGGGGCCAGTCCCCAGTTGATCACCTCTTAGGTGTGTACCTGGCTCCCTCATTTTGCAGAGCACAAAGGCTTCCAAGTCTTTTTCCCTATTAAGAAAATCTTTCACCTAAGAGATGCCACGCTCCCTCCTGCACAAGAACACAAGGACTAGGGAGCTAAATTAAACATGCGTAGCCCGGTCACAGCCCGCCCAACCTCCAGGCCTTGGCCGCTGCGCCCCACCCCCACCCCCATCGGGCTCTGGGCCAAGGCACAGACCTGCTACAGCAGAGGCACTCACAGTCCGGGGGCACATGACAAGCCCGGGGATGGGCTGAGATGAGGCACATGCTTTACAAACCCACCTGCCCTTTTGGAACCCATCCGTGACCCCTGTTTCAAATGTGCCATGGTGGCCTCGTGTCAGACACAAGACGTGTGCGGCTCTGATTCGGGGGCCCTTCTTTTTAGGCACCTCTGGTTGGACTTGACCCTCCAATCTTTTGGCTAGCAGCCAAGTGCCTTAATCATTTGTACCACCCAGGGACGACTCCTTCAACAGATGTCCACAGCAAACACAGGTTGGTGTTTGTTTGTTTTTTTGCTTTCGAAGGTGCTGGGAGGAGTGGGTGTGTTGTGTCTGCATTTTGCTTCTCGGCACTGTATACACTGCCTCGTGCCGTCTCCCCTGCGGCCTCTCACTGAGTGCTTCCAAGTTCCTGTTCCTGGAGGGTTGCTGCCTGGCACTTGGAATACCTGGTTAATAGCCCAGTCTACCGACGAGGCATGCTTCCTGTCTCCAAGGCCGACATGGAGGAACGCACCTGCTGGGCACGCAGCGACCTTGACTGGACCTCCACCTCAGACCCTACAGAGCACAGTGTCAAGACAGTCACAAAAGCTGTGCTTCCCAGCTGGCCCGGACCCCAGCAGCCCCGGCACCTTGAGCCCATACTGCTGGGCTTTTGCCTGCTTTTCTACCCGTTTCTCTGCAAACGCATTTCAGGTGAGCGAAAAGCAAATACACGCTTCAGGGGCATCGCTGAACAAATCTCTGAAGTGGACTGTTTTGCCAATGACCTGTGTGCCCTTTGCAAGCTGCCTTCCTCCAAGCCACCGCCGCTGAGGGCCTAAGGCACAGTGCGGGTACATCCCCCCTGGAGCAGCGTGGCAGCACGTGCAGTGTACGTTAGCCTTGCTGCCGTCCGCCCTCGCCACGGGTCTGTGTGCCTTCATCTGTGAAAGGCGCAGCCAGGCTGGTCCCGGCAACGCCAGGACGTTGCAGCAACTGCCAAGGCCTCGAGAGATGGTGAAAGACACGAACGCCAGTCTGATTTTCACCAGGGCCGCCTTTCCAGTGGGCTCCCGGGTAAGTCCTCACGCAGGAGACACGAAATAGAAGGCTTTCCCAAGGACACTGCTGCCCTCTTTCAGAAGCTGCAGGGCCTCTACCCAGCAGGCTCGCTGTACCGCTCAGCCTTCGCAACTGGACTCCCAGGTGGGTGTGCTGCTGCTTTATAGCGGTACACTTGCTCAGACCCTTGTGGGGCCACGGAGCCCTTATGAGAGCAGACAGCCTCATTGTCCTCCCAAGGAGCGACAGGTGGGTTTGAACCACTGCTCTTGTGAGCAGCCCCACACTCAATCCACAGCATATGCAGAGGGCTATATATTTCCCGGGCCCACCCTCGTGTTCACCGGGCGGCCTTGGTTTTTCTCATCCTTCCGGTTACAACAGCTGGGCGTCCCACAAGGAGCCATTGCCATCCTCAGCATATTATCCATTCACACGCTTCACGTCCAGCTATCGGGAGAGTTAAGGCTTGCTTGTTTGCTTATGCAATGCAGCTCTTGCCTCTGGGGGCATGTGTGCATGGCGGGCTTAGAGGTGCGACTCAGTCCTTTTGCCAGCTACTAAGCTGGTGGGCTGCCCACCCTGGGTGCTGATCCACGATGAGATTGTTTGGTCAACATTTCCTCCCAGCACGTTTTATTCCAAACCTGAGGCTAGGGCTAGCACGGTGAAGGTTGCAACTTAAAAAACAAAACAAAACAAACCCCTGACATTGCTCCTTGTGAAGCATTAAACAAATAATGCCTGCTCCCCAACCCCCACCACTTTCCTGTCTCATCAGTGAATTAAAGGAACTGCTTATTAATGTTGCTCATAGAAGGGTGGGTAATTTATTTTTCACTTGTGGGAATGCTGAATTAAAAAGATCTACCTTGTTTAATCCATGTAATCCATTTCGGAAAAGGATCTGAGGTTTTGTCTATTCCAACATCATTCTTGCCACGTGTGGTTTTTGAAGTTTCCTCTGAAATGAGAAGATATCTGTGGTCACACTCTGTTCTCACACCCCTCCCTGGTGTTTTGCACTCCATTGCTGTAAGGTTGGAGGTTCAAACCTGCCCAGCAGCTTACAGGAGAAAAATCTGGCAACCTCCTTCCATAGAGGTTACAGCCATGAGAACCCTGTGGGCCAGTTCCACTTGGTCACACAGGGTCGCTGGGGTGAAGTCGAGTTGACAGCACGCCACAACACCACTGTTCAAAGAGTGTGAAAGAGACCCTACACCTCCTGGGGCGCCAGTGGGTCAGTGAAATGCCCTAGCTTGGCTGGGGGAGTCGCTTGGCCTCGACTTCCACAGGCTAAGTGTAGTTTACTGCTTCCTCACTGTCTGGCAAGCTCAGACACCTGGGGACTTCCTGTGTGACAGAGACACATTGCCTGATCCTTGACATCGGGATGATCTGATTGGAAACTGCTCTCTTTACACGTGCTGTATCCATCCGGCAGCTTACCTGACCGACGAGAGAGGTGACTGACAGGCAAGTGTCCTCCCTGTCCAAACACTCAAACTCACAGCCAGCGAGTTCTGAAACATCAGCTCTCTATTCCCCGTGGAGCAGGGGGAAAGGTGTCGGCAGACCCGTTCCTACCTTGTAAGCCCAGCGAAGGCAGGAGCTCTTTTGGGAGATGGAAACGGCTTCAGGGGTCTGATTTCCCAGCTGATGCAAACAGCCACCAGACTCGGGGGCTCCTCCGTGGACCCTTTTGCTCAGAGTGGTAGTGACTTGGTTTCTTCTTAGCTACTGGGATGCCTGCAAGGTCTCAGCCTCACACAAGCAGGAAGGTTCTTTTGAGCAGTTGTTCCCGGGCCTGGGGCCAGGCTCCCTGTGAGGGACATGTTCTTCATTCCTGGATGCCGAGGAAGGGGGTTGGGGGTGGGGCGGCTTATCAAACTGCTGGGAATGAGGTCTAGTTGCCTTTATAGGAAAAAGAAAACCTCGAGCTCATAGAACCAAAATACATTGTCATGTCTAAAGCACACGATAACCTTAAAGGTGGAGTTGAACTGCAGGCAGGGTTTACATAATCCCTCCAGAAAACCTGGACTGCAATCTTAACTGTACCCACCTCGCTGACAAAGGGCTGCTGGGCTCATTCTCGGTGAGCAGAATGCCCCCTCTGGTGGCGTGCAAGCTGGGGAAGGCTGAAGAATGCTCTGGCTTTCAAAGTACTTACCGTTCTCTGTCTCGCTGTTGCTGCTGGGTGCCACAGAAGCAATTTCTCCTAGCGACCTCATGGGACAGAGTGGAATTCTGTTTTCTACACGAATGGAGCGCCAGGTCTTCCTTGGAGCCGGTCTGGTGTGTTCAAACCTACCGTTGCTCTCCCATCTCCTCGGAGTGGATGAAGTCCAGGCCCAGAGGAGCACACGTGTCCCAGCTGCTCACAGGTCTTCCAGAAGGCAGGCACCCTTCAAAATGCTGCTCGCAGACCCCCCTCTCTCTTGTCCTGGACAGCTCCTCCTTGAGTCCTAGCCGTGTAGCCAGCAACACACTATATAAGGGGATTCCCCCTCAAAAAGCTGAATTTTTTCCCCCAAAGCTACGTTATTTGTTTTTTAACAAAACAGCCTTATCACTTTCAAGATACTCTCCATGACATGTAGCACATTTGTGAAATCTGCGATTCCATTCTTGGAAACATTTTTCAAACCCATCTGTTTGGATGGCTGACAATACCTTCCTCGTTTTTCTTTACCCTCTTCTACTTCAAATCACTGCCCTTTCATGTCCCTCTTCATTTGTGGAAACAAAAAGAAGTCGCACGGAGTGAGGTCGGGTGAGAAAGATGCACGGGGTAAGAGAAGCATGCTGTTTTTTGTGCAAAACTGGAGAGCTGAGATAGCTATGTAAGCAGGTTATTGTCTTGGCAAACCAGTCCCTTCCGCCACAAATCAGGCCTTTTTTATTACACACTGTTACAGGCTTTTCAGAATCTCTAAATCGAAAGCTGTATTAATAGTCTGACCTGGTGGAACAAACTCCAAATGCACTACAAGTTGCTGTTTCATCCATTTGGGAAGTTGACGGGCATCCAGAACAAGATATGTCATCAATTGACATTTCACCTTTTGAGAAAAGCGAAAACCACTCATACACTTGAATTTTTCTCATAGTGCTGTTCTTGTAAGCTGTGTTCAACATCACAACAGTTTCTGTGGCATTTCTCCTACGCAGGAAGAAAATTTTCACAGCTGCACACTGTTCTCTTAAATTGGCTACCACAAAAAGTGAGGTTTGAGTGAAACAGCTTTTATGAAAAAAATTCACTGTGACCAGAGATAACCTTCCCAGGTGATGCCACTGGGTGCACTAATTCAGAGCGAGTTGCTGGATACCTACATAGCTGAGAGAAACTGCATACTATGAAAGCTCCACCCAGTGAATTTTTTGGGGGGGAGGTTGGTCTTTTTTGGGGGGGAGGTTGGTACCCCCTCGTATATATTGCTTTTGAATCCTACAAGTGTGGAAGTGGTAGCATCATTTTACAAGAACAGGATGGTTGGGAAGGTCAAGTACTTGACCCGATATCCAATAGCCAATCACCAGGACAGCCCACAGCCTAATTTCTTTTTCCCAGTCTGGGATTCTTGGTTCGATGCTGGTACTCACACCTTATTTCCATATCCAGACCAGAGCCACCACGCATAATCCCACCAGCCCATTAACCTGGGGCCATACAGTCACTTCCAAATCATGGTGGCCCCTTGTGTGTCTGAGGAGAACTATGCCCCAGAGAGTTTTCAAAGGCTGGTTTTTCAGAAGTAATTTGTTAGCCCTCTCTTCCCAGGTGCCTCTGTTATTGTGTAAGTCCCATCAATTGTGTTTTGACTCATAGCAACGTCACTACAGCAGAGAGAAACACTGCCCAGTCCTGTGCTATCCTCACAGTCGCTACTCTGTTGAGCCCAGTACTGCTTCCCACTGAGTCAGTCCAACCCATTGAAGGGCTTCCTCTTTTGCTGACCCTCTCTCTACCAAACATGATGTCCTTTCCCAGAGACCAGTTCTTCCTGATGACATGTCCAAAGCTCATGAGGTGAAGTCTGGCCATCCTCTCTTCTAAGGAACATTCTGACTATACTCCTTTCAAGAGAGATTTAGTCATTCTTTCGGCAGTTGTGGTCCATGGGCATATTTAATATTCTCGACAAAAACTATCATGGAAAGACATAGATTCTTGGGTTATCCTTATTCACTGTCCCACTTTCACATACATAAGAGGTGATTGAAAATACAGTGATCCCAGATGGACATTGGGCCTCCACTCAAGTACTCCCTCAATGCAAGAATACTTTGTTCTATTAAACTGGCATTCCATGATGCTTGCCTCCCCAATACGATCGCTGAAGACAAATGGGTGCATAAGCAAATGTGGTAAAGAAAGCAGATGGTGCCCGGCTATCAAAAGATATAGCATCTGGGGTCTTAAAGGCTTGAGTATAAACAAGCAGCCATCTAGCTCAGAAGAAACAAAGCCCACACGGAAGAAGCATACCAGCCTGTGTGATCACGAAGTGTCGAAAGGATCAAGTATCAGGCACCAAAGAACAAAAAATCATATCATTGTGAATGAGGGGTATGTGGAGTGGGGACCCAAAGCCCATCTGTAGGCAGCTGGACATCCCCTTACAGAAGGGTCACGGGGAGGAGACGAGCCAGTCAGGGTTCAGTGTAGTAATGATGAACGTTCCACTTTTCTTTTGTTTCTTGCTTTTTCCTGTTTCCCCACTATCATGATCCCAATTCTACCTTACAAATCTGGGTAGACCAGAGGATGTACACTGGTACAGATAGGAACTGGAAACACAAGGAATCCAGGACGGATAATCCCTGCAGGACCAGTGGTGATACCAGGAGGGTGGAGGGAGAGTGGGGTAGAAAGGGGAAACTGATTACAAGGATTTACATATAACCTCCTCCCTGGGGTACGGAAAACAGAAAAGTGGGTGAAGGGAGATGTCGAATAGTGTAAGATATGACAAAATAATTTATAAATTATCAAGGGTTCATGAGGAAGGGCTCAAAAATGAGCTGATGAGCCGATATTAAGGGCTAAAGTAGAAGGCAAATGTGAGAATGATAAGGGTAACAAATGTACATATGTGCTTGACACAATGGATATATGTATGTATTGTGATAAGAATTGTACGAGCCCCCAATAAAATGATTTTTTTAAAATGAGCTGATGCCAGGGACTTACGTGGAGAGCAAATGCTTTGAGGATGATGAGGGTAACGAATGTACAAATGTGCTTTATACAGTTGATGTGTGTATGGATTGTGATAAGTGTTGTATGAGCCCCCAATGAAATGATAAAAAAAGAAAATACAGTGACCTGAGTCAGATGCACCTGGGTCTTCAAAGTGACATTTTTGCTTTGTAACCCTTTAAGAGGTGTTTGTAGCTGATTTACCAGTGCACCATATTGTTTGATTTCTTGACAGCTGCTCCCCTGAACACTGATGGTGGGGCCTTGTGAGCTTCACCCTTTGCTTCATTTCTCATGATGGTGCTTATTGGCTCAGGTGAGAGGGTCTTTGTTTCCTTTTTTAAAAATAGTTCTATTGGCACATACTTCACATATGCAACTTAATTATAATCTTACAAAGATTTGTGCAATCCTTACCACAATCAACTTCAGAGCATTGTCTTCCTGTCCTCATTGCTAGCTCCCTGTTTCCCCATCTACCCTGCCATGTTACTGTATAGGGAAAAACCCCATAAAATATGCAAACACTTTAAAATGGGTCAAAAGAGATCAAACGATAAGGTATTATATTTAACCTGGCCACATCTGCCATCATCAACTTTACCAAGCTCTCTGTCTGAAGGCGAGGTGAGTCACATCCTTGGATTATGTTCAGAGGGGGTTGATTCACCAGAGGCTTACTCCATGTGGGGACCCTGCAAATGGATTTTGGGCTTCCACTGTCATCCATAGCCTTCTGCAAACCAGCTGTTTACCATTGAAGCTCTGATACCATTCCTGGCTTCCGGTCAGCATTGAGCAGGGCCATGTCATAAAAACGAATTGTTTTTAGATCAGGGCTAAACTTAAGTGTGAGCCCCAATCCCATTCATATATCTGGTTTATATGTGTCTCTGGTTCATTTTAGAGACATCATTACCGTTTTATGACAGAACATTATCAGTCATCACCCTGGGGTATCAGTAATTCTATTGAGAGTGTCACTAATTTATCAGTTTTTGTTTTCTTGAGGTGGAGGTATAATCTGTGCTGAAGCCGTAACCCCTACTGTAGTGTGGGTTTTCATCAGTAAATGCTCCCGGTTCTTGCTTTCAGCAGTCGAGGCGGTGGTATCTGCACACCACAGATTGCTAATGAGCTTTGCTCCAGTCTGGAGGGGCCACTGACAGAGACCCATGTGGTTCGGATCTTCCCAGAGGTTGATCCCACATCAGATGGGCTCCCACGTCCTCGGGGGAAGGAATAATTGGTCTTATAAAGACACGGGACTCTGGCCTCGGCGTCCCTATCTCTCTGCAACTTCTAAGCCAGTCAGGCTGCCATTCCTTGAAGCAGGGCCCCTGCCTCCACTTGGGTTCCTTCCGTAGTGTTGGGGTGCAGTCTGCAAACTATCAGGAGGCAATCTCTCTCGCTGCAGCCCTTCTCTCACCCCCAGGAATCTGATTTACGATCTGTCCAGGCCACGGGCCTCTGCTCGGCACATCAGAAAAACAGCGAAGTTTGGGAAAGAATGCACCTTGTAAATACTGAATTCTTATGGTCAGCAATAATGTACTGGCCTGGTGGTTTGTTTTTTCATTTTTCTATAAAAAATGATATGCATATGGTTTTAATTTCTAAGGGGTTGGATATTTCCCTCCCCCAACACACACACACACACACACACACACACACACACACACACACACACACACACTTCTAGATAACCATGAAATGCCCTGCTGCGATGTGTTTTTCCCCAAAATGAAAAATCGCCTTTTTCTAATGACTTTGACATGTCACACTCTTAAATGAGCCCGCGGGGTCTATGGCACAGCTAAGCCAATCCATATTCCGTTCTCGCTTAGCAACCCCCCAATTTTAACTTGGGAAGACGACACTGCTGCGGGGTTTCGCCGAAAAGGATGATCTCCTACCCGTCGTCTGTCAGGATGCTGCTCACTGACAGGACAGCCCCTCATCCTGCTTGCCACGCTGAGCCACTGGGGAGCGTGGGCTGCCGGTACCTGTCCAGTCCCCGCGCGCCTGTGCTGGCCTCTCAGACCCCAGAAGCGTAAGGGGGATGTTCCGTGCTGGTGTTCGGCACTTTACTCTCTTAAAGCCAAAGCTCGCCCCTGGTTCAGAATGATGGGGGAAGCTGAACACACGCCCAGGGCCTCCAAATCCCCAAGGCCCCGGGGGTCCTTAGGAAAGTCAGGGCAGAGGGCAGCAAGCATGGCGGGGGCGGAGCTCGCTCCCCGACGGGATCCGTGACCTCCGGACACCGATCCATCCGCTCCCAAGCCCGAGCCTGGGGTCTCCCGGCGGCAGCTTCTCCCGAAGACGGTGGGGTCCAGAATGCGTGGGGCCGGGGGACCCCCGTCGGCATGCCGGCGCGGGCGGGGTCCTCTGGCCCAGGGGCTGCCGTTGCCTGGGCCACCGGAGCACCTGGGCTCCAGGCTGGTCTCCGCCAGATGGGTCTGTGTTTGCGCATTTAGGAGATTCCCCCGAAAGGGGAGCTAGGGCCGGCCGCCAAAGCCGTCGGAAATGTGTGCACGCCAACCTCGTGTACTTACGTTCACAGACGACATTGGGCCGTCTGAGTCGCGATGGCACCACGTGTAACGGCCGTGTGCGAGCAGCACCATGCACGATGGCTTCTGGGTTTGGAGCGATGGCGGCAGCACAGCTTCCCAAAGCTGGCCAGCACCCTGAAATCACACCCCCAAGTACAATGAGAACAGGTGGCCCGAGAACAACTCCAGATATCTATAGTAAATCCTCATCCCAGATATCTATAGTAAATTCTCATCGCCTTGACTTTCCCTGTTTGCCCTAGCCCAGGTCTCGTTTTAGGTTGTTTGTTTTTGCTGTAAAACCTGTGAAAGCCGGAACCCGTGTAAGACAGAATCCTATCAGAGAAGGACAATGGTCTCTTCGCTTCAACTGAGCGCCAGGAAAGTGGTAAGGCTGTCTGCCAAAGGCAAGGATACTTGTGAGACTGGAGAGCAAGGCCGCCCCGTCAAGTTCCTGCTCCTCCAGGTTTCACTGTCTTTTTGTGTGTACGCAGATTCTTCAATGCCCAGCTACGTGGACCCAGAGAGGAAAAGGGAATGTTTAGGTTTCCAAGCACATGTCCTTCAGTTTATGTGTTGACATCACCCTGCGAATATGCCTGGTGAGGGTGCTTTCTGGCACAGCGAGGCATACTACACACGAGTGGGCAGTGTCAGACTGAGTGCTTGCTCTGGCTTATCTGATGTATCTCTCCCAAGAACCTCCTTGGCATTGCCCCATTTTACAGAGGGGAAAGCAAGATGTTTGAACGGGTGGATCTAAGGCCAGAATGCAAATTGTGCCAGAGAGCCAGCGACACAAGAACTCTGGCTCCTGTGACAGACATCCTGGGTTCAAATCTTACCCCTGCCATTCACAAGCTGTATCATTTCAGGCCAAAATTTAATCTAAACTCCTCTTTAAAAAGGGAAGGGTAGTCCTCACCTTATAGGGTTTTTAATAAGACTTGGAGCTGTAGTTGGCCTGCAGTCCATGCTTGGTAAATACTCCTGTGAGCTATTAGCAAGGGCCCTGGTGGTGCAATGATTAAGCACTCGTCTGGTAACCCAAAGGTTGGCAGTTCAAGTCCACCCAATGGCCAGGGTAGTGGGGGTGGGGGAAGATCCGGTACTCTCCTCCTGTAAAGATGACAGCCTCGAAAATCCCTTGGGGGCAGTTCTGCTGAGTCACATGGAGGCATGAGGGATGGACTTCAGGGCACCTAACAAGGATGGCCACAGCATCGTGTGATGCTGACATAGAAGGAGGGGCGCGTTAGGGAAGGGATTGTGATAACCCAGGCAGGAGCTCGGGAGGACTTCCAGTGGAGGGAGGAGGGGACACACTGAGAGAAGCAGTGGAGCTTGAACTCCAGGAGAGAAGGGGGAATTTCAGCTACATCCCCACTTCTCCACATGCCAGGGCCCATGAGCTGACTGAGCCAGGTGTCCAGCATCCTCTGCTGCTTCAAATGCACTCCATCCATCTCCCTAGTTAGGGCCTCCATACTTGGGGGGCCCTGAGAGGCCTAATGTCTGCCCTGGGACAGCTTCACACAGCCTTCACAACTCAGCACAAATGCTCTAATCCAGTGGTTCTCAACCTGTGGGTCACGACCCCTTTGGGGGTCAAACGGCCCTTTCACACATGTCGTCCGATTCATAACAGTAACAAAATGACAGTTATGAAGTAATTTTATGGTTGGGGGGGGTCACCACCACATGGGGAACTGTATTAAAGGGTTGCGCGGCATTAGGAAGGTTGAGAACCACTGCTCTAAACTCTTGTTAGATGCTGCTGTGGCCATTTTGACTCCTCAAGACCCCCACATGACAGAATAGAACTGCCCCCATAGGGCGTTCTAAGCATTCTAATCTTTATCAAAGCCGATTGCCGGAAATTGATTACCCCCCAGGTCTGGAAGGGGGGTAGCTGTGTCCCTCCCACTGTCTCTGCTGCTTCAGATGAAGCAGCGCCGTAGCGTTAGGAAGAAAATTCTCTTTCTTTTCCCCCCTTCCCACTCAAATAGTTTGAAGCAAAGTATAACTCAGAACTGATTATGTTTAGGATCCACCATAGACTGATAAGACCTCAACTGGTGGATCACATTACATTAGGTTTCAGGATGGGAGGTGATTCCATTCGATTCCATTCCATTAGATTAGATTCATGGGGATTAGGGATTAGGATTCCAACACATAGTTTGTGGGGATAAAAGTTAATCCATTCCAGGGATTCTGTTGGAGATTCAAACTCTTCAGCACCGTCGGATCGAGATCCCGCCTTTCCGGCAAGCAAAGCCCACTTTGCCAGCGCAGGTGTGCAATGCTGTCCCAAGGAGCCCTGGTGGCATAGGGGCTACATGTTGGGCTGCTTACCCCAGAGTCAACGGCTCGAAACCACCAGCTGCTCAGCGGGAGAAAGACCAGGCTTTCTGCTCCTGTAAAGAGTTGCCCTCTCAGAAACCCACAGGGGCAGTTCTACCCTGCCCTTTGGAGTCGCCATGGACTCGACGGCGGGGAGTTTGCCTTTTTTAGACTATCATTATTGCCGTACGAAGGAGGCCCGAAGGCACAGTGGTTCAGCAGTCAGCTGCCAGCTAAGAGGTCGCAGTGCAAACCCACCCTCTGCTCCATGGGACAAGGGTGCGGTAACAGAACGTTCCGGAACAAAGTGCGGCTCTGGAAACCCTTTGGAGCAGTTCTTGGTGCCCCGCACGGTTGCTAGGAGTCGGATCAGCTCGGAGGCAGTGGGTTTGTTTGGTTTCTTCATCCATCCCTGCCACAGTCCTCCTACTCGCCTTAGAGACTGCCACCAGGGCTGCTTCAAGAGCAAAGAGGTGGCGTCGTCCCCCCACCCCCCCCAACCCCATTCCTTCCCTGGGGACATCTTTTT
>NW_022103896.1:42611003-42613195 GCF_000313985.2 Echinops telfairi | reverse complement strand
TCTGCTACCTTAATACTAAACCTATAAATGTAGGCTCATAGATCTATTTCCCCATCCTCATATAATATGTTTGCATATGTACATGTCTTTATCTAGAGCTCTATAAATGCCCCTGGGGACATCTTGCCTCTATGGATTTGTCCACTTCCTTCTGCACCAGTTTCCTGCTACGACAGGCACACAGATTAGAAGAATCTCCCAGTTGGATGGTTCTTTCTGCTTAAGAAGCTGGCTGGGCCCACTGCACCGGATGTGACATTTGACGGAAGAGTCCTCCTCCCCCCATCAAGCCCTCAGCCAAGCCCTCAGCCCCTCTGGTCTGGTTGTCAAGGGTCCTTCCTGCGCTCTGCTGAGCCACAGGGCCACACCTGCTGTGTGTCTAGAAGAGCCTTTCTTCACTTGCCATGAGAGGCCTGGCTCTGCTTTCGTGAGAGCAGAACCCCGAGGAAAAGGCACGTTTGGCTCCCCCAAACGGAACGAATCATCGTTTATATGGCTAACTTTATCCCACTGCGACCAGTTTAGCTGGGTGGGGGTCAGGGGCGAGGGAGGAACTATTTATGCTTTTCAATACAAATGTTTCCCCCCAGTTGATTTGCTTTCCAGGCGAGCAAGGATGAACTGTGCTCCCCGTCGGGCTCCAACACTGACGTGGTTTTTGGAACACGTCCTCCCCCCAGAAAGCCACCCCCGCATGCAACAGAAACATTTTTCTGAGTGAGTGTCTATGTTAATCTGATTTCTCTGGGACTAAGCAAGCCAAGAAAATAAACATCCCTTTACTTGGCCGCAGGGCAAGGCCGACCTGCAGCTCAGCAAGATTACAATCCTGTAATCAGCCTACCGATCCTGTCTGTTGATTGAAGCCATAAGACCACGGGCTCTCAGGAAAAGATGGCCGAGGAAATGAACCCTAAATCGCCCATGTTCCGACAGTTGTCCCTGGGCTCACCACGAGTGGGAGCTGACTACTAGACTGAGATGAACAATAAATGCCTTTCCCAGGGGCACGGTGGGCACAGGTTGTGAGGGGAAAGCCCCCGATGGCAATTTGAGTCAGGAAAACGGAATGGCGGGCAGACAGAGATGCTCCGGCGGAGCTGTGCCCAGATGCTGTTTCTGCAGGGCCGCCTCGGACTCGCGCACTGTTCAGGAGGGAGGTTTCAGCCTGGGTGGCAAAGGGCCCTGCCGGAGAGCACCAGCCGATTGCAACGCACGCATGCAGGCGGAGGAACCAGGGAGTCACGGGAAGGCATTTGGAAGAGTTCAGGATCAGCCTCTGGTCAGGCCCTGAAAGCTCAAGGATCGGTCAGGATCCCCTCCCCCCCAACTCTGATGTGCCTGTGTTTGGACAGCAGGTCCACCCTGGCGTCACCAAGGAGGAGTCGTTGTGTTGCTGGTGTACCCCGGTGATGACGCAGGTAGGACTTTGTCCTTTCTAGCAAACACCTCCCTCCTTCCCCACCACCACATATCTTGTACCTTCAGAACCCTGGGACACCTTCTAGCACCGCCCACCACGTTCAGAATTTAAATGGCAGGTACAGAGAGCACACAGCCAAAGGGACTTACCAAAAAGTGGCAACAATGCCGCCAAAAGTGGAATGTTGGCAATTGCCAAGGTCAGGGGTGGGGTGGGGTGGGGCAAGATTTGAGGCTCTCGGAAAGTGCTAAGGAGATTTTTTTGTGGCGATGGAGAACGCTTCCGAAAGCCTGAGAAGGGAAAGGAGGGAACGGGCTTCACTGGTAGGACCCAGGGTGGGGTTCACTCTGGTTGTGCCGTTCCTGCTCCACGCGCTCTTTTGGTGTCTCCTGGTCCTTCCCCAGCGCGAGTCTGTCCCTCACTGGGCTTCCTGCAGCCTCTTCTGTGGTCTCCTCCTCCTCATCTCTGTCTGCCGCCATTCTGTTTTCCTGACTCGAATCTCCATCAGGGCCCCTGGGAAAGACATTCGTTGTTAATCTGTCTAGTAGTTGGCTCCCACTCGTGGTCAGCCCAGGGACAACTGTCGGAAACATTATTGTCCTGTGCCATCTTCGGAGAACATTGGCTTGTGTGTCAGTCTGGGTACTTTAGAGAAACAAATCCACAGAAACTCATGTATAAGAGAGAATTTTATGTAAAGGTTAAGTGCACATCAAGAAAACATCCCAACCCAGTGCTGCCCAAGCCCACAAGTCCAACATTAACCCAT
>NW_022103896.1:42609730-42610733 GCF_000313985.2 Echinops telfairi | reverse complement strand
CAAGAGACTTGAGAACTAGAAAGGTGAGGCTCACTGAGCCATTTATACCTCTGCCCTTCCATTAATCCCACATGTGTTTATCAACCAGGTTGGCACAATAAACTAACAACTTCAGCTTGTGATCCACAAGGTCGGCAGTTTGAAACCACCTGCCACTCCATGGGAGAAAGAGGGGTTTCTACTCTCATCAAGAATGACAGTCTTGGAAATGCACAGGGGTGGCTCTAACCGGTCCTGTACGGTCACTAAGAGTGGCCTCGACTCCACCGCAGTGCATGGCATCGCTGATGTGCTCAAGCCCATCGTCGTCGTCACTGTGTGTTTTGAATGCTTTCCAAGCCAGGGGCTTATCTTCCAGCCCCCCATCAGACACAGGGTTTTCACTGGATAGCTTTTGGAAGTAGAGCATCAGGTCCTTCTTCCCAGTCTGCCTTTGTCTACAAGTTCTGCTCAAACTTGGCTCTGCTGGCATTTGCAAGACTGGTGGCATAGCTTCTAGCAGCACAGCAACATGCAAGCCCCCTAGGTCTGGCAAACAGAGATGGTAGAGGAATAATTCGTACGTATCCTACAAGGCTGTACTTAAACATCACTTCTCTAGAATGACCTTTTGTTTACCTTCAAGCTTTTAAGACCCCAGATGCTATATCTTTTGATAGCCTGGCACCATCAGCTTTCTTCACTACATTTGCTTATTCACCCGCTTTGTCTTCAGCGGTTGTGTCGGGAAGGTGAGCATCATAGAATGCCAATTTACTAGAAGAAAGTATTCTTGTGTTGAGAGAGTACTTGAGTGGAGGCCCAAGAGTTTGTAAAGTCTTAATGTTCTGTAAGTTACCTTTAGGTTCTCATATCCATTAGGATGGCTACACAGAAATGCAAAATTCATGATAAGGGTTCATGAAGGATGTTAACAAGTTGTGATGCCAGTGAGAAATGCCTAAGGTAGTTCTTTACCAGGACATGTTGCAAAGTTTCGGGCCTGCTAAATAATACCCAAAGG
>NW_022103896.1:42607368-42609620 GCF_000313985.2 Echinops telfairi | reverse complement strand
TTTCCAGTTCCTATCTGTACCAGTGTACATCCTCTGGTCTAGCCAGACTTGCAAGGTAGAAATCATGTCATGATAGTGGGGGTGGGGAGGAAGCATTTAGGAACTAGAGGAAAGTTGTTTGTTTCATCGTTGCTATATCGCACCCTGACTGGCTCGTCTCCTCCCCGAGATCCCTCTGCAAGGGGATCTCCCATGGCCTACTCATGGGATTTGGGTCTCCACTCCGCACTCCCCCCATCCAAGACTGATTTTTTTGGCTTCTTCAATCAGATACCTCAAACCTAGCACAGTGCTGGGAACACTGTAGGTATGCTGTAAATATATGCTGGATCAATGGATTTATGCATAAATGATAGAGAAAGCAGGGCAGAAAAGTCAATACATGCATAGCAAATGAATAAACAAAGTGAAAGACCTGGTGGTTGGTCAGGGATGATGTGGTTAGCCAGCTGGGTCTAGGAGGAAATGGATTTATATTAGCAAAGAGAAGTCAGGAGGACATTGGGAAGCAGGGGGAAGCGCATATAGGTCTGGATCAGTTAAGAATCTACCTTGTCTGTGAGACTGAGTTATTTACTGTGAATTTGTTCTCTATCAAAAGAATGGTATTCCAACTGGAAGCCAGAATGACAATGGTAGGCAAGAACTGACGTCCAAGGCAGCTTCTAAGTTAAAAATGCCAAAGCTCAGGGCTCCCGGTACCGTAAACATGGTGGTGAATTTCAGAGCCATGTGTGGGTTAGCACCCTGGAAATAAGAAAGTGCTGAATTAGGGGGAAGAGAGAGATTTTGAAAACTGCACATCACGCATGGTATTACTCCTCAGCCAATGCTGGCGCAGCCTGTTAAAGGAAACTCCATGCCCAGGCTTACAGAAGCCAGGCTCGCTCACTGAGCACTGACAGAGGCTCACTAAGAATAAGTCATGCAAAGCTAATGTCATGCCCTTTTGTTCACAGGGTTATCAGGTTAGGAGATCAACAGAACAATACAACCCAGTAATCTCAGCGCACACATTCCCACCTAACCCAAGCCAAAACAACAACAATGAAAACACAGTAGGCCGGGAAATTCAGCAGGCATCTACCTAGCCAACCAACTGGAAGAGATTCCTATCTGTGCCATTCCCAAGAACAGTAGCTCAAAGAATTTACATGGACCAAGGGGCAGATGTTCTAATAGAGAAAAGGGCTATTGCATGGTCTAAAATCAGGAAAGGTGTGCATCAGGGTTGGATCCTTTCACTGCACTTATTCAACTTGTGTGCTGAGAAGATAATCTGGAAGGCTGGGCTGTATGAGGAAAAACAAGGCATCAGGATCGGAGGGAGTTTTATTGACAACCCGCACTAGACAGATGGCATAAGTTCAAAAGCTGAAAGCCAAGAGGCCTTGAAGCACCTACTGGGGAAGATCAATGCCTACAGCCTTCAGTATGGATTACACCTCCAGATAAAGAACATAAAAATCCTCACAAATGGACAGATAGAAAACATCCAGATGAATGGAGAAAATGCTCAAGTTGGCAAGGATTTCATTTTATTTAGCTCTACAATCAGCACCCATGGCAACATCAGTGAAGACATCAAATGACATATTGCATTGGGAAAATCGGCAACAAAAGACCTCTTTAAAGAATAAAGATGTCACTTTGAGAACTAAGTTACACTTGACCCAAGCCATGATATTTTCAATTGCCTCATGTGCATGCAAACACCGAACAGTGAATACGAAAGAATGGAAAAGAATGGATGCATTTGAATGACTGTGTTGCAAAGACTGTTCTTCAATATTTTCATACCATGGACGGCCAGAAGAAAGAACATTTGTCTTAAATACAGACGGAAGGCTCCCTAGAAGCAAGAATGGTGAGATTCGCTCTCTCATAATTTAGAGTGTTATCAGGAGAGACCAGTCCCTGGGAAAGACCCTTCATCATGCTTGGTTGTAGGTCAGCAAAAGTGAGGAAGACCCTCAATGAGATGGACTGACCCCATGGCTGTGACAAGGGGCTTAAACATCGCAACAATTGTGAGGATGGTGCAAGACCAGAGAGTGTTTTGCCCTGTTCTACATATGGGCTGCTTTGGGTTGGAACCAACTTGTTGGCACCTGATAACAATGATATGCAATAGTAGTGTCTTGCTCTTGGAGATTCACAGCACACATTAGCACATTAAATGTGGTGAAGAAAGCTGATGGTGCCTGGCTATTAAAAGATATAGCATCTGGGGTCCTAAAGGCTTGAAGGTA
>NW_022103896.1:42605436-42606625 GCF_000313985.2 Echinops telfairi | reverse complement strand
CTCAAGTATAAAGCAAATGTTTTGAGAACGAAGATGGCAACAAATGTACAAATGCGCTAGACACAATCGATGTATGTATGGATTGTGATAAGAGTTGTAGGAGCCCCCAATAAAATGATTAAAAAAAAAAGACTCTGAGAAATTCTATACCAAAGAAGCCAGTTTAATATTATTCCATTGAACTAGAGTTCCACAGACAATAATGAAAGAAAGGATGTTTTAGACACATTTCAGCAAGGTATTTTGAAAACTCTTTTTTTATATAAACTGTAATGGAGGTGGAGAAATGTGAGGTTATACATAGCTCATTGGAATCACAGCTAGGGAAACAACTGTACTTAGAGAGCATCAGTGACTGCAATAATAGCCACCCTATGTCAGATCTCTCATGGGGTGTCTCAGGGCTCTGCCCTTGGTCCTAGCATGGCCAACAGTCATATCAGTGACTTATATCACAACATAGATGACACACTTCAAAATTTTTAGATACTCTGACATCAGAGAGGCTGTGAATATGCTGCATAACACATTGAAAGACTGTCTCAAAACCAGTGAACAAATCCAATAGAATCCTACTGAGATTCATTATAATCAAGGATCCAAGTAAAGGCTAGATGAGGTGTGATTGAAAACTAGTCCATAATTAAATATATATATTTGGGTTTGTAGCTACAGAAATTCCAAAGAATTGGTTTCCACGAACACTGCCTCCAGGTGAACCCATTTATGTCAGTGGATCTGTGCCCAGAGGTTTTTAATAGCTGATATATTGGAAATAGATTGCCAAGCCTTTCTTCCAAGAGGTGGCCAGCAACCTCCAGCCTTTCAGATAGCAGCCAGGTGCATGCACCGATCTCACTACCCAGGGCCCCTGCACCCAGGTCAGCCCAGGTCCAAAGCTACTGTTTTGCAAGCTCAGGGAAAGCCGTGCTGGGCATACAAGGAGCCCTGCCCTGTGCACTGGTCCAGACTCATTGGGCATGGCATTCTGGTCTAAGATGCAGCATTCTGAGGCACATTGGAGCATCATGATCTCCTGAATAACAAGAGGGTTCTGGACAACAGGTTCCCTGAACAGAAATGCCTAAAGAAACCAGGGTTATTCAGATGCCCTGTAACAGAGAAAATATGGGGGTCTGTTGTAGTATTAAATAAAAGGTGGTGTGGAGGGAGTGGGGATGCCAGCCCC
>NW_022103896.1:42574453-42603565 GCF_000313985.2 Echinops telfairi | reverse complement strand
AAGCCATTTAACCCTCCGCCCTTCAATTAATCCCACATGTGTTTATCAGCCAGGTTGGCACAATACACTAACTCGGGGGTCGTCTCAGAAAATTTGGCCACAGTCTAAGGTTTCTGAAAGGGCAACGACCGGAATTGATTTCAAAGTCAAACGGATCCTGAATCTGATGTGTTTCTGGCAGTATTTGCCTATGTTAAAAATTTCTCAGGCAAAAAGGGACAAGTGGAAAGTGGACAAGGTTTAAGAAGCACCCTGGTGGGCCCCATGAGCTCCCCCCAACTCCCACAGTGTGCTAGTGCGGGTGGACTAGAGAAACAAATCCAGGGACATGCATGTGTGTATAGAGAGAGCTTTATATCAAAGAGAATAGTATATTAAGAAAACCTCCCAGCCCAGTCCAGATCAAGTCCATAAGTCTGATTTTAGCACATATGTCTGATACCAGTCTATAAATTCCTCTTCAGACTCACGCAACACATAACCATGATGCTGAATACAGGAAGATCACAAGCCAGTGGGTGGAAAGTCTTGTGGATCCAGTGGTGGTGGAAGCATCTCCTCATTGGCAGGGCTCCCACGTGACTACTCCAGCTCCAGGGCTCTGGCCCCATCACTGTGGCTCCATGTGTCTTGTCAGCAGGAAGACGAAGCAGAGAGTGTGTGTGTCTCCTGCCTCCAGCGCGGAAGACAGGAGTTCCCAGAACCCTCAGGAGAAGGCCTTGTCCACCCAGAGGCCTCATTGACAGGCTATGACCTGATTGACAGGCTAGACTCCACCCCTTCGTTCAAGTTGACAGGAGATTATGTAACTGCCACACAGGGTTCACACCTTGGTAGTGGCTTGCCCACATCTGACATGACTTGCCCTGGACAGACAGATGGTTGACCAGGAAGTAGGAGAGGGAGGGCAGAAGGATGCCACACACAAAAAGGAATGATGAGAAGGTACTTTTAAACAACACAGAAATTAAAAATATGGAAGAGTGAAGGCAGACATTTGGGGAAATTTGTGGACAGAGACAGAGAAGCAACAATGACAACAAAAGACTCATGCCATCAATGGTGATCTTGGAAGGAGACCAGTGATCAACTGACAGGAAACAAACAAACAAACAGTTGTTAGTTTGTTGGGTTGCAAGAAACAAGGACCCACTCAAACCAGCTTAAAAGCAGAGAGAACTTTCTTAAAAAACAGAGGTGCCTCACGATACTGAAGGCTAAGACTCAGGGAAGCTGGGATCCCCAAACTGGGGTCCCGATGAACGTTCCTCTTCACGGAACCCACACTCTTTCTGTGAATGGCAGGCATCATTCTAGGCGGGTTCGTAAGTAAAACAGACCTGACCTGAGGACGATGGTTCATTAACAGTGAAATAAACAAGAACCTTCCAAAGCCGCGTTGTGAGGACAACTGGAAGGACAGCGGGAGGGGAGACAGGAGCTCAGTTGCACACGGTGATCACCGATAACTTCCCTGGCGAGGAAACAGCCAAGCTTCAACCCGAAGGACAGGAAGGCGCCAGCCATCCGCAATTCCAGGCAGAGGAGCCATGTGGAATTCCAAGCACACTCAAGGAAGGGAGGGGAGACCCCCAGGACAGGAAGGAAGTGGCTGGAAAGGAGGGCTGCCATTCCATGGAGTGGGGCTTTGTGGACAATCATGAAAACGTTGGATTATTTTTCCAGGGCAATGAAATCCATTGATCAGTTGTAAACATTTCCAAAAGATCCTCTGGTGGTCGGAGGGGACTGAAAAGTAGGAGAGCCGGTTGGACGGGGAAGGCTGGGAGAGGCAGGTCAGGTTGGTGTTGGAGGGGACAGTGTGCTGGTAGTCTTGTCGTTGGCGGACACAGGGAAGGTGGGAGAAAGCTCACCAGAGAGGGAAGCAGGCAACGTCCATGGCAGCTGGGCGGACGGGCACGATGTGGCGCCTCTCCCTATCCCATTTCTCTCTGTAGGTCTCCTCTCTCTACCGACTTTCCTGTGTACCAGACGGTGGCTGCCCTGCAGCGTCTTCCCTCCAGCTCCGGGGCCTGTACAATGGGAGTCTGTACTTTCATTTCAAATCTCCAAGGAGAGCTTGGGTCAGTGCCCGGGGAGTAGGGTTACCTGGTCTTCACAGCCAGGTGCTCTGAGCAGGCTTTCGTGGGATGAGCAATTCTGCTGCTCACATCTAATGCTTTGTGCTGTTTGGGCCGATTCCTGCTCGGAGAAGAACTGCCCCTTACCAAGGCTGTAATCTTGATGGGAGCAGATAGGTTGGTCTTCCCTCTTGCGGGGTGGGGGGCGGGGGGTATTGAGGGGAGGCTCCAACCCCCAACCTTTTGGTGAACGTACTGCCAAGGGCTCTAACCATCGCTCCCCAAGGGCTTCTTCACACATCACAGAGTTTTGTAGACAGAACCAGCATTCAGTGAGCGCTGTCCATGTGCCACTGCGCTGCTTCACAGCGCCGAGCCCGGTTAATCATGTATGGCCACAGCCGGAAAGCAGGTGCTGACGACCAGAAAGCACCCTCCATGGGGCTCGGCCTGAGGGGCGTGCAGAATGTTACACCCAAGCGAGCGAGGAAAGGGGCCTCCTTGAAATGGGATTGCCAGCCAGACAGTCTGGCTACCAGGGGGCAGTGTGTTTAGCTCACCAAGACACGGGGCCCAAGTTGCTGGTCAGGGAGCTGTGCTTGTCAACAGACAGAGGTGGTGGAAAAGTGCTTTAAAACCAGCAACACCCAAATCTGCTACCAGGGGGAAAAACAAAGCAACTTGGCTGTTAAGCACAGGTTATCTCTGAATTCCCTGTTTCAGAACCCTCCCTGGTCTTTGCTTATCTCATATGACCCTTTAGAAAGAATGAGTGTCTGAGGTGAGTGTCCGAGGTGGAAGCAAGCATGGGGCATGGACACCAGTGCGATCCTTGTTCTTTAACTCCCATCTGTGTGTGTGGAGTAGGCACACTTCAAATCCAAACCATATTTTCCCCAAAAAGATTTTTCCTTTTAATTCTTGAATCCATGTGGATTGTATGAGAAATCACATCCGTATGTTTCGCCCTCATTTGCACTTAACTCATCAAAGCGTTTCCTCTGAAGAATTTATTTGATGTCCAAGGAGACTGGAGAGTCTTTTTTCTGTTAACAAGCCTTTGTTCTTAGAAATAAAGAAGGTGGTGAAGCTGTACAAGCAAAAAATAAATGAACTCAACCCCATAAAGGGTAAGCTTGGTTTCAAGTAGGTCCTATTTGGAAGAAGCAACTTTTAGAATGAGCTTTTTCTTTTTTAATTTTTAATGTGGGGGTGGTGGTGCGGGGAGGGGGTGCCTCGAGTTTTAGGCCCAAACCATCTCCTCTTCAGCTTCTTAGAGATAGTGTGAGAGACAAATCCAGCTCCTTAAGAAACGATGGTTGACAACTTTTCAGTCAACAAGATCCTACCTGATTTTGACTCCCTTTGTCTGTAAATCTGTGACAAAGATACATTCTTCTGAGATTCCTGGATGTGCATTGCAAGAACAAAGCCTCCCGATGGAAGGAAGGCCAGCCATCCCATCCACCTGCTCAATGAGGACCCAGCCTGGCCCGGCTCAGAAAACTTACAGCCTCTCTCATCCCCAACCCTCTGAAATCTCTTCCTTAACTTGATCACATTTCTCTGTCCTTCATTTGTGTAATACATCTTCTTGTGCATCTCCAAGCTGTGTCCAGAGGCTGTGAATGGAAGAGAGGGGAAGGAGAGACAGCCCCTAGCCTCTGAGAGATTTTTCATTACACAGTGACCCAGGTGTGTGCTGGCTGGTCATGTGCGCATTGCCAAGTCGAGAAAGGCTGACCTCGGATCAGATGTGCTTGTCCTGATCCCTGAAGGATCCTGGAGTCTGAGTACCATGGCCTGCATCGTGATGTGCCCCCACCCAGAGGAAGACACAGCATACTCTGGGCTCGCATCAGTTGGACACTCCTTCAAACTGAGGTGGTCAAAATATTTAGTTGATTCACTCCTAGGCATATGCCTTAAGGAACAGGCAAGATTGAAAGCAGGGATTCAAACAGATACTTGTACACCAAAATTCATAGCAGCATTGTCCACAATAGTCGAAGGCAAAACAACCCAAGGAAAACCATATGAAGCAGTTCCGCCCAATCCAGTGGGGTCGCTATGAGCCGGAGTCAACTCAATGGCAGATAATTCGTTTTTGATTCATTAAACAGGAAGCCCCGGTGGCTCAGTGGTTAAGCACTTGGCTGCATCAGAAAAGGTGGAGGTCTGCTTCTGTAAAAAAACCCAAACCCAACTCATTGTCATTGAGCTGATTCCAACTCACAGTGAGCCCACCGGATGGCGTGGAACAGCTATGGCTGTTTATGGACAAAGCCTGCCCGCCCTTTCTCCAGCGGTGCTGCAGGGTTCTAACCGCTGACCTTGCCATTAACAAGCCAGTATTTAACCCATTGAAAGATTTGAAATCCTATGGGACAGTTCTACCCTGGCTAACAGGGACACTCTGAGTTGGCATCAACCTGATGGCATGATTTCAAAAGAAATAAATATTTCAGATGAATAGCCCTGATGTTGCCTTGCTAACAAGAAGACCCAGGGTTTGAACCCATCAGGCACTCAATAGGAAAAACATGAGGTAGTTGGCTTTTTTAAAGATTTTACAGTCTTAGGAACTCTATGTGGGACTTCTACTCATCCGACAGGAACACTATGAGGCATATGCAACTTGACAGCCCTAGGGAGCCATTCTATTTTGTCCCATAAGGCCACTGTGAGTCAGAATCTGCAGCCAGGGTGGTGGTGGGAAACAGATGAATGGAGCAACAGAATGTGGTCTATCCATACAATGGAATACTGCTCAGCAACAATTGAGGACTGAGGCGTGCCTGACCCAAGCCGTGCCATTTTCAATCACCTCCTATGCAAAATTGGACATTGAATAAGGAAGTGGACGTTGGACATTGAATGAGGAAGACCAAAGAGCAATCATTGAGTTTTGCATTGTGGTGTTGGCGAAGAACAAAGTACCATAGACTGCCCTAAGGACAAACAAATCTGTTTTGGAAGAAGCACAGCCAGAGTGCGTCTGAGAAGCAAGGATGGGAAGACTATCTTACATTCTTTGGACATGTTGTCAGGAAAGACCAGCCCCTAAGCCATCATGCGTGGTCAAGTAGAGCGGCAGGCGGAAAGAGGAAGGCCCTTCACAACACGGGCTGACCCAGGGCCTCCAGCAAGGCTTGCAGCACAGGAGCAGCCCTGAGGATGGCATAGGACTGGTCAGGGTTTTGTTCTCCATGCAGAGGGTTGCTATGGGTCAGAAGGAGCTGACTCGATGGCACCTGGCGACAACAATGACAACAGCAATTCGGCAATCAAAGGAAGGCCTGGGTAAACCTTGAATGCCTGAGTCTCAGTAGAAGAAGCCAGCGACAAAGAACAAAGGTATGATTTCACTTACACCAACAATTATTTTTGAAATAATTTTACAAGTATCTGCTTGATGTTTATTAAGAAGAGACACTGGGGCTTGAGTGCAGATACCACAAAGGACCGGGGATGGTAGGCGTGATACTTTCGATCTCCATCTACAGCTCCACTCCACCCAGAAGTGTCCACCCTCCTAAGCTCTGCAGGCCACCGGGGACCTGAGCTGGGGGGCCCTGAGAAGCTGAAAGCCCACCAAAGGGCTCTTCCTGGGATGTGCTCTTGTAAATGCACATGTCTTCGTTCGGTTCCAGTTCCTAGTGGTTGTAAAAAACATTGTGGTAAAATGTAGATAAGATCAAATGCGTCACGTGAACCATATTGGAGGGTGGAGCTCCATGACATTCGTCACGGTCACCATGTTGTACAACAATCACTGTCGCTTCCAAAGGTTTTTCACCACCTCAGACAGAAACTCTGCGCTCATTCAATAATAATTTCCAGATTTCCTTCTCCCCACCTCTTCCCCACCCCAGCAACCTCTGGTCAACTGTCTGATTCTGATAGTTCATGTAAGTGGAGCCATTTGTGTCTGACTTATTTCAATGTGTTCGAGGTTTAATCATAGCAAATCTATCTCCGTGTGGATCTATTCATCCATACATTCACCTTTAGTCCATCTACTGGACTCTCTGGCCATCTGCCTGGCTGTCTGCCTGTCATTGTGTTCGTGTTCATTGCGACTGAGTGGACCCCAAGTCAGGGTGACTGCGCGTGTGCACGGGGGAGCTGCTACGTAGACCTATCTCAAGGCGGCATCCTTTCAGAAGCGGATCCCCCACTAGGGTTTTCTTCCACAAAGCTGCTGGGTGGGGTTGAGTCTGTGAGTCTGTCCCCCTCAGAGAGCCCTCTATGTCTGTACACAGAGGTTCAGCTCAGCTTGAATGTATGCCTGGCTCTCACAGCAATGTCGCCATAGGAGACGAGAGAAGACGGCACCTTCTTGGCTGGACCTTGACTGAGGTGCTCCATTCAGAACATCACGTCTCTGCTCACCACTCCTCCCTCAGACTTGGAGCGATTACACCGTAATTGATAGCTTGTCCATGAAAGGTGGCGGTAGGAAAACACCCAAGCCTCTGGTTATTTTGTCTTCAATCCGGCATGCCAGACCATTTATATTCTGAAATACATTTTTTCCCTCTAGAGCCCTCTTCTCTTATGTATCCTTTATATTACCGTTAGGCCATTCTATTGATTTGTGAAAAAATGTACATGCGCACCTTAGTTATTTACAAATTTCCTTCCAGGAGAGTGAAGGGAGGTGACAAACGAATTATTGTGAAAAGGAGGGTCAGACCGATGGGATGAAGAACCGCTGCCAGCCAGGAGAAATATCGGGAGAGCCACCGATGCAGGCCTTTCATTGAACGCTGACATTTTAGTAACTTCTATGAAAATTTTAAAAACAAAGAGGCACAATTAATTTTGATAGTATACCTTTACCCCAATCTATCCAAAATGATACCATTTCAATATATAATCAATTTTTAAGGTATTCTACTGCACTAGGTCTGAGTTGGTGCAGTGGCTGCAACAGCGGGCTCGGGCAGAGGGACAATTGTGAGGATGGCGCAGGACCGTGTTTCATGTATCATGCTCGGGGTCACTATGGGCCGGAACCAACTCGATGACCCTAAGGGCACTGTGTTAGTCTGGGTACTTTGGAGAAACAAATCCACAGCAACTCATGTATCAGAGAGAGTTTTATGTAAAGAAAATGTGCATCACGAAAACATCCCAACCCAATGCTGCCTAAGCCCACAAGTCCAACATTAGCCCATTAACCCAACACCAGTCCACAAAGTCCTCCACCTCACAAAACAGAGGCAATGATGCCGACTGCAGGAGGAAAGCTGAGTCAGTGAATGAACAAGCATCTCAGCACTAGCAGGGGTCTCCACAAGGCTGCTCCAGCACCCAGGGCTGCATCGGGATAGGTCCATGTAGCTTCTCCTTGGGGATGTCTTGTAGGAAGTCAATCTTGCAAGCTGAAGCAGGGAACTGCTAAGGCAGCTGCACCCGGTGCAACCATCACAAAACAAGAGACCCTAGAACTAGAAAGGCGAGGCTCACCACCCATTTATCCCTCCGCCTTTCAATTAGTCCCACATGTGATTATCGGCCAGGCAGGCACAATTAACTAACTCAGGCACTAACACTAGCATGTCTTTGCTATCAGGTATGTATTTTATATTTACAGCATACAGCGACTGAGGCAGCTAGGTTTCAAGTGCTCAATAGCCACATAAATTACACTTTATGCACACATCCAATGACATATTTAATCTATAGGTATATCATATACAGTTGATATATCAGCCAGCATGAATTTCTGGCAGCTACTTGTCAATGTACTGCCACAACCATTGTTGAATTATCTGCAGCAAAATTTTACTTACATGTAATATTAATGATATTGTCCAACAATTTCAACATTCTGTTGGGTCATCTTTCTTTGGAATAGACATACATGTATATCTCTTTCAGTCTTTTGGCCAGGTAGCTGTCTTCCAAATTTCTTGGCATACATGAAGAAGTGCTTCCACACAAATTTGTGTTGGAAGCAGTACAACCAGAGTATTCCTTAGAGTTGAGGATGGCTAAACTTTGTTTCATGTGCTCTAGACATACAAGGGGTGACCCCTCACCCCCCAAATTGGAAAAAAAACCTCTGCTGGGTGGAGCTTTCGTAGTACACATTTCCCCCCCTGTGTGAGCATCAAGCAACTCACTCTGAGCCAGTGCATCTAGTTTTGTTGCCTAGAAAGATTCTCTCTGGGCACCGTGAACTTTTTGTAAAAGCAATTTTTCTCAAACATTGTTTCGTTGTGATGGCCAATTTCAGAGAAGAGCGAGCAGCTGTGAAATTTTGTTTCCTGCTCAGGAAAAATGCCGCAGAAACTGTTGTGATGTTGAACACAGCTTACAAGGACAGCAATGTGGGAAAAACGCAAGTGTATGAGTGGTTTTCTCTTTTCAAAAAAGGTGAAATGTTGATTGATGACAAACCTGATTCTGGACATATTTCATCTTCCTGCAAAGATGAAAATGTCGACAAAATTCGTGCACTTGTGCTGGAAGATTGACGACGGACCATTGAAGAGATGAGGAAGTTCTCTGGACTGTTTCGGAGGTCAGGCCAGTGAACTGTAGTGGAAGACTTGGGAATGAGAAGGGTCACTTTGAAATTTGTGCCCCGGGTCGGGTGGAAACACACACTGTGCTTTGAAAGAGCAGCTCCGAAGTGACTCAGATTTTGTTTTCAAGGTCATTGCTGGCGATGAGACATGGTGCTATTCTTGCTTTCTTACAACAAGAAAGCAAATATCAATCAAGCCCGTGGACGACACCATCATCACCTCTCCCCCAAAGAGCTTGTCCAGTGAAATCAAAGATAAGATGATGCTCATTTGTTTTTTTTGATCTGAGGGGGATAGTGCATTGGGAGTTCATTCCACCAAATCAGGCTGGTCTTCAAGCTTTCTATTAGAGGGTCTGAAAAGATTATGTAACAGTGTGCAACATAAAGAAGGCCTGATTCGTGGCAGATGGGAGACTGGTTTTGCCACCATGACAATGTACCTGCTCCGTGGACATTGGGCCTTGACTCAAGGCCTCCCTCAACACAAGAACACTTTGTCCTAACAATCCAGAATTCTGTGATAATCACTTTCCCAACATGATCGCTGAAGACAAAGTGGGTGCATAAGCAAATGCGGTGAAGAAAGCTGATGGTGCCCGGCTATCAAAAGATATACAGTCTGGGGTCTTAAAGGCTTGAAGATAAACAAGCGGTCATCTAGTTCACAAGCTGGACTCCTTAGAGCAGGGGCCCTCAAACTTTTTAAGCAGGGGGCCAGTTCACTATCCCTCACACCCGTTGGAGGGCCAGACTATAGTTTAAAAAAAGACTATGAACAAATTCCTGTGCACACTGCACATATCTTATTTTGAAGTAAAAAAACAAACGGGGCAAAAACACCCGGCGGGCCAGATGAATGACCTCGGCGGGCCGCATGTGGCCTGCGGGCCGTAGTTTGAGGACGCCTGCCTTAGAGAGACGGTAAACCGCCTTCAGGAATGGACAGAGCTAGATGGCAGCGGTGTTGAAAACCAGCTTCCCATGCTGGTGTTCTCGTTACAGATAGGATCCTACGCTTGTATAGCAATACTGTTTCACTTACCATCGTATACGAGAGTCCGGGGGCACAGTAGCTAAAATGATTTGCTGTTAACCAAAAAGCCAGTGATTTGAACTCACCGGCTACTCCGTGGGAGGAAGATGTGTCCATCTGCAGCTATAAAGATTTACAACTTTTAGAACGTGACGGTGCCAGTTCTACTCTGTCCTGTAGAGTAGAACTCTGTGAGTGGGAATCAATTCTACAGCAATAGGTTTTGTTGGTTTTAAAGTGTGTGTGTGTGTGTGTGTGTGTGTGAATGAGGGGCTTCAAAGATTTTGTAATTAAAAAAATCATTCTTTCAATCCCCGTGTTCAGGAAGTTTATGGAAAAGTAATGGCATGTTTTTACACACTCTTTGAAGGGCCCTCATCGAGGTAATGGCTCTTGGCTTGGCTACCATGTTGAACAGAAAAGTCCCAACATGTATTTAGCAGGTCTTACAGCCAAGCACTGCCATGGGGACTGTACATACACTGGCCTGCAATGTTCACAGCACTCCTATGAAATCCAGCAATGACCAGCTGCCATGGAAGCCACTCCAATTCATGGCAACCACACGTGTGTCAAAGTGGGATTTTGTTCCATAGTATTTCCAGTAGCTGGGTTTTCGGAAGTAGGTTACCAGGCCTTTCTTGCGGGGAAAGGCCAGCCTTTTGATTCTCAGCTGAGTACTCACTACCATCCAGGCCATTCCAACTCACAGGTGCACAACAGGGTGGCACTGTCTCTGTGGGTTTCTGAGACAGTGACTGTTTATAGGAGTGGAACGCTTTATCTTTCTCCTGGGGGCAGTTGGCAGTTTTGAACTGCAGACCTTGCACCATTCAGGGTATGATGATTGATTGTCCTGGTGACACATGAGACCACTAAGGCCCAGGCAGTGTGAGTCATGTACCTGAGATCTCACACTACCGAGAGGTGGGGTGGAGCATCTGGATTCAGAGCCCCTGCCTTTACCACTGGGTGATGAGCTCCTTACACAGGGCTCTTCCTTAAGACTCCTCTTCTGGCCAACAGGGGGTCTTGCACAGCCCTGGCCATTTCTGAGGAGCAGGCTGGTGCAGGGACAAGGCTGTCTGAGCCGTAGATAGAAACCTGTGCCTACTATACACCCCCCACCCCCGCACATTCTCTGTATTTCCATGAGGAGAGGCCAGGGCCAATGAAGGAGCAGAAACACTCTGGCCCAACACACACACACATCTAATAAGGACTTGCGCTACCAGGACCTTGCTGGTGAATTGTCTCCATTCCAATAACTTTTTCTCCGGGGTTTTCCTTAATAAAGACAGATTTCTTCATTTCCTGGGGCTCCCTCAAGATTCCACCGACAACTCCCCCATTAATTATGAAATTATGCCCCATCACCAAATAATTAGGTTTGCTTCCTACCTAAACACCGCCCCTCCTTTATGAAAAGTCTCATTTAAACGAATATGCTTTTAACTTGCTTAATTTCAACACCTCCGTGGAGGCTACTAATGAGCTGGTTCCTGGCCCAGCTGGTCCCTTGGCCCTTCCTGTGTTCTCTGTTCCAAGACCAATTTAGATCTTGCAATCGGGGGGAGGAGACGACTCGCCCTTTGCATCGGGTGCTCGACAGGAGCCATTTTCAGTGATGTGTCTGTCGGTTTACACATGCGACCTTGCGCCGGAGCCCCCACGAAAGGGAGGCTCCGCTTGCTGCTTCAAGAAACATGAAAATTGGCAAAGAGTGGGACCAGGGGAGTAAAGCATCCTCTAGTTTCGACTGGGCAGCTTAATGAGTCAGGTAATTATACCCAGATTCCCTTTACAGGGGCCTCTTAATTATTATTTAATAAAGAGATGATTCCAGCCTGTGACCGGCAAAGCGGCGGCGTGACAACCACGGGGCTGGATACGTGCTTCCTCCCAGATGTTGCCCTTCGCTGGCTGGGAGACCAAGGTGTTTTGCAAGGGCCTCTCCGTCCTGCTTGACGGAGAACATCATGTGCCAACCTCTCCCCTTCCTGGCACTGTCTTCTCTGGGCTGTCAGATGGGTCACTTCGCTGGAGTGCTATGAATCAGGTCAGTCTGTTCCTCCCATTAACCCTGATGTCATGCTGCTGGCAGCAGGCCGTAGCCCGAGGCCCTGCTGCCTTCTGAAGGCTGCCCACTCGCGCCAGGGCTACTGGGAACAGGAAGAGCTGACAGAACACACTCACCACGAGCCAGGCTCGTGCTAAGGGCTCTCAACATGTCGCCTCCTGAAATTTGCACCCAGGCATCGTTAAGCCCCTCTCTCCATTTTACACACCAGGAAACGGAGGCTTATTTGACTGTGCGGTTTGTGCAAGGTCACAGTTAGTCACTGGAAGAGGTGGGATTTGAACCCACATCGCTCAGACGCCAGAACCTAACATCGTAAGTCCCGTACTGCATTGCCAGCGGCTAGATGGCAAATAAGAAGCTCACTTGGACTGTTTTCATGGTCAGCACTTCAGTGGGTTTTCTGAGGGCCCCCATTTTCATCAGTATTGACAAAGTATGCTCAGGTCCACCAGGCCCAGTGACATGCTTCTATGGTCAGTCCTGCTGCCCCACGCCACTGCCCAGTCACATTCTTTAACCAGAGATGGGTACATTTTCCAAGCCAAGCCAAGAGGAGGCTTTCCCGGGGATTTTTTTTTTAACCTGAAAGACAGTGGAAGGGTTTTTCCCATTCAGTCCTGTAACTGGGCAGATGGGAGCTTCAAGTAGCCCCCCCAGGTCATAGTCCCACCGTGTGGAGAAGACTAGAGAGACAAGGTGGACAGCACAGGGAGGTCGTTAGGGACAGGGAAAGAGAGACTTTCAGTGACATTTGAGTCCCTGAGTAACACCCCCGACGCTAGCCCCTGATTAGCAATCCTTGTATTTCCTTCCATCCACTTATGTAAACCAGTAAATTCCTCCTTTCACTCAAGCTAGCTTAGGTTTCTATCGCTTATAATCAAAAGCGGCTCTCACACACCGTGCTGTGGCATTCCGTCTGCGGGGCCAAGGGGAGAACTCGGGTGCAGGGGTTCTCAACCTTCCTAATGCCGCCACCCTTTCGTGCAGTTCCTCCCGTTGTGGTGAAACCCCCCACCCCCCAACCATAAAATGATTTTCGTTGCTACCTCCTACCTGTAATTTTGCTAATGTTATGAATTGGGAGACCCCTGTGTAAGGGTCATTCGACTCCCAAAGGGGTCGCGACCCACAGGTTGAGAACATCTGTTGTAACGTTTCGAGGGTTTGCCATAAGTCATCGACTCACTCTACCTGGCGGTTCAGAAAAGCCGCTGCAACTGGAAGGCAGCGAGGAGACTCTTGCAGCACGGGCTGCGTCGGGGGTTCAAAGCCTAGAGGAGGCGGGTTGGCGGCAAAGTAGCGGCCATGAGAAGAGATTTAATTAATAAGAGGACGTAGACGGCGCGTGATTAAAACTGGAGACATGAGATCAGAAGGGCTGACGGCCTGCAGTAGATCCTGGGTGCCATCAGCAGACTAAGAAACATCGTGGCAGCGCAGACTCCGCAGGGGTGAGTGCAGAAACCGCGGGGAGCAGGCTTGCTTCATGTGCAGCTGGCTATGGCTCTTTTAGGGGGTGCTGGCACCGTGATAGCGTGTGTTCTGTGGTCACAGTGTGACCTTCTCCTTCTCCTGAACCACTTATCCACCCCATCCTGCTCTGTGCGCCCCGTCCATCCTCTCCGCTCTCCCAGCCGCTGCGTCCTGCTATTTTTGTGCTTGCATTCCTTGGCAGTTTTGTCAGGACTGGGATTATCTTCCTGCTTGGCCTCGGGCTCCTTTCCATGGGATTCGGCCCCTTCCCAGTGTTGAGTTGAATGGATCCAGGTGGGAGAACTCCTTCCCTGGAGGGCATGAAAGAATGGTAAGCACTGATTAAAAAACAAACAAACAAAACACCCCCCACCCCCGCCCCCACCCCCCAAAAAAAGAAAAAAGAAAACCAAGCAAGGACCCATGCTGGGGAAAATCAGCTCCAGCAAATTTGGCTGATTAGGGTTTCTCAGAGATTTTTTTTCTTTTTAAACAGACTCTCCATAGGCTATCAGACTGAAAAGGAGCTGGGGATTATCTAGCGATGTTCTGCGTTGTGCTTTCTGAACGAAGAGGCAGTCACACATTGCAATGGGAGCGAGGCTCAGACATTTACTCATAGCCACGGCAGCACACACTCTTCTTCTAAGCCCGATCAAGTCTTTGCTCTCTGTCCACTGCACGCTTTGCAGGAAAGGCTCACCTGAAGCAGGTGAGACAGTAGTGGAGTGGAAGAATTCAGCAGAACTATAGTCTGGATCGAGAAGCCCTTGTGGCCTCAGGGGTTACCTGTTGAGAGAAAGAGGGTGCCTTCTACTCCTGTAAAGATTTACAGCCTCACAAACCCGAGGGAGCAGGTCTCCTGTGCCCTGTATGGCCACTATGGGTCAGAATTCATCCAACGCCCCTGGGTTCAGTGGGTTATCAATTGAAACCAGGTGACAAAATCATCTGTTAAATGGCCACACTTGGGACTGGATGGCGTCTTAGGCTTGGGGGTCATTAGGAGGAGCGTAAGCTGATGAGCCGGCGTTTCTAACAATCCTCGCACCTCATCCACCACTCCTCTCACGAAGGAAAAATCATCTCTAAACCCATGATATGAATCAACAAACCCTTTGGTGTTAATGGAAGATAAGATCACTGAATCTAGTTAGAAGCAGCCTTGGAGGTGCGGATTTCCCCTTACAACCTCTGCAGGCCACTCCAACACTTTGCAGTGTGTATACTTGATCTTGATGCTCCGGATGTCAACACACCCCTCCTGGGGTTAGGCAAAGCCCAACAAATGCATCTCTTGGTCGGTGCTCAACTGCTTAATTCAGTTTTATAACTCAGGTACGCTTTTGCTTCAGAAGCTTTGCATAAACAGCTTTCTGCGTGAGATGTGGCCATCCCCTTCTGACCTGTTTGCCTGAGTGCAGGGAAGGGAAAGCCTTCCACCCAGAATCTTTGTAACTCCTTCCAAAGGACGGGGTGGGATCATGACAGTCAGGTGTAGAGGACTTCAAACAGGCGATTGCTCAATTTTGCCATTCCACTGAGTATTACATCAGCCGCTTCAGAAGCAGAGAGCATCCTGCTACCCGGAGGAGGAAGGGCTACAAGTGAAATGGGCAGAGAAGCAGCTGCAGCACGCAGACCATGCTGCCTGCTCTACAGAGACTAGTGGGCTTCCTGGCCTACCGAACAAGTAAAGTTGGATGCCTGTAGGCAGCAGACTGGCTTGCAGAGTGGAGTACCCTTTGGGCATTTATCAGCATCAGAGGGATTTGTAACACATGCCCAAGCAGGGCAGAGGCCAAGGGAGCCAAATAGCTAGGAGGTTGATGATCAGACAGAGATGTGTGCCTGCTGTGAAGAAGAAGAAGCACTGCTGTGGGCACAAGCACTGAATGCTTAAAGCTTCCTTGATAACCGCCATGATCATATTTTCTATGAGTTCTTTGTAATCATTGCAATGGATAACTGGACCCAGCATAGAAGTTGACTGTTGTGGGAGGGATGGCTGGTGTCACAATAAGGTTAAAAAAGAAAAAGAAAAGAAGGCTGGAGAGTGGAGTCTGACCTCTGCCTCTCCAGAATCATCTTTGGGCAGATGAGTTGGATTCTCCTTGTTCATTGCGTAGCTGGCGGATGTTGGATGTGGCCCGCAAGCCACTTCCTCACTGAGTAACTTTTATTCACTCTTCAGGAGTTAGTATAACTGTTGCTACCTCCAGTAAGCCTTCCCAACTCTCCTGGAATCAAGGCTGAGATAAGGCTTGAGCTTGCTCAGAATTTGAACCCTGTAAACTTGAAGGGTTTTTATCTCATTTCTGTCCATCCACATGCCAGGTACACTACTCCTTCCACCAGCTCTTTGGTGGTGGATGCTCCTGTAACACCTGGTGCTTTCTTCTCACCGTCAACAGTCAGCTGGTACCAGATTCCCAGCGCCTGTATCCCTGTAACACCAAGCAACACACCTGTCTGTTTGGGGGTACTCAGTTTACTCGTCAAGTGGGATTTAACTGGAAATGGACCAAGTGTGTTTTCCTTCTTTGTGCTCCCCCACCTAAGTATTGAGAGAGTAATCAGCCGTCTGTGAGATGAACCAAAGATACAGAGCCGATGAGAAGGGGATGAGGCACAGTCCTGGATAGATCATAAGTTGTGCAATGACTGGAAAGGGACCAAAGGTAGACACATTTTCAGTTTGTTTTCTCTTTAAACTCCCTGAGTCTCTAATGAGTTTGCTCCTATAAGGAAGCTCTGGGGCTGGAGAAGAAGCAAGTATCTTGTGTGTTGGGCTGATCTCTGATACTTATCCTGGGCGGGATGAGCACAATCAGGTGCTCTGTTCATCTGATGTTTCCCTAGCCCAGGAGTTGTGCACTTCCTAGTGGAGGGAAGCTCAGGCAGAAAGTCCACCTGGAGGATGCTGCCTGCATTTTGTCCATTGAAGTCCGAATACTTAGATGTGGACTTGCCATTGGCCAAAGCAATGCCAAACGGTGGTGAGATGATGCTCCACCTCCTTAACCCCACACGAACCCAGCTGGATGGAGTTTCCAAGGGTAGAAAAGAGACACTCAGAAGCACTCAGACCTGGGTCATTTATTCAGCAGTGTTCTGCCTTTGCAGCCCCGAATCTGTGCTTTTCAAATCAGACCTTCCCTATCTCATTGAAGGAGCCCTGGTGGTGCAGCGATTACGAGTTGGGCTGCTAACTGCAAGGTCGGCAGTTCGAAACCACCGGATGCTGCTCAGGAGAAAGATGAAGTCTTCTACCCCCTACTACTGTAAAGAGTTACAGTCTGGAAAACCCACAGGTGCAGTCCCTAGGAGTTAGCATTGACTCTGTGACAGGGAGTTTTGGGGTTTGTCCCATTGAGCCTTCATTATGTCTCATTTACATAAAGAGTGATGAAGGAAGAGAGAATGCTGTGGAATGTCAGTATCCAAACTGTGTAAATTGATGGCTTGGGCGTATGTGGAAAATACTGTAAGTAAATACTTGCGGTACCTCAGGGCTCTGGGAAAGGAAATGGAGGTTGGGGAGGGGGACCAAGTCCTATTTCTCTTTGTATCTTTGGCCACCATCCGGACATCCTCCCTCATCCCCATTCCACCCCCGCAGCCACACACGTCAACACCACAAAGTTACACCAAGTTCTTGTGCCTCGACAGCAAGGTGGGAATACACAGCAGCCAGAGCTGAAAACCAGAGTTCCGGGCAACAGGCTGGGCTCTGGCTCCTAAGAGTGCTGGGCCAGCCTTCTACTAGAGCTCCGGGCCGAATGGCCTGGGGCTTGTTATTTTTTCTAGGGGTCCCCTGCAACGCGCTCAGATATGAGCTCTCCAAAGGAGGTCACTCCAGAAATGAAACCCACTGTGTTTCTGTGCTTTGCTCTGGGAAGCTGGGAAGGTAGGTGGGAATCACTGGGAATGGTCCACCGCCCTTGTAGCAGGAGGCACTCAGGTATGTTCTAGAACTCAGTTTTTCCGACTTTAGAAAGGCAGTGGGGTAGCTGACTCCCGGGAGGAGCCTGAGGCAGCACCCCTATCAATCAGCCCATCACCCTTTCTGCAGCACGTGCTTGACCCTTTTATCCTAAGTGAGGCCCCGGTCAGGTTTGGTCCCCAAACAAATTAGGAGAACTCTTTCGGCATTGACTTTCAGGATTTGGGGACAAGAGATCATGAACCTGTAATAACATTTTCCTGCAGGCTGTTACTGCCCAGCTCAGCATTTTTGTTGTTGTTATAATTTTCAGAATAAAGTTGGCCAGTTCCACTCCCCGCCTAACCTCCCCACCCCGCCAACCAGGAAGCCCCAGACTTCTCTCTCTGCTCCTTCTTCCAGCCCCAGGCCGTTTGTTTCTGCCTGTTGGGTGTGGGTGCAGAATCAGCCTCAGAGAAAGCCTCCCTATTCCCAACTTTCCATCTTGGAGAACTGGCACCCCGCGCCTTGACCACAATGGCTTTCTGCCCCGGCTTCTCCTGCCTCAGGCATTAGGATCAATGGTGGAGATGTCCATGGGGAGCGCGACCCCAGGGAGGTGCTGGAACGTTGCGGGGATGCAGTGGGTGTTTGGTTGGAGAGCACACTGACCTTCAGAGTGGAAGACTACAGGGCAACCCCCTGCTCCGTGGGAACAGAAAGAAACAGTTGAAGATCACAGAGGCTATTTTGCCAGGGATTCGGCTCCAGTAACATCCCATAGGAAAGTAAGCCCCTCTTAATATCACGCTTTATGACAATCACTCCACCATCAATGCTCACGGAAGCGGCAGTCAAGAGAGCAAAAGATGCATTGCATTGGGTAAATCTGCTGCACAAGACCTCTTTGGAGTATTGAAAAGAAAGGATGGTCCTTTGAGGCCTAAGGTGTGCCTGACCCAGGCCATGGTATATTGTCCATCACTTCATGTGCATCTGAAGTTGGACGTTGAATGAGGAAGCCCACAGAAGAACATGCATGTGAATTGTGGTGCTGGCGAAGGATGTTGAGAACACCATGGCCTGTTCAAAGGACACAGAAATCCATCTTAGAAGTACAGCCAGAGTGCTCCGAGAGGCGGGGATGGCAAAGCTTCCTCTTACATCTCCTGGACGTGCTGTTCGGAGAGACTCCCTGGAGAAGGACATTATGCTTGGTCAATGGAGGGGCAGGGAAAGGGAGGAAGGAGATAAACTGATGCCATGGCTGCAACAAAGGGCTCAGGCATCCACAGGAACAATTGGGAGGATGGCACAGGACCGGGCAGTGTTGCCTTCTGTCGTGGGTCAGAACCAACTCCACGGCACCTTGTAACAACAACACCCAAACTGCAATTTCACCCTTAGGCCTTCAAGGTTGACAGTGGAAGAAGAGCCTCTCTTTGGGTCAAAGTGCCCAGTTCTCAAAGTGGGGAGTAGTTGCCTCTTCGATCTTCCTGCCGGGGTCTGCTCACAGTTCTTCGTGTCTCATTCAGCCAGTGGAACCAAGTTGGGGAACAGACGCCCTTTAACAGCAGCATTCACACTCCCAGCAGTTTGGGGTCCCCTGCTGTGTGCTCCATAGAACTAATGCCACCCCACCCACCCCCACCAACAAGCAAGGCTCTTTCCACCACCCAGAGGTAGTGGCTCTGTGTCTATGTGATTTATCCCCATATCTCAGAGCATAACTCAGGAAGGGCCACAGGTTTTAAAACCCTAACCTAACCCATTGCCATTGGGTCAATTAGGACTCAAAGCAACCCTACAGGGCGGCGTAGGACCGCTCCGCAGAGTTTCCAAGGTCGCCGTCATTATGGAAGTCAGCTGCCACATCCCCCCCGCCCCCCATGAAGCAGCTTGTGAGTTTGAAACAGTGACCTTTGTTTAGTGGCCATGTGTTCAACCACTGTGCCACCAGGGCTCCTTCGCCACAGGCTAGAAGTCAAGAAATGTTTGTTGAAGGAATGAATAGATCAGCTTTCCGTAAGCCTTCCGTAAGACTGGGGTAGCACGAGGGAAAGCAGCCTCAGAGAGCTAGTTGTAAGTTAGGGCTCCGGCTCCTCCAGGGTCTAACTCTAAGTCAAAAGTGCAAATAGCGTTGCATTTCCCATGCCGGTGCGGGTCAGCTTCCCTTGCAAGTACTCTACGGAGATTTGCAGGGAAGAATAGGTCATCAGTCAGTGAAGAATGGGGTGCCAACCCCTTAAGCACTCAACTACTAATGGGAGGTTGGCAGTTTGAGCCCATGCAGAAGCATCTCAAAAGACACGCTGGATAGCTGTTTCTGAAAAATTGCAGCCTTGACTACCCTATGGAGCGGTCCTCTTTGGCACGGAGGGAGCCCTCATGGGCTGGAATGGCCTTGACAGCAACCAACCGCAATAACCATGAACGTGGGAGGGGAGGAGATGGAGCATTCATGTGGTGCTATGGCATTAGACTGTGTCACCCTAGCTTCTCTAGAGAAACAAGCCAGTGATGCTTGTGTGTGTCTAGGAAGAGATTTACATCAAGAAATGACTCACGGAGTCGTAGAAGGGATTCCAGTCTGTGGGTCAGATGGAAGCTGGAGACCTACCCTGAGCCAAGTTGTGGCCGGGGCTGACCAACAAGAAGCAAGAAGACCACAGACTGGTGGAGGCGGCGCTGCATTCCTCTGATGATGGCCGACTGAACCCAAGGTCAGCAGTCCACTGGTATTGGCAGGCGACATAACAGCAACCCGATGCACGATGCAGATCCAGATCCAGCAGAAGTGAGCGAACTTCCGCGCTCCATCAGTCTATACTAAGAGTAGAACACACCCGAACAGAACCTCCCTGAAGGAGGGGATGCTCTACCGTGGCTTTCCCGCAGTTGCGTGGCTGCTTCACAGAAGGCCACATTGTCTCATGGACCACACTATGTTAGATTGTCTCATGGGAGATTGTCTCATGGACCACACTATGTTAGATTGTCTCGTGGGAGATTGTCTCATGGACCACACTATGTTAGATTGTCTCGTGGGAGAATCCTGCCCGCGTCCCCCCATGTGGACATATAACCTAACTATCACCTGTGGCTAACCACAAGGTCAGCAGTTCAAACCCAGCAGCTACTCCGAGAGAGAAACACTAGACTCTCTGCTCCCATCAAGATTTACAGTCTCAGAAACCCTAGAGCAGTCTCCTCTGTCCTAAAAGCTGTAAGACGGAATTGACTCGATGGCAATGGGCTATGGAGTGTATTTGCCCGTGGCACGTCTACTACGGCGACTTATGTTTAAAGAAACTGGACATTGCCAGAAGCAAGAACAGATAGAAATAGGCTTCTAGCTTTCCACCAGAGAGAGGGAGGATTTTGCCCTGACGTCAATATGCGATCCATTCATTGAGAGGGAGCACACCTCAGTACATCACCTTGTCTTAGCTCATCTGCCTGCCCTGACCTCAGCCCTTCCTCAGATCTCGGAATGTGCACACACTTCACTTTTTCAATTGGAACATATCTGCTTGGAAGGCAAAGAGCAGCATACTATTTGATAGGAAAAGATTGAATAACAGGAGAGTATTTTTTATCACTATCAAAGGAACATATTTTGCTGGGAGATCTGCATGGATGAGCTCAGAGGTACACAGGTCATGGATTGGGAAGAGGAAAACCCGTTTGCATCCTCAGTCATCCCACTAATCTCTGAGAGCAAAGGAGATCTTTTTCCTTCTCTTTTGACTTTCCCGTTCAATCAACCGTGACAGCAATGGCGGCACGTTCTGCTGAGGATGACTGACTGTGAGTTTTCTTCACAACCTGTCCATCTGTCCAACTGCAGCGAGTTCTCTGCTGCCGGGATGTGGGGAGATTTTGCCACCTGCATTTCAAATACCAGTGGGATCACCCGTGGTGGACACATTTCAGCGAGGTGGCCAGACTCCCAGAGTCAGGCAGACTCGGCAAATAGGCCTGGGGATCTCCTTCTGAAAGGGAACCCATAGAAACAGTACGAATCACAGCAGCACATGGTCTGACCCCCTTGCTCCGGCCATGTCATCAAGAGGGGTCCATTGCTGGTGGAAGATATTTGGGTGAAGTAGAGGGCTAGGACGGGGCCCCAGCAGGTTGTATGGGATGTAGGTTCTGTGTTGGGCTGCTCACCACAAGGTCAGCAGTTGGAACTCACCACCTGCTCTGATGGAGAACGATGCAGCTCTCTGCTCCCTTAAAGATTGGAACCCAAAGGGGCAGTTCCACTCTGTGTCCTAGGGCCACTGTGAGTCAGAAATGGCTTGACGCTGGAGAGCTTGGTTTGGCTGGAGGGTGCTAGGGAGCACAAGGGAAAGCCTCCCTGAGAGGAGTTGGCACAGTAGCTGCAGTGATGGGTGTGAACGTGTCAGTGCTCATGAGGCTGACCAGGGCTTGGTCCCCTGTCATTCCGTTGTTCGTGCGGTCACTATGAGTCAGAGTCAATTCAATGACAGCTATCTGTTTACCTGCCTGCCTGCCTGTTTATCCATCCAATCTATTATCCAAACAGAAACCGTTCAAGGAGTGAAACAGAGTGCTAATGCTCAAGGCTCTACCACATTAGGCTTAAGCTGAGATGATGGGGGGCTCAAAAAAGCCCATGAGAAAATGGAATGAAGAGACAATGTAATTTTTCCACGAACATTTTGAAAGCCCCTCGGATGGTCGCACTAATAATAGTGGAACTAGTGTAGACTTGGGAGTCAGGTCCCAATTTCCATCCCTGCTCCACATACACTCATCATGCGACCACAGACACCCCTCCCCACCTCCAAAGCCCTACTTTGCTCTGGTGAAGCCCTGCTTTACAAGGCTGTTGTGAGGATTAAATAAGATAGGAGATACGCCCCTGACAGTACCTTCCTGAAAAGGTCAAAGGCTGCCTCCCCACACTTCATGTCTCCCACCATCTTCCCACCCTTGGCCATGACTGGACCTGGTTTCATTGCTTTCTCTGACATACAGCAGTTACACTTCCTAGAACGCCCTCCACATCCAGGTGCCAGGGCTCTCTCCCAAGCAGGTGACCCCTGAGAGAGCCCCATTCCAGGGACAGCAACACCAACATTCCCTTGGGAAACCAGGAAAGGCAGAATGATACGGCTCTTCTTCCGACCTCCTCTGTACACAGGGGTAGGGGTGGGGGTGGGTTGACGTGATCTCAAAGCGATGGAGCTAGGACTCTAGTCTCCTCAGGCTTTTTGCCTCCAGCGGTTCTGCCTTGCTTGTGGAGATACCCCTGGGAACCAGGGGAGTTTGGCTACTGCCTACCTCAAAGACCAGATCCCAGGGGAGGTGACCTTCTCGAAAGACAGAGGTGGGTTTTCCAGCAGGCAAGTTTCTGGCTAAGTCACCCAGTCCTGCTGGGCTCTGTACTGCCCTTGAGACACCTGATCTTTTCTATATACTCAGCGCATCTGATTTGGGGACAAGGCCAGGTGGGAGCTGGATATTTTACTCTGGGAAAGAATAGGCTTTTGTTTGGATGAGATGTCTTTCCTGGCCTTGAAGAGGGTCTGGGGTCAGAATGACCTATTTGGGTCCAAAAAGGTCAGGAGTCAACCCTGGTAGAAAGAGTTAAGTTGTTCTTGTTTTTGCAGGTTGGCACAAAATTTCTTCTTGGCTCATGGGGTTGGTGGGGGTGGGGGCGGCATTAGAGCTTGGTGGTTGAGAGCCTGAACCTTGGGCTTGGATTCTGGCCAGGACACTTACCACCTGGGGGCCCTGGAGCCATCAACTCCAGTGCTCTGGGCCCGGGTTTCATCACCTTTAAAATATTGACCGTCATGGCAGAGACCCGGTTTTGGGCGGTTGTTTGGCTTTGCCGGGGGGTCCTTTAGGGACTCGGAAGAGCGAGAGTTCTGCTAGCTGTGCTTGCTGGATGCCGAGTCAGGGAACCAGCATCCCAGGCGAGCGGTATTACAGGGCTATTGAAATGGAGCAAGCTGCCTGGATGGTGTTAGGAGAGAGTGAATAAACCAAGGAAACTAGCAGTGACAGGTTCAGAGCCTTCGTGTCAGGGCCAGAGACAGACATGGGATCTACAGAAGAAGGAACACTCTGGAGGGTAAAGATCAATCATTTAAGGGAACAGAACATCCACGTGAAGCAGACTTTGAACAAGGTAAGCAAATGCTAACTGGTTCTTGCCCACATGGGCATGGACAACACAAGGCTCGACCCTCGCTGCCGTTAGGCCAGTCCTCACTCACCGTGACCCTCTAGGACAGAGCAGAGCTACCCCAATGCGTTTCCAAGACTGCGAGTCTTTACAGGAGCAGAAAGCCTCATCTTTCTTCTGCGGAGTGGCTGGTGGTTTCAAACTGTTAACCTGGAATCCCCCCTAATAAAATGATTAAAAAACCCACACACAAAAAACCTGGAGTGAGAAGCCCAATGCACTACCCGCTACTCCCCCAGATGCAATGTGGTTCAAAGAGAAGAAGCCAGGGGAACCAGACTCAAACTCTCACCTTGACTACCTGTTTCAGGGTCTAACATTTCTCCCTTGAAAACCAATCTCTTGAGTGATGGGACTGAAGGCCCCCCATTAAAATGCAATTACCCTGAAGAGAAGCAACATCTTAATACTTCACAGAGAGCAAAGCCCTCTGAGAAGAGAGGACAAGCCCTATAAAATGAAGATGAAGAGGCTGGAGGTCAGAGACAGTGGAAATCCCCAGAGGAGAGACAATTATACTAACAGGAGATATAGAAGGTCATTGGAATCTACTTTTATGTTCATAATCTGCGTATAATCTGCATATAGAATCCTGAATTCTTTGCTGAAAAATTGTAAGAAAACTCGGGGGACGGGGGTGGCGCATTTTCAGCATTTCTTAAGCTTAATACAAAAGAATAAATTGGAAGGGAAAAGACCAGTAGATTTGAACGGGTAATTTAAAAACACATAAAAGGGAACCAAACAAGCAAACAAAAAACAAAACAAAACTCACTGCTATCAAGTCTATTCGACCCATCGCAACCCTACTGGGCAGACGAGAACTGCCCTTGTGGATGTCTAAGGTTGGAACTCTTTCTCTTGAGGAGCTGCTGGGGGTTTTGAACTGCTGACCTTGGTTAGCAGCCCAATGGGTAATCCACTACGGCACCAGGGCTTGCAAAAGGGAAAGCACCATCGAAACCCAGATGAAAAGGTATAGTGTGTTGTTTGGCGGTCCCCCTCCCCAAAGATATGTCCATACCTTTGAACCTGTAAACGTGACCTCATTTGGAAAGGTATTTATAGGTATTTTTAATTCATTAAGGACCCGGAAATGTGATCATCCTGGATTATCTGGGTGGACCAGTGATCCAATGCTAAGTATCCATATAAGAGACAGAGGAAAAGAAGACACAATGGGAGAAGAAGGCAAAGCCATGTGAAGACAGAGGCAGAGATTGGAGAGATGTAGCCACAAGCCAAGGAATGCCAGGAGCCACCGGAAGCTGTAGGAGGTAGGAAAGCGTTTACCCCTAGAGCTGGTGGAGGGAACATGACCTTGAAGGCACCTTGATTTTGGTCTTCTGGCCTCCATATCTGAGAGAGGGAGAGAGAGGATCTTTGGCAATTTTTTTTTTATGACAAATGAAAAAATGAAAATGAAGAAACCATTTCCAGCAAATATGTGTATACATCAAAGAAAGACTCTCTCTGCCGTGTCAAGAGCCCAAGCAATTCAACAAGAACAAGGCAAAGAATTGAGCATAAACAAAGAGTTCACAAACGATAACTTACAATGAGTCCGTGATTATAAGGACTGAGAAAAGGGACAATGTGTTCCCCAACATAGCCCAAGTGTCTGGGTCAGTCCTTAGCACACAGTGAATAACTATTTGTTAAATGGCTAATCAATTAACACAAGAAAAGGTCACTATCAAGGGAGTCCTAGGAATAAAGATGAAATATTTTTGCCCCTCACTCTAGCAATGGTTTTTAAAAAGAACAGTATCCAATGTAGGAAGAAAGACTTTGAGCTGTTAACTGAAAGATCAGCGATTCCAAACCACTAGCTGCTCCAAGGGAGCAAGAAGAGGCTGGCTTTCTGCTCACATAAAGGTTTACAGCTTCAGAATCCCACAGGGGCAGGCCGACAGGGGCACCCTGAGTCGGCATCAACTCGACGGCAGCGAGTTTTGTTTGTTTGTTTCGTCCCACTAGGAGCTATTCTTGATTTCTCTCTAGCTTCAAAACTACGCAGTAATGTCACCAAACTATTTACTATGCTTATTAAATTTATCTTTGAAGTACCTTTCATACATTTATATATGTAAAGAATCCTCACCAGATATTCTGTTTGGCAGAGAAATGTATTTCATACATTTATTGACCAGATATAGTGAAGGGTCATAAAGGTCCGATCCGTAACCAATCCTGGGTATGGTGTAGGGCTTGGCAGTGTGTCCTCCTATTGTACAGAAGGTTGAATTTGGCTGCTAACTTTAAGGTCCTCAGTTCAACCCCACCGGCTGTTATTCAGGAGAAAGATGAGCCTGTCTGATCCTGTAAAGAGTTACATCCTTGGAAACCCTGTAAGTCTGAATTGAGTGGAGAGTAATGGGTTTGGTTTTTGCCTGGGTGGCAGCTAACAAGAACACTATCAATGAGTGTAGGAAAAAAGTGTTCTCGTGTAAACTATTGATCATGTATATTAGTGTAAATCCATTGAAAAGTAATTTATCAATAATATCATTAATCTTAATGTGGTAGAGACTTTGAGTGCCCATGGCCTTCTGGCATACGAGAGGATGACACTTTCCTACTTGACATTACCCACGTGAATCAGACAGGGCCACATAAATTCTGTATATACTTGTGTATACACCGAGTTTTTCAGCACATTTTAGTGTAGTTTTTGTAATAAAATTAGGTGCCTCGGCTGATATTCGGGTTAGCTTATACTCGAGTGCATACGGTCCTTCTGGCCAATGGGGTTATGAGCAGAGGCGGGGTGTGTCACTCCAGGGCTGAAGCATTTAAGAGCCTTCTTCTGAAGGCCCTGTTCCAGGGGAGACCCTGGCTGCAATGACAGGGCCAGAAGACTGAGCAGTCTGAGTCGACAAGTCGCCTGTGGGGGACAGCCCCTCCAGGGAGTGGGTTTCGAATGAGGGAGCTGTGGGCTTCCGTTTCGTCAGGCTGTGGAGGCCTCGGAGCTGCTTGTTACCGCAGCACACCTAGTCGGTTCTGATTTAGTAATTCTTTAATGCGCATCTACTGAGCTAAGCACACCAAACAGACCCAGACATCCATTTATGAAGAACACAGGAAGTGTCCTAAATAGGAAAAAATACATTGAAGATGCTCACTGTGAGATCTTTTAAAATGAGCGTGCCCATCATAGGCTAGTGAATTGCTCAAGGAAACCACAACAATTCGCCTAGTGGAGATTTATACAGAAGATGCCATAACTGGGGAAAGATTTATAGCTGTTAAGCCCATCACTCCCTCTACACACAAGTGCAAATATAGGTACTTTTCCTTCACAGTTAGGGATCTTTCCAAATATTACCAAATAAATTGGTACCAATTTTCTCATTTAAAAAACAACGCTTCTATCCTCATCATTCTTTCCTTGTTTTAAAACAATCAACGGGCCATTTTAGGATCTCCGTGGTAAGCTCTTTATCTAGGAAACTGCCTTTCCCCAATTGGTGGGAAATCTAGCCGGTGGATAATCTTTATGCTTTTTCACAACTTTCCGTTGTGGCTGCTGTTTGGTTGGTACACAAATACACACGTTACAGAGGGAATGTCTACCCCTTGCTCTCTTTGAAAGGCCCGGCAAACCACATGGTGACGATGTAAAACAGAGGCCCTCGATTCTCAAGGCCCTCTCTCTCCTCTCTGGACTCCCCTGTCTTCAACCGAACAATGTGGGGTTACGTGAAATGATCTGTGAGCTCCCTAAGCCAGGCTCACAGCATCTGTGAGTTCATGTTCAGACAGAATGAGAGGGTTAGACCTTCTGCAGCCGCAGTGTCATCCAGCCAGGTCTTGGAAAACACTCGTTCCATTAGTGGGTGAGCACGTATCTATGGAAACAATATATTTTTGCTCAAGAGAGGCAATACTTTTTTTCAAAGCCATTTTACTGGGAGTTCATACAGATATCATATCATATCATTCCATGGTTCACTCACGTCAGGAAGTAGCTACCACAATAGTTTCCAAACATCCCTTTCCTTCCTGAACTTCTTGACATCGACTCCCTCTTGCTGCTACCCCCCACCACTGAACCCCCCTCCCCCGAAACCCTTATTCTACTTGCTGTCCCTATAGGTCCATCAACCCTGGGTTTCATATACTTAGAAACAGAACACAGAAATGCAAGAGGGTGTCCCCCAACGACATAACACATCTGAGATAGACCCAAAAATGAATAAACAAAACAGAAAAAGATACACAAAATATTGAGAACCATATCAGGCTTAATGTGCAACAGCAGTGGTGGGGGTGGGGGTGGGGGGAAATGTGCTGACTTTCCAGTCAAGTTTATCATTTTGATCTTCTCTAGTCATCATCAAGAGAGGTACTCACTTAAGACTATAAGCTTCCCAGCGGTAAGTTGCACCCAGGCTAGCTTCTTGCTGTACCCTCTCCAGGAAGCTGCAGTTTTACAACCTTCTTCATAGAATCAAGGATGACACGTTTCAGGAACTGCAGGGCTGATCTCAAAAATACACCCGGTGGACCATGAGGGTTCTCGTGCTCAGCAAACAGACTTCCAGAAAGTTCAGCTTTCCTCCAGTGGCATTTTGAGTGCCTTCTGATCCAAGGGGCCACCTTCCAGCATTATTTAATAATAATAAAAAATGATAATACTGTGTTTCTGCTAGTCATAGGAGTTGTTGTTGTTAGCCTTTTTTTATTATTTAAAAAGACATAGATTGTCAGGAAGCTTTGTTGAGATCTGTCCACTGAGAGGGACCCTGCTGGTATCTGAAGTAGCTTTCAGCATCACAGCAACACCTAAAGTCAGACAAAAAGACAAATGCGTGGACAAAAAGACAAATTATCTCGCATATTAAAATAAACCCCAAACAACAACCCCCCCCCCACCATACACTAACCACTTCCTACAAAATGCCCTAGCCGAGGAGTTAGCAATGTGGTAAGAATTTCTATATATAGGAGTGTAAATGCTGAGGGTAAAAATGTGGCAGAGATGGCTGGCTAGGAAATCTTGGCTAATCCCCCTGAGAGGCACAGGATGGGGAGTAGGATAACAGGACCTGCAGTGCACAGGAAGTGCCTGGCAAACATGATGAGCAAGCACATCTGTGTGGGAAAACACACGGGCTCCCGCAGAAAGATGACTTTCACATGCCCTCTCCCCATGTTCACCCCTTTCAGATGCCTCAGAGCTTCTGCAGGAGCTTTAGAAAAAGTCCTTGGCACTTCCGGCCAGGTCATTTTGAACAACCTTTCTCGGAGGCTGAATTCTGCATTCTTTGCAAACTGCTAAAAATCCCTCCACCTCGACATCTTGTGTTGAAGTAATCCATTTTTCTCCTGGCTTCTCGGTTTTCCGAAGCCAGCCCAGCATGTTTCATTTGCTAGCAACTGGAAGAGAGTGACGTTACTGCCGAACTTAAAAAAAAGCAGCCCAACATTCATTGGTTTTTCATTTTACATAGTTATACCTTGTCTGCCAGATGTCAGCAAGGCCGATCCAATGACAGGAGCTAATCTTCACAACTGCACTACTGTCGGAGGCCAAAAACATCCCCAGCAGCTCAAATGCTGGCAATGTGAATGGGAAGAGGTGAAGGAAATAGAAATAGCCTGCTGAGCTTCCGCGACTCCACTGCCAGGTGCATGTTGGGACTGAGCCATTGCTAGTCTGTGGTCTTCATCCCATTCCATTCTGCCCTCTCCAGCCCACAGTGGTAGCCCAAGTGCCCTGGGGCCTGATAGATCGAGTTACC
>NW_022103896.1:42567282-42573016 GCF_000313985.2 Echinops telfairi | reverse complement strand
GTATTTTCAATCTCCTCTTATGCATGTGAAAGCTAGACAACGAACAAGGAAAACTGGGAGAAACTGAGGCATTTGAATTGTGGTGTGGGTGAAAAATATTAAATACCCTACAAACTTCCAGAATAATGGGCAAATCCGTCTTAGTAAAAATGCAACCAGAATGCTCCATAGATCTCAGGATGGTGAGATTTTGACTCAGTAATTTTGACGCAGCATTAGGAAAGACCCGTGACTGGAAAGCCCATTGTAGTTGGTAGAAAGTCAGTGAAAATGAGAGAACCCCTCCTTGAGATGCTTGATAGTCAAAGGAGACGCATCTTAGTCCAAGCAATGAACTTACACCTACCCACGATCATGATGATAGCGAGGAGCGAGCCAAGGTTTGACCCCTTGTGCACAGACTCACAGCCAATGGACAGGCACCTGAGAACAATGCTTCTTTGAGAAAGTGATGTTGGAAGTTGTTTCACCCATCACCCAATTTACTGGTAAGAGCATTACTTAAAAAGAACAACACGTACACTTTATTGGGGTCACATGCCTTGGGGTCATGGGAAATTCAGTTTTTTACCTCTCTCTTTCTGAGGAGGTCCCTTAAGGGCAACCTGAAAGGGCGAGACCAACGGCGTGCCCCATGTCCCAGGCCCCAAGCAGTAGCCATTCAACTGTGAAGCCTGTAAGGGCTGGTTTATGCAAAACTCACTTTTATGAGTATCTTGTCTTATTTAGACTGAGTTAGCCTGCTGGCATAGTGGTTACACGTTGGGCTACAATCTGTGGGGTCGGCAGTGAGAAACCAGCAGCAGTTCCTTGGTAGAAAGACTGGGCTTTCTACTCCCACAAATCGTTAACAGTCTCAGAAACCCACCGAGGGTCGCTTGGGTCAGCACCGACTTGTTGCGGGGAGGTTGGTTTTAGCCCCACTCATGTTCGGTCGCTCCTCCAACAGGGCTCTTAGTAGGCCAGGCGTATGCGAAACGGAGCCCGAGTTCTTGACAATGAATGGCATGTGGGCGGTGGTTGAGGTTATTGAATCCTGTAAGTGCAGAATAGAAAATGTCATAATGGTTCCGGTGGAAAATTGAATGTGAAGACAGCATATTGGGAGACGAAGCATTAGGGACTTCTGCATTACTTGTATCGGGCTTTATGTTATCGTAAAACGTATCTGGCTACTACGGTTGGTTTTATGTACACCTGGTCTATAACTACCTAAGCACTCCATTGGGCTAGAATTTAATCAAATATCCTGGTTTCTAGTTAGTAGATTTGTGACTAGAATCTGTGATGAAGAGAAGAAGAAGAAAAAAATCACCACCCGAAGTATTCCCACCTTAGATTTAATAAATGCTCCCTTCTCAAAATCAGGTTGGAAGAAGGAATTCTTTGATGGAAACCAGAGAATGAGTTCTCTCACTTCCTATTTTTCAACTTACTTAGAAACACACTCATACGACTGGGACCTCTTGGCATTAAAGCTGAAGTTTCAAAGCATCAGAACTCATTTTTTGAGGTGATATTGGGAACAACGTCACATCAATTTAATGAGTTTTCCCCACTATCAATAAAAGTTGGCTGAAACATTTCCCATCTTTCTTTACACCCATACCCAGTCCAGGTTTATATTTCTATTCAAATCCATCATGTTTCCAGTGAAGTCCTCCTTCCCAAATGATGAGAAAATTTTAAAAGTGGAATTAAGGCATGTGGCTTTGGCCATGGGAGGAAGAGTGGGTCCCTTGGCATCCTTTCACTGGGAATTCTCTGAATCATTGGCCAAGCCCTGTGTTTTTTATGTCTGTTATTTTCTTTATCTCCTGTGAGAACAGATCGCAGTTGGGAGTCTTTGGGAGAAGGCAGAAGGGGGTCTTGTAAAAAGAAATGAATTCATCGAATGCACAGTTGGAGCCTAGCAGGGTCTGTAACCTGCATTTCCTGACTCTGAAAAAGAACAGTGGAGAGATCAGATGAAGGGGCACTGGCTGCCCTGATCAATTCCTCCTCGTGTTGTGCTCTGACCACACTGAACTTCCTCTTGACCCTCACATCACCCATGCCCTTCTCCGCACCGGGGCCTAGTGCTCTCTCCATCCTCTCAGGAAGTGGGTCAGGTTGCCCCCACGTCCACCCCACCCCTCCAACTCCACTCCCCAGAGCTCTGTTTATGTTCCTTAGTGACACATCCCCACTCATAGTTATGGATTTGTGGGATGATGTCATTAAAATTGATAAACATCTTGAGGGTTTTGTTCACTGCGCTTTCTCTGAACCCAGCACAGGACCTGCCATTGAGAAGGTGCTCCAAGAATATCCCACCAGGTCTGTCAGTTTGTCATACTCAGGTGGCTTACGCATTGCTGTGAAGCTGGCAACGATGCCACCAGAATTTCATGTACCTGCAGGGTCACCCATGGTGAACTCTCTTCAGCAGATCTTACAGATTAACAGCAGAACAGACTCCGGAGAAGGAGCAGGAAACCTGTTTTGAGAGATTGACCCCTGAAAACGTTAAGAATAGCAGCAGAACACTGATGCACGATGGAAAGAGGAGCCCCCAAGTTGGAAGGCATTCAAAAACAACCGAGGAAGACCCCCAGGGAGAAGGAGCAGCACGGTGGCTGCAACAGGGGACTCAACCGGGGTCACGATTGCGAGCATGGCACAGGACCGGGCAGTGTTCCCTCCTTCCGTTCCTAGGGGATGGAGCTGATTCCACAGCACCTTAACAACTGCAATCAACTAAAAAGCAAGTTCACTGCCGTTGAGTCGGTTCTGACTCACGGGGACCCTGAAGGACAGAGTAGAACGGCCCCTGTGGGTCTCAGAGACCGGAACTCTTTGCCGGAGTAGAAAGTCTCATCTTTCTCCCAAGGAGTGACTGGTGGTTTCAAACCGCTGAGCTTGTGGTTTGCAACCCAGTGAGTAACCTCTACACAGCCAAGCGTCCTGGTAACAACAACATAGCACCGAGAAAAGGGAATACCGTGATAAATGTTGCTGATGCACACCAATATTTGTTCTGGCAATCCATGATGTCATCACTTTTTTTCACTCACACTGTAATTGAAAGACGAAGATTCTTTGGGCTTCCCTTATTCATTGGTCAGCTGGCCCAGGAGACGTGGGGACTTAAAATACATGGCTTGTAGGTGCATTTCAGTCCTCAAGATGATAACTTTCCTTTTAAATGCTTTTGAAGAAAATTTATTGGGGGCTCATACACCTCTTATCACATCCATCCATCCATTGTGTCAAGCACATTTGTACCTTTGTTGCCCTCATCATTCTCAAAACATTTTCTTTCTATTTGAGCCCTTGATATCAGCTCCTCATTTTCCCCTCCCTCCCTGATCCCCCATGAACCCTCGATAATTTATAAATTATTATTATTTTGTCATGTCTTTTTAATCATTTTATTGGGGGCTCATACAGCACTTATCACAATCCATATATCCAACCATTGTGTCAAGCACATTTGTACATATGTTGCCATCATCATTTTCTTTCTACTTGAGCCCTTGGTATCAGCTCCTCCTTTTTTCCCCTCCCTCCCTGCCCTGCCTCCCTCATGAACCCTTGATGATTTATAAATTATTATTTTTTCATGTCTTACACTGACCAATGTCTCCCTTCACCCACTTTTTTGTTGTTCACCCCCCTGGGAGGGGGTTATATGTAGATCATTATGATCAGTTCCCTCTTTCTTCCCACACTTTCCCCTTCCCCTCCTGGTATCGCTACTCTCATTATTGGTCCTGAGGGGTTTCTCTGCCCTGGATTCCCTGTGTTACCAGCTCTTATCCGTACCAGTGTACATGCTCTGGTGTAGCCAGATTTGTAAGGTAGAACTGGGGTCATGATAGTGGGGGTTGGGGATTGGGGAAGGAAACATTGAAGAATTAGAGGGCCATTGTATATTTCATCATTGCTATCCTGCACCCTGACTGGCTCATCTCTCCCTTGTGACCCTTTGCAGCAGATTTGTCCAACGCAAGGCTTCACCTGACTTCCTCGGACATTGAGTATGGATCCAAGTACAGGAAAGCCTTGACAATTTCAGTCTTGTCTCAGTTTATCATGATCTAGCTGTGAAGGTTTTTGTTTTCTTTACATTGAAGTGTAATCCACACTACAGGCTGTAGTCTTTGAGCTCTATCAGCAAGTGCTTCATTTTCAGCCCGCACGATTGTGTCATTACCTTATTTCAGGTTGTTCATGAGTCATCCTCCAATCCTGACCCAGCATTCATCTTTATATAGCCCAGCTTCTTGTATTGTTTGCCCAGCATGTGGATTTAACAAATATGGTGAAAGGATCCAATGCATATGTGCCTTTCCTCATTTAAACCATACAATATCCTCTTGTTCTGCTTGAATGACCGCATGCAGGTTCCAATAAGCACCAAGAAGTGTTCTGGAATTACCACTGTTTGTGGTGTTATCCTTCATTTGTTATGATTTGCACAGTCAGTAAAATATAGGTAAACATCATTCTGTATTCTCTGCTTTCAGCCAAGATCCATTTGACATCAGCAATATCCCTCACTTCATGTCCGCTTCTGAACACAGCTAGATTTTTTGCAGTTTCCTGTCAATATACAGTTACAACCATTTTTTAAATTATTCCCAGCAAAATTTTACATGTATGTGGTATTAATGATATGTTAGAATATTTCCACATTCTGCCGAACCACCTTTCTTTGAAATATAAAGGTAAAAATATGTATCTTTTCTAATCAGTTAGCCAGCCCTGCATCTGTTAATTGAAACCTTTGGATTGACAGCCCATCAGTTCGTGGAGCTTCCTTTTCCCCAATGTCTTCAATACAGCTATGTCTTCTCCTGCAATACCATTGATTCTTGATCATATGCTACCTCCTGAAATGGTTGAATGCTGATCAATTTTTTGGATACAGTGACTGTATTCTCCCCCCCACCCCATGACTCTGTATTCTTTTGATGCTTCCTGCATCATTTAATAATTAGCCCAAAGAAGTCTTAAATATTGCAACTCAATGCTGGAATTTCCCTTCAGTTTGAATATACTGAGCATGTGCCTCCCTTTCGGTTTTCTCATTCCAGCTTGTGGCACACTTAATTCTAAACTTTACTTTGCCCTCTCAAGCTGCCTTTTGAAATCTCTGTTCAGCTCTTGACTGCATTGATTTTCCATTGATTCTATCTACTATAGAGTCAACAGCAATTTTCAGAGTCTCTTCTGACCTCTATTTTGATATTTTCTTTCTTTCCTTTTTAAAAAACAATATTGGTTTAATTTATTCATGGATAACCCACTAATGAACCCTACAGCCCTGTAGTCAATTGTGATTCACAGTGACCCTGTGGGACAGAACAGAGTACCACAGAGTTTTCAAGAAGAAACTCTTTTAAAAAAATCATTTTATTAGGGGCTCATACAACTCTTTTCACAATCCGTACATACATCATTTGTATCCAGCACATTCGTACATATGTTGCCATCATCATTCTCAAAACACCTGCTTTCTACTTGAGCCCTTGGTATCAGCTCCTCCTCTTTTCCCCACCTCCCTCCTCGCTCCACCCTCCCCCTGAACCCTTGATAATTTATAAATTATTATTATTTTGACGTCTCTCTCACCCACTTCTCCGCTGTCTATCCCCCAGGGAGGTTATATGTAGACCTTGTCATCTGTTCCCCCTTTCTCCCTCACCTTCCTTCCACCCTCCCGATATCGCCACTCTCACCACTGGTC